>NC_138907.1:19361776-19722986 GCF_965231255.1 Vanellus vanellus
GACTCACATCTGTACTCCTACCTAGGAAAAAAGTGCTTTGTGAATGTAAGCAGCCTTCTTTCTATCCCATTTACTAAAAGAAATCCAGGCAAGAAAAACAGGGAGCATGCTTTTCTCCCATGATAACTTTATCTCAGAAGAGACTCTGGTTCAGCAGGGTGTCCTAAGTCTGTAAAGACAACTGGAGCAGGTAATAGAGACCACCATCCTACAGACACGTTGTAACTTGCAAAGAGAGGGAAAGATACGAATAATTCGGTAACATTTCTGAATTATACAGTCGTGATCAGATGATGCAAGAGAACAAAGCATGGTAACGAGATTTTTACCACTAAATCACTAACTTCACTACCTGGCAGTCAAGACAACTCTCATACAGTTTAGTGGTCAGGGACCTGTTTTCTTTGGGACACTTGACCCATATCTTGATGATAATAAGGGCCCCAGTAAGGTATTTTAATACCAAGAGCATCCTCTCTTTTCCCCCAGGCTCTCCTCAGTGCTTATCTGCCCTCCATCTCAGTGTCCCTAAGCCATTACGGCCTCCTGCTCATAGATGCCCTATAGTTGTTCTTCCGGGCTGTTAGAAGCAGTCTTCAGGAATTGGGCATATCTGCTTCAGTTGTGCTTTATTTCTTCCCCTCCCTTCCTCTGCTCAAGAGAAGTACTGGGGACAAGCACTTTCCCTGTCCTCTTTTTTTTTTATATCCCTGCTCCTGTCCCATGACCGAGCACAGAAGGCCTAGGATTTCTCAGGCCAGTGGAGGGAACTACTTTCTTGGCTCTGGGACCTTGTACCAGAGGCAGCAGTGGCTCTGAAGGGAGGTCTCCCCTCGCATTAAGCAGCCAGGTGCCTCTTACCAGGGTAAAGCTTGGTCTGGAGCACCTGAAGGACACCAAAGGGATGGTAGGGTATAGGAGCAGCTTGATTGTCACGGTGAGAGACTGAGTATGTTCTCCTGTGCATGAAAGCTGCCTCTGTCCAGCTCATGCAGAGTTTTCGATTAGTAGTTTCCATCTCAGATGCTTGTGCTCCCTGACCACCCACAATCTAACACTTATCAGGGAAATGGTGCTAACTTGTCCAGTCTGCCCTTACTGCATTACTAAAAATAGTAATTAACCTGTTTTTCTGCTCCTCGCTATCTCCAGAGTACACCTGCTTACACAAGGTTGATCAGAATCCAGCTCACTACTCACAGGAATTAACATCATTATCTCCTCGTACAGACTGCCTGAGCTGCAAATTCAGTTCCCCCGCTCTGGCTTTTAATCTGCCGGTAGTTCTTCTGCTTTCTGACCATTGCATCCTGGGCTCCATGTGGGAACATCAAGAACTTTACCTCCTTCCTCTGTTTCCTATTCTGAAACGCAGCCTGTCCTGTTTCTCAGGGCACCGGCTGCTGTGTCTCCAGCAGCACACAACCTGCCATTTCCACCATGACCAGCTAGAGCTGGAAGCTTCCTGCGTCCCCTAAAAGTGAAACTAAGTCAAATCCTTCAGTCAAACTCGAGTATTGAGGTGTGCAAAATCAAAGTCCAGTCTGGAATACTGTCTTGGAAGGCATCTGTATCATTTCACATCCAGTAGCTGCAGAGTACGATGCCACTTCTATTGTAGTCTTAAAAAGGATTTATCACAGACCTATCACCATTGACAGGTCAATCATAGCGCTGTAATCAAAATCCAAACTGCTACTTTTAAGTCTATTTTTGTGAAACCTTGACACCAGACAATCAGAATTGATACGGGATGAAATAAGCAAGATTGCTCAGAATTTCATCTAAACTTTTTAAGATAATCTGTTTGGTGCTTTTTTTTCCCCCCCCTTAATTGAGTTCCTCTCTCTTCTAGGTAGCGCTGCTTTTCCAGTAATACAGATTCAAGCTGCATCTTTACCAGGCACAGAAACAGATAAAAATACTGCAGGCACACAGGTTCTCTTCTCTTTTTCCATCCAATTTTGCAGGTGTTGGAGGTCAATATCCAAATGATCACCTCCTTAACTAAATTGAAAGACACGTCCCAATTCTTAATACATCTCTACTGCACAGAAATCAGGTGTGTAAAAATATTACAATGGGACTTTATATTAATCCAGCAACAGCACTCAGCTGGTTAACGAAAAATGCAATAATTTCCTAACCGGCAAACACAACCTAGGGTCAGAGTTAAACTGGGTTTCTTCTGTCCTTGTACAGTGTACATAGTGGCAAAAATCCTGTAAACCGAAATAATGGTCTCAGTAAAACCTGTGCAGTCCCAGTGCTTTCAGTGGTCTGGGTAGGTTACTGACCAGAACCTGTGTTAACAGCACCGTTATCGATAGCACTCGGGTGCCTGAGAGCCTCGGTGCTGTGCCAGCTATTATTTTTGGCGAATATAATATAGGAAGGTGGAAATTCCAGCTTGCTCAAAGCTGAATTGGATCTGCAATGCCAATAGAAGTAAAAAAGCAATAAAACCCATCGTGTTGTCACTAACAGATTTTATATGCGACTGAATGTACACAGGGAGTTACCCTATTGATTAAATAAGGACTTTTTTTGAGTAGTCATTCTCTAGAGTAGAATAGCATTTTAAGATCGGTAGTGAATTGCATTTGTTTGAGGATTTCATCAGGATGCTGTAGCATTCACAATTTTAGCATGTTCCGGTCTTGCAGTAAAAGCAAAACATCCTACAGTACCTGCCTGCAAGGTTGGTTTGAAGTGGAAGCAAAATTCAGCACAAGACCTAGCTATTGTGGGACCAAAAAGCCAAAGATTTTGCTAATATATAAAGCTTTCATGTGCTGGCTAAACATCAGGGATATACTTTACTGAAGAAACTAAAAAACCCCAACTCTGTATGGTTTAAGCATTATCTCTACTGAGTATCTTACTAGTGGCTGAGCTCCAGGCAATACAGAACTAGTAAAAAACCTAAAACCAAATGGGATACAACCTAATGCCTGCATCCTCGGGCAGAATCAGAAAAACACAGTTTCCTCTGTCAGTGTATTGATTTTCCAGGCTTGGCTCATTTTTTTAGAACAAATATTCTTTGGAACTTAACTTCATCCTGAAATGATGGTGGTAGGGAGGAATGTAATATTTGTTTGCTTTTCTGTTTTTACCTAAAGTAAGTAGTGATCCACAGGTACACATGATCTAAAGGAGCTAGAGGGGTAAGTTTACTCACTGGTGAAAAGAAAGACCGGCTTTCACACTGGTGAATTTCCTTAAACTCAAGGAAAACTCTCCTTGTAAAACATTTCTAAAGAAACTTCTTGCTAAATCCAACAAAAGTAGCGGAATTACATGGAGGATGAACAGAGGCCACTGGTGCTTAGATTTATTTTTCAATTTAGACTAAGTTTTGTTTCAAAATCAAGTATGTGGATGACAACGAACCAAGGGGTGCAGCTGGTATGCCAGAGGGCAGGGCTGCCGTCCAGAAGAACAAGGACAGGCCAGGGAAATGGGCCAACGGGAACCTCGTGAAATCCAACAGGGACTAACAGAAAGCCCCACACCTGGGGAGGATGAACCCCTTGCAGTGATACAGGCTGGGCACTGCCTGGCCAGCGAGCAGCTCTGCTGAACGGGCCTGAGGGCGCAGCAGGCTGGACATGGGCCAGCAGGGCTGCAAAGGCAGCGAATAGCCTCCTGGGCTGTATCAAGAAGATAACAGACAGTAGCTTGAGGGAAGTGATTAGTCCCCCTTACTCAGCACTTGTTAGACCACTGGATCTGGTTTGGGACACCCAGTACAAGAAAAATATCAAACTAGAGGGAGTTCAGGGGAGGCCACCAAGCTGGTGGAGGCAGGATCATTTGGTAAGGCACTGGAACAGGTTGCCCAGAGAAATTGTAGAAGCTCCATCCCTGGAGGTGTTCAAGGCCAGGCTGGATGGGGCTTTGAGCAACCTGGTCTGCTGGAAGGTGTCCCTGCCTATGGCAGGGGGGTTAGACCTTGATGATCTTCAAGGTCCCTTCCAACCTCAACCATTCTATGATTCTATGATTTGCGCTGTGAGGAAACGCTGTGGAATTGGGGTTTGTTCAGCCAGGGAAGGGATGGCTTGGGGAGACCTAACAGCAGCCCCCAGCACGTAGGGGAAAGTGACCAAGAGGTGGAGCCAAGCTTGTTGCAGAGATGTGTGGCGGGAGAACAACAGACATGGTCATAAATTGGAGAGGGTAAGGTTCTTACTGGATGTAAGGGGGGGGGGTCCCTGTCGGAACAACACAGCAGTGGGACAGAGGCCAAGAAAGGATGTACAGGTTTTCAAGCCCTGACTGGACAAAGCCCTGAGCAACATGGTCTGAATTCAATGTTGGCCCTCTTTGAACAGGAGGCTGGAGTAGAGACCTCCCTTGTTCCCTTGTAACCTGAATTGCTCTAAGCATCTATGAGAATAATTGTTGTGAGCCATAGCTCATTTTCAAGATGACTTAGAGGACTGATGACTTTTCATTTAAGAAAATTATGACTTCTGATGGTTGTGTAGAAAACCCATTTTGAATGCTTTGCATCAGTGAAAGCACAAAAGCAAAATTCAGCTGGCATGAAAGCCGGCAGGTTGGCACCAAAATATTTTGCCTACAGACACCTTTTCTGGCTTCCCTGGGTAGTGTGAGGGACTCAATAGCTTCATTGTGCAAATGGAGCAGCAGACAGTTTAAGTGACCTACTCCTGTTTGTACAAATTCCATATCAGGACCCAATGCTAAAAGGCATGATTTGGTTTTATTTTGCACCAGAAACACACCTTCCAAGCATTTGGGGAACATTTTGAATGCTTTCTACGTTACATAGAACCTTTGTATAACAATTATAAATGTTTTTAAGACAGCTTCTTGGTGCTTCTTTGCAGAATACAATACTGTATAATTCACTTCTGAGAACAGCAGAGACTCAAACCTCAGCACTGAGCTTCAAAACAAAAAAATAAACAGAATGTCCTCTTCTTTATTTTTGCTTTTCGTTCTATTTGTGTTCTAGGAAACTGGCCTAATAACACCACAGTAATTCTATAAGTACAGCTTAATCTTAAACAATATGAACAAATGAGTTTCATTTGATCTGTTCAAACACAGAGCGTGTTTGACAAAAGCGCCAAGGGCTGCTGGTGTTAGAGGGATATTGGCAGAAGCCGTTTCCTGAGTTATAGAAAGGAGGAAAGGAGACCATTTTTAGCATTTGCTGAGGCAGTTGCTGCAGATTAACTTTAGATCAATGAATTGCTTGATTATTCTGCTTCACTCTCGAGTCTCTTTCAAGGCTCCTCTTTACCAACCAGGAAAATAAGTATACAAATTTAAAACACTCTCCCAGTCTTTATCTTCATTCACAAAGAAGGGATTTTTCAAAAGTGACTGTGTGTCATCTGCAGCAAGGCAGAGGTGCCAAAGTGTCACTGGGTGTCACTACCTACCTAGTGATGTGGTGGGCACCCAGAGGCATTTTCAGAGGGGTTTTGACTACTCAGTCTCCCTGGGGTTGCAACTGTGTTCTAGTTAAGAAATAGGAAAAAAAAGTATGATTCCCATTTTTCCTTCTATGAATCCCTCTCAATTCTGAACTACCCTTATAAGTTGTTTCCCTTTTTCACCTTCTTTCTCCCATGCTACCCTGTCCCTGGCTCAAGAGTCATTTGGAGGACTTGCAAAATATTATACCTGCATGCACATTTTCCAGTCTCACCTTGTGCTCAGCAGAGCTTGGAAAACATCAAGCCAGGGAACTCAGACCTTTAGCTGGCACAGTGAAAGCCACACACTTGCAACCATGTTGAGAGGCATCAGCTTTTGCTTACAGCAAACTGTAAGCTCAAAGATCCCTAAATCTGCATTTCCAGAGCTTCATAGCTCTGCTCCAGCCCTCCTGACTCTGTGTGGCTCACTCACCAAACCTTC
Organism: Vanellus vanellus; assembly: GCF_965231255.1. Taxonomy (NCBI): domain Eukaryota; kingdom Metazoa; phylum Chordata; class Aves; order Charadriiformes; family Charadriidae; genus Vanellus; species Vanellus vanellus. Next base: position 19,367,681 of record NC_138907.1, read on the forward strand.
TCAGATCCAGCTGCCTTTAGACTCAGTACTACTGTACCCGAGACCATCCAGGTAGGCGAAAGAGCTGCCTCCTCCACATCCACTATTGGTAGGAGTCACCGTCTGTCATGGCCAGAATTCACCAGCCTCTGGAGCAGGCGGCTTCTAGGAAAGCCTTTTCTCTAAATGCTGAACACAGCTAGGTATCTGGCACTAGAACACTCAGAGACTGGCAAATCTATGCCCTCTGATTTTAGTAATGTTTTAACATGAATACCACTGTAGAAACTTCCAGGCCCTACTTGGCTGTCTTAAAAAATAATTTAAGGTAATATTTTGAAAGCTAATCTTCAGCAAAACTATCTCTAGAGCAACCTGCTGCAGCATGTCAGACTTCTTATTCTTCACCACGTGGCAGAATAGTCTGAGTTTCGTATCATTATTTTTCGAAGCTATGCCTGTTTCAGAGATAAGGTCTGCTTAGCAGACAATTATTCCTCTAGCTTTCTATGGCAATATGCCTATGCCCCGAAGCAGAACTTCAGCCATTCTAAGTTTGTTATTTTTCCCTTTGTTCAGTTTTGGTTTGTTGAATGTTTAAAACAAGATATACCATCCCTTTCTGCACTGACACCAGGTTCTTAATAAGAATGCTCTGGGATTTCTCCCTTACCTGGCAAAGTCCTCTGTCCTTTCAGTTGCATAAAGTAATGGAAGTCGTAGTCATATAAATGCATTAATGTTGGGCAATGTGATGAACAGACTTAGATATGTACAACACTGCAAATGAGTATCATAATGTTTTACTGCCTTGCAACTAAGAAGCCACTGCTGCAATCATTTGCTCATCTCTGTATACAAGATACCCATTACTCCTAAGGGTGTGAATAAAAAGTTTACCAAACTGAGAGATGTACTAAAACAACTGTTAACAACTGCATTTAAAAAAACCCAAACCAACAAACCCAAAACAAATGTGACAGAAACTTACTTCATCTTTCAGTGTGTACCTAGAACATAGGCAATATAAACTCATCCCTTCCTAGCAAACCTTGTAAAGGACTTGGGAACAAGACTCCTGGACTTACTGTATTCCAAGTTCTGTCTTTCACTTCTGTTTCTGCCTGTGGTGACCTTCTACAAATCATCTAACCATCTAAGCCTTGTTTCTCTTTTGGCATGTATTTTGTGCCATCATTTAAGCTTGCAAAAACTAAAGAGGATATGCTAAAACTTTGCATTGTTCTTACATTACTTAATATGCATATGTGCAATATGTCTCAATTTAGAAACCTAGAATATAGCCAAAAATTTGAAAGTATCTGAGCATACAGAGAACAATCAGGTATTTACTATTATCAGATCAGAGACATTTTATAACTCTATTGAGAGACAAAAGCCAAAAGGCTGTTAAGTAGAGATGGATGAACTGGAGCAGATATAGCAATTTACAGGTTGCTGATACTGCTTCTAACTAAACTCACAGCATACTTGCATTGCAGCATTTTCTCGCTGTTTCTTCCTCCCCCTTCTCTAGACCACCTCTCATTGCACATGAAAACACAGACACTCCACAGACTCCAGTGCACCCTGGTCCCAGATTAGCCAGGAATCTTGCATAGATCTGGACCCATGCATGAGCCATGCTCCTTCTTCCAGCTGAGGTTTGGATTTTCAGAGCAATCTAAGCAGACTTAGCTTTGTACATTCCACAGAGATTCACTTGGAGCAGCCCAGCAGCTTGCACAGCACAGCACTTTTGTTTCAGTACGTGACTACCATGGAGTTAGTCCTTGTATGCTTTACATCCATTGGCACATTCCACTCCTCATTGCCATTATTCGGGTGGCACTCATATAGAAAGGGTCACAGTCAGCTTATCAGCAGATGTCCAGAACCAATTATGCAGGATTCCTCATACAAAGATGGCATAAGGGTAGCACTTGAACATTTGCTTCAGTCTTGCAATTACATTTATGCAGCTAAGCTCTCCTGGAAGTCTCCAGGTTTCTTAGCATCCCACTTGTTTGGACTGGAGCCAAGCAGTAAGCTTTCCTTTAAGGAACATGCAACACAAACATTTCAGGGTATGTTAGCACATGAGAACCAGAAAGCAAAACAATTACATGGAGGCACTGTTTACCTTCCTAAGCTTGGTTTAGCTTGCACAAATATCATAGAGAAGGAAAAGCAATAAAACTGAAATGCTGCTACAGAATGTTCCATCTGAAGTGTGTAGGACAGGGAAGGAATGAAGACTAATGTAAAAATCAAAGGTATATGGATTGTTCCCTTTGCCCATGGATATTAGAGAAATAATTCGGTCTCCCAATTCCCCACAGTGTAGTGATTAATTAGAAGAAGGTGATTTTCATGTGTTTTACCACCTCTTTGAACCACTACGTGGTAGAAAATGGCTTGGAACCTGGGAGGTTTTCATCTCTCTCAAACTGGCAAAATCCATTTAAGGATTTGGTCTTCAGGTGTTTTGCAGTCAGGTGTGAACTTCCTCTGCAAGCCCACCTTGCCTTGTACACTCTGAGTCAGGTGAGAAAGTAATGATGCAGAGCCTTAACTACCAGTGCCAAACCAGGTGAGTATGTTCCCCCTTTCAGCACGGCACCCCAGCTCCATGTGAGTATGGCTTCCCTGGGGTCATGTAACTGCCAGCAGGTTAAGAGCACCAGCACATGCACTCTCATCTGTCTGCAAAATATCACACAGACCTGCTTGAAGGAACCTTGTACTTCCGAACACTAGACACAGCCCTGCAGCCACTCCTCTGAAAGCTGTTCAAACCTCTGTTGGACTTCCAACCCTGTCCACCATAAGAACAAGACCTGGTTTGGGGTTTTTTTTCCACTAAGTCTGCCAATTTTCCTCAGACTCCTTCAGCACCTATCTTCCTTTCATATAGGTCCAGTTTTGGCTACAGCAGATATGGTAGCACACAGGCTCAATGCTCCCCCATGTTCCAAAAAAGACTACTCAAAGCTACTGACACAGTGACAAAAGAATTGGCATCCTTAGAATTGAGCTAAGTTTGCTTGCATGCAGCCAGTGAGCATCCTGGTGGCAGCTCTCCCTGAAAACCATGTTAGGTCAACTGACCTCTCCAACAAAATGTACTAATAACAGATGAAGAGCAGCGAGCTCTTGCAGAGTAAGAGGGCTGAGAGACATGGGAACGCCCACCCAAGCTGCTTCATGGTGTCATTCTACATACATACAAAAAAATAGATATTAAAAACAAAGACTAATTCCTCTGTGTGTGTATGGCACTGTGATTACCTCCTGCTTTCAAAGGCTCCCACTACCAAGAGAAGTAGGGAGGCTCAGCAAGTGCATATGCCAAAATCAGTGCTTTCCAATATTTTGCTGGAAGCAGGACTGTGACCTTTTTCTGGTGACTTCAAGTGGTAGAAAGAACACTGTCTGTGAACGCAACAAATGAATCGACCAAGAAGTCTTGCTGATTTTACCAGAAATCTCATCGATATTAAGCTTGATTCAAAAACAGAAAGGTAGTACATATATAATCTAATATATGCAATAGCCAACAGTTTGGTTCTCCATGGTCTTACAGCTTTCCCATTAGTTACACGTACATGAAGCATGCACAAAATGAACAGATCAGTTAAGAAATTCTCTCTTCCTTTTTTTTTTTTTTTTAAAGCTACAGTGAGCCCCATGGTAAAAAATAAAGTTTTATTCTGAGCATAGCTGTTCCAGTCTGTCCCAGAGCCTGACCAACAGTATCCTGAGCCTCAAATTAGATGGTTATTCAGGACAGAAGCCTCAGCAATTTGGGCAGTTTAACTTCTCTTTTGCTTACTAGCAATATAAGATTCCCCTCCCCCCCAGTATTAACCTAGTCATGCTACTTCCCTCAGTCATGCTTCTGTGTATTCCCAACAAGTTATTTTTTAAGACTTTGAGAAATTAGAAAAAAAAACATAAACATACATATATGCACATAATATACATACATACTAGCAATTCAGCTGACTGACTGGAGGTAAAAATCAATTATTTTTGGCATGCAATCAAAGCATGGGCTTTTGGCATTTTCCAGAGAACATTTTTTTCAAATCTTTCATAGTCATTGCAGTAAAAAAAAAAGAAGAAGCTGGGTTCTTTGTCCAAGAGCCTTCAGATTTCAAAAAGATATTTAAGCTTAACATTTAAAAGTTAATTCTCCCTAGACAATGTTGAGAACTTCCATTAAAGCAAAAATTATTATTAGCATTCTGTAACCCTTTGTAAACGGGCCCATTGTTCTAATAAACTGACCTCTGCAGCAATTGACCTTAACATTGCTCAAAAGCTTGACAGTCAATTATCTTCTGATCTCCCTTCAATGGGCCTTGTGGCTGGAATAACCAATCCATCATCTGGAAGGTAAGTATAATAGTGTCTCACGGGCATTTCTTCACTACTTATGCCATAAACACACTGCTGTAGAATAAGTCGAGAAATTCTGTCTCAATCCCACTGAAGCATACCTAAAAAGCAACGATACACCAAGAAGCTATTCTCCCTTGCAAATATCTCTGAACACACAATGAGAACCACAATGAAAAATACCTAATGGGTCAAACACAACGTCATCTACTTCTTGGCGATATCACCACTCACACATAGTACTGGACTGTGCCTCCACCAAATATCACAATTCCATTGAGTCTGTAGGACATGGAGTTTGGAGTGCTGCAGGAAGATGCAATTCTCTCTCTCTGTCACTCTTTTACTTCCACTCAATCCGATCACACTGGGGGCCTGGGACCTGCTGCCGGTAGGGGCTTGCAACACGGTTGAGACTGCCCTTTCCTCTCTGCCTTCCAAAGCACGACTCCCCTTTCCCTATGCACCACTGCGACCCCCACATTCCCCGTTCAGCCCACAAGCAGGGGAGCTCTCTTCCGTCACTCTGAGCAAGGAGAGCCCCCAGCACAGCACCGCCACTTTCACCCGGGGGAGACACACACATGTCTGGCTGAATATTGTGGATACTGGAATATTGCTGGTGCCTAAGATTCTGCCATTGTTTGCTGCCCTGGTCATTTACAATTGCAACACTGTGATAGCCTTCATACATCATCCTTCCCCAGTGCCGATTCAAGCTAAAAGTGCTATTTACCATTAAACCTACAACAGTGAGGAGCTTCTTTTCAGCAAAGAAAAAAAAATCTTCTGCACTCGAACTTTTGAACTTTAGACTTAAAGGGTGATATAACTTCTAATATCACAGACTATACAATATTAAAAGTACAGAAATATTGGTTTATTGCTAATAAAGTAAATCTCAACCATGCTCAACCTTGCTCACACAACAAACACTAATCATACCCCTAGCACACACATTTCTTCAGCAGAGACTATGCATCTTTACAGCACAGGCTTTCACAAACAAGGTTCTGTAGAAATATAAATCCCATCGCAGCCTTTGTCCAGACCTCTTGTGGGGGAAAATACAGACAGTATCTTGGGAGCTGGAGACCAGCAAGGAAGAATAAAACCCCAGGATTCTTGAAAATACAGACAAGAAAGCACGGAGAAGGAAGCTGGAGAAGAACAGCAGGCCAAGAAGCAGTAAAGCACATTATACTGATACTTAGCTGGGTAGTAAATCCTGCACTATGATTAGTAACTCTTCAGTGATTCCTTAGCACAGCCGAGGTTTAGGGAAGCCTTACAAGTAGCCCTGTATTATTAGCCAGTACAAACTGCTGCAACCTTCACTACAAGACTAAATTTGAGTTACTCACATTTGAGTGTCTCCACGAGCTAGAGCAGCTCACACATGCACACATGCTCAGTACTGTGCCCACACAGGGCAGCTCATAAACAAAGCCAAGACCTGAAATATCAAGTATAAAAATAATCATTGCTAAGCAAAGGTGGTTCCTGATGGACAGAAAAGCAGGATGAGGTGAAGAAAAGGATTATTATAGTAGGATGAAAGCATTTGAAATTAATAAAACAGTTAAGCTAGAGATGAATTATCATAGCATTTCATGGTACCTCCTCTCCTGACATTTAAAACATGCTTAGGATTATCCTGAATGTCAAAAGCAAATATGTACCAAGGACAAACACCACAGGACTCATCATCAGTTTTTCTGTTATTACTGAACTCATTAACCATGTGCAACAGAACAACTGTGACCAACAACCATAAAAGAAACCATAGTTTTTTGGTCCTCGAAGGACCAGCCACCTAATTTTTTAGGTCTGTTGAACTTCCGTAACACAGCAGAAGGGAAGACCCAGAAAGGTCGTGCCTGCTGTGGCACTTTAGAAATAACATACCCAAAACCTTGCATGAACAGTTTATGGTCTACATAAGTGTCCACCACTTCAGTAGAAGCCACAGTCTGCTGGGCGTCCCCTGGTATGGGGGCAGAAGTCAGCAGCCCCAGTACAGCTGCTTGTTAGCTGCGGTGCTTTTCAGCAGTGTGAAAAAGAAACAGTTCGGGATTAAGTCTACAGGACTATGCTCCACATTTACCTGCTTGTCCTTTCATGTGTAAGACTGAGGGGTCCTGACCTGCCTTCTGATTTCTTTCACTTGTCTGGGTTGATATCCCTAACTGGTGATCAGATTTTATAATTCTGTGGATTCTCAACTCCAAGGAACTCAGTCCCCTTGGTGGCATTATATTTAGAAAAAATCTCCACTGCTCAGAGTAAATAATATTATGCCTCTTGAAGACGCTGAAGAAGTACCTGTCCTGGACCTCAAGTCAGTCAATGCCAATAAGGGACATGAAAATTGTGAAAGAGCCCATCAGCTACTCCAGGGAAATATTGATGGGTTTTATATCTTATGCACAGCAAACCCGAAGTGAAATGGCCACATTAGTGTGAGTGCAAACAGCAGATTGTAACATGGACAGAACTCTGAAAATGTGCTGTATATATTTACTATAATGAGTGATCAATTGTAAAACGTGGGAAAAGGACATCTTCATTAAGTTAAGCTCTGTTTTCCAGCTGGCGTCATAGTAGCAAGTTTAGATAACAGAAATGAGATCTGAGAAAAGCAGTATAAAGTAGGATTACTTTACTTAATGCTTAGGTAGCCTACATCTACCCATTAGCTAGCTCCCACTTCATCTTGGCTATTTCTTCCATGACTAGAAGCTCCCAGAGGAAGTAATTTTTGTAAGAGAGAGCACCAGAAGGGAAGAGTATCAGATAGCCAACTCCAGCAAGTGTACATAATTTATCGGAATCCTAGAAGACGGCGCTGTGGAAAAACTTTGAAGCTTTATATAAAGTCCAGACACTGGGGAGGAGAATAACATTGGTTGCCACTATAAGCATTCCCTATTTGTGTTGTGACCTGACCTATCATCTCCAGCCAAGATCAGCTCCAGTTTTCTATGCACTGTCTGCACACAAGGAGAAATACATTCCCTGTCCCAAAAGCTTTCTTTGTGCTCTGAACAAAGCCACAGAAGACACGTGTTGGCGGGAAGGGGACTGGGTACTGCTGCATGGGTACTTTTGAAGACACTTGCTAAGCTAATACCCCAGCTCAGCATATGGGTATCAGTGTGGTGCTACACATATCAGCACCAAACATACGAGAGCAAAGTTTTCCTAACTTCTCATCAGTGAAAAACTCTCAGGATATTTTTGACAAAACTAGGATGTGAAGCCCAGGCTGCCAGGTAAGCCCTGCTTGGGAACTACATACTCAAGTTTTACCTGTGATTTCATATGCATCATTACACCTTGTCTTGCAGTGGCATGGTACACTGTTCCTTTGTACCAGGAAATAGCTGCTATATTATGACGTGCAAGTGGTTGTTTCAATGGTGAAGGTGGGAGATGAATTGCTGGAAATGCATGAGAAAGAAAAGCAAAGCAATCTGGTTGACAGAAGTAAGAAGAAGTTTTGCTTTAAAAAAGCTCAAAAAGAGAAGATTCTGTAACACACAAGGGATGTAGATAAAGCTATTATCAAACTGGTAGCACATCATGTTACTCATTCTTCATTGCTTGGTTATGATCTGAACTTCCCTCATATCCTACCTTGGATAAAGAAAGGAAACACATTGCGTGAGTGGTGTGTGTTGGCAGGACTAGAGAAAGTAGACCTAGATCAGTTACAATTAAGCAGGAAAGTTTCTTCCTCATTCTTTATTCTTCTTAAGGATTATAAACTTGATTTTTCAACCCCTCTCTCGAAACAAAATAGGCCTTCAAGGAGGACCATCAAACAGCTAAAAGGTGTTTTATTTGTGTGTTTTTAATAGCACAAATAAAGAATCCCTGCAACCCGTGACAGGGTGACAAATAGGCAACGCTCGCGATTATTATTAGCCCATCTGTGAATATCCACAGTGGAGTGCTCTGAGGAGAAAAAGCATGAGACAGAAGAGAAAGAAAGTACCCTGCCATAATTTAAATTCATAAACACAGAAAATATGAACACATTTCATTGTAGTGAGTAGCCTTTAGTGCCAGGGACCTTGGCTCATAATAATTTAAACAGCCAACAATATAAGATTTATGGAAATAATTTAGCATCTCTTAAACAAAAAGTCTGGCATACATCTCATATGTATGTAGAACTAACACTTGAAAACACAAAGCAGATAACAAAAGCCACTGGTATATTTACAAGAGCCTTAAAATGATACTAGTGGCTTAACTTAGGTCCCAGCTATACTGACTTGCCAATCTTAGTATGAATATTTTATAGGTATAAAACAGCATGCACGTAGATAGTATTTTTCCAGGCCCAATTAGCATTAACACAAGAAAAGACAAATGGAGCTATGAAGAGAATTTGCAATGACGCCTGTGTTACCACAAACCCAAGGAGCGTTATATGCCAGAATATGAGTGGACAGTAAAGGACATGGCTGTACGGGTGCTAAACTGATGCACAGGAATAGGGAAGCTCATGAGGGAACTTGCATCTGGAGGATCTTTGGGAGGGAAAGAATTTGGCCTAGCTGCCGAGGTAGACAAGAATTAGTTCTGGTTTTGGGGGGGGGTTGTTTGTTTGTTTTTAATGGAAAGAGAAAAATAAAAATAAAATGTTGAAAATCTTCAGGCTGTCCTGCTCAGGAAAATAGAAGATTTCCAAAATCTCAAATGCACACACTTGCCTGACGTGAAATAATTCCTGACATCACCTGGAAGCAAGCCTTGTCATAAATTCATTAACATAGCTTTAGATCTAATCTGACCTCTTTCATAGCAATGGTCCTTACGTTTCACCCAGTTGTCCCTTTAAGCCCCATCCCTTCTGTTTAAAACAGATCTTCCAGAAAAGGCATCCAGACATGACCTGAAGGTGTTGGCAGGGGGAGGAGTTACTGTTACACTTTGTTTCAACACTTCATTACCCCTTCTCCCCTTGACAGAAATCTGTGCCCCAAGTTGGGATTTGTCACTTTGCACATAGAGGTCCTTTTCCTACCTCGCTCTGTAGGATTAACATCCATAGCTACCCCCAGAAGGGAAAAAACAGGACATGAAGTCTCCCAAAGTGACCCCTTGATCTTTTCCTGATCTCCTAAAGGGATGAAGCACTTCATTTCTCTTACACTAAAGCATTTCCTTTGGCTATAAAATAACTTTGCAGGCTTTTCTTCATGATGATACAGCTTAGGTGAAGGGGATGGATGACTAGATGTGACCTTCAGGTGAGAGCATTCAACCAGGAAATGGGTTACTGAGGTTCTGCTTCAAAGAACATTCAATGGCCATACACAGAGCAAAATAGCTTCTAGAGAAGAAATTGGGGGAGGCAGATTGCTTGGCCAGCTGAGATTATCACAAAAAGGGGCTTAGAGGTCACCTGGACATGCAAAGCCCAGCATTTTCATCTGCTGCCTCCCCACTAAAAATGATTTGTACATTTTTGCATAAGCAGAAGTTTTTATTTATGTTCTGCATTTGCTTTCGGTCCTTTCACTCTTCTACCTCTCTGGAACCTCATTTTTGACTCGCCTGTGTGCATATAAAAAGCTTGTGTCTGCCGATCATTTGGATCCCTGCTATATTGTACGAGCTGAGGCCACACTCTTCAATAATGCATGAAGCTGCAGCACTCGCTCCTGCGCTCAGAAATGCAAAAAGGATGCCTTTTAAATGGCTTGCAACGTGCCAGAGACAAATGAAAAGCAAGTTCAGTGAATATCAGCCTATCTTACAGCAGAAATTGACCTCTCTGTAAGGATTCAGGTGCAAGTAAAAAGTTACATCAAGGTCCCGCTGCTGTAAAATTAGGTTGGGTAATACGGTCTAAATTTCACGCAGTCAAAACACAGTCAAATGTCCCTGTACATACAACAACAGCTCTTACCCCAAATTCACTTAATAAATTTAAGGGCCTGGCTAAACAGGTGTATTATGGCAAGATAAACTAGCATGCAGATTTACGAGGCATTAGCCACTCCATGATAACTGTGCACGTCTGTGCTCTTACCCGGCAGTACAGGAGGCAATACCCTACTCTTTCAGAGGATGCCTTGTCCATGGGACACACAAGATTTCTCACACCGCTGCACTAAGACCACACCAAATACAGGCAGAGCAAGCTCCAGGATGTTTAAACGCATTCATGTAGATATACCCCGAACATCAGTCTGAGATGCAGGATACAGGATCTAATGCACATGATGATGCCTCTCTAGAAGCTGGTCAGAGGAACTTGAAGAGCCTGGTACTTCTCCATGCCAGAATGAGATCTGTAGCTAACAGAAAGGCCTGGCTCTTCAGTCCTGCTGTCCCTGCCTCAAGCCTCTGCGATGGACACTGTATCTCATGCAAATGGCGACATTGTACATTATAAACAAAAGATCGCTCCTAATAAAATGTATGATGAGAGCATAATCTTTGTAAGAGAAAAATCAGATGTGCTGGGAAACATCTAGCTCAGCTAATGCGTCTTTTCTGATGGGGGAATTTCCTGGGAATTCTGTTCAGGATTATGGGAAACAACAAATGTTGTGGGGGCCTTGGTTTCCTCGGGGTAGGGTATCAATCCCACAGGGCTGACCAAGAGCCTTAAAACAGGGATTAAATATCCCCAGTTAACTCTAAGATCAGGCCATTTTTGCAGATAAACCATTTCATTTTCTTGTGAAGACAACCAACTTGCAATTAAAATCAGTTATCCGAGATTTTTTTGATTCTGAAGTCGGTAATTTTGTAATAACAGGGGGAAATACTCATCCATGCCCTTCTTTTCCAGATAACAAAAAAATACTCAGAAAACAACAGGAATTTGTCTGGGATTTCAGCAATTCATTTTCGCTCGTTTTGTGTAGCACTCCACACACTGGGCACATACACAACCTCAGCTCTCCTTCTGAAAGGTACTTCCACAGAAGCCTTCAGTACAGAAATTCAAATGTTACCTTGAACAGTCATGTTTCCCTGAATCAAGGTCCTTGACAGAAACAGAGACTCTCATGATAAGAAATTGCTGGTTGTCCTGTTGCTAAATGAGTTCAGTTCATATCCATCATAATAAAAGTCATCTGATCTAATGCAGCATTAATGCAGACACAAAAGGTATAGGAGAACCTATTGTCATTAAGTGATTCATTGATTTGTCATTAAGGTATTAGCATTTTAATTTATTTAAATTATTTGTTGCATGTTAAATGAGCAAAATAAATATGCACGTTATGTTTTGCTCAACTCCTACTGTTCACAGAAGCGGTGTCAGCAATATGCCCCGCTTGCATTTGGCTCATCACAGCGACCTCCCCAGAGTAAAAAAGTCAAACACAGAGTTCAAAGTCAAGGACTGAAAAGTCAGACAACTCAATCCACACCGAGGTCTTTATAAATACTCTCAGGCTTAGCTGTGCTGAGCACCTACCAATAGTAAAAAGCAGAAACGCTTCAAAGGATAGGACCCTGAAGGTGAAATCTCCTTTTCAAGGCCATGGCTTTGCAAAATACTGCATCCTCATCCTACATGGGATGATGAGATGTTGCCCTGTTTCTTTAGCAGACTTTATGCCTGGCTGTGTTACAATGTACGTTGATTAACAGAGCTTACCTTGCTACGGCTTGAATCGAGTTCATGCATCTGGAGCATTAAGCTTGCTGTTTACCTTACCTTGCTGTTCATCTCATTTACAAATTTTGCAATTATTTTACAATTTCTCTAGATCTTTGATACAACAACATTAGGTAACAAGAAGGTTCTGGGGAATTCTGTGTCAAAACATTCCCTTTGTACAATACTTGTTACCTCAAAGTGCTTAATTTACTTAATATGTCCTATATTGCTTTATGTTGTGCTTTATCATACACAACATATTGGATTAAAAAAATGCCTCAAACATGTCTTAAACTGTGCTGGGTCAATACAGTAACTTTGTGACATAGAATCTACAACTAAAATTTACACTGAGTCAGTTTAAGAGGAATGTCATTTGAATCTGTTCAATCTGTATTTTCATAGTTTGGCAAGGAAAGAAAAAAAAAAAAACAAACAGATGGGCAAAGGGGAAAAAAAAGTCTGTTCGGGGTCAAATAATGGGTATACCATGACAAAGAGTGCCCCAGTAAGTATGATCTCTCTATCTAATTTATAGCCTGCCGGTGAGGACTGTCAGACATGGTGTGAAGATGGACTGCAGTCCCCAGTCTGCCTGGCTCAGAGCAGAGCTGGGAAGGCTCAGGGGCACATTGCAACCCAGCTGCTGGGCAAGCTTTACATTTGCACTCCATCTCAATCGATACACAATTATTTTTGGTTAAATTCAACTGCTTTAGGAGGGAGGGAGGGAATGCTGAAATACACCCTGCAGCCTGGCAGGAAGGGTGTCTCAGAGGAAAAACGTCTCTCCTGAATCTGAACATAGGTCTACTAGATGAGTATCTCAGCTGATCCAAGGGAGAAGCGAGGCTCCTTGGTTTCTATGTCTTGTGAATCTAAACAGCAAGATGCAATGGGTGATCATTTTAAATTTTTGTTTCATTTTTCATTTTCATTAAACTGTTTACCAACATTCCCCCCCTCCTTCCTGCCAACAATTTTAGTAGTTGAGATCACGTTTCTTGGCTGAGCAGCTATCCTCTTCACAAGGAAGCAGAGCACACATGCTCCTGCAGCAATGGCCTAGCTTAGGCCAGGTTACTGATTTGTTCACAGGATCTAGTTTCCCCAGCAGTGAACCCGCAAGTAATCAACAACAAGTAATCAGCAACAATTTCGTCCTTTTTCTCTTCCCTTTCTTCCCCGAGGACGTCTCATTCTTCCCTTTGTGTTTTCCCCATCCTCCCCATTTACCTTCCCCACCTTGTACTGGTGCAAATGTGCCTGAACTGGATCATACCCAAACAACAGCATAGTGGGTTAAGTAGTTAGAGGACTTTTTTAAGCCCTGCCCACTTCACTGATTTGTCTTCCAATTAAGTCCCTCAAATATATGCACTGATATAGCCACGGTGAGGGCCAGGAGGACAGAGGCAGGAATGAGTGGACATGGTGAAAAGTCAAACTGTCTTTGCCACTAGAGACACCGCACAGTGAAGCCTTCACCCCTAGCAGGGCTGTCAGAAGACCAGAAGTGACTTTTTAATGACACCTGATTGATTCAGGGCTTTCATTTTCTACACTCACTAAATTGCATATCTTCGCTTAGCACAAAATTTGAGCAATGGAGCTGGCGGGGGTAAAGGAAACAGAAGATTAACAAGGCAGATTTGCACTTGTGAATGAACCTTCAGACAAACTGGCAATTTTTATAATGATGAATGCTCAGTCTCCTCAGTTCTTTCTTAATAGGATCACGAAACAAATTTACCGTGATCTATTAGGAAATGATCAGGCAAAGCTTCAAAAAAGCCACACAACCAAGGCCAATTTCAACATTGCTTTAGCAGGCAATTTCACCCGGAGATGAAAAATTCCTGGAACAGCTAAACCAATATTATGCAAAAAGTATGTTGTATTTACCAAGAGCCAATTTTGAGTCTATCACCATAGCATCTAAGCAAACAAGATCATAGCCTTGCAATTATAATAAGGATGAATTGATTTTGTCTTCCCTCTGCAAGCCCCAAATTTTACGATAGCCTTCAACAAAATAATGTGTTAATTCAATGCCATTTTCATTTTATCTATATAAAGTCCTTTTTTCTTTGCCGTAAGAATGACATATTAGGAGTTATACTTTGCTTGTGCATTGACACAACACCATGTTAAGAACTACTCAATAAATCTTTATTTTCTGTCTCTCTAGCCATGTTCAGTTCGGTTTTTCCACGGTTTGGTCAGGATGTACCAGAAGAAAGCAGTAAGACCATCTATTGTTAATAGTAATATTGCAAGGCATTTTAGAAGGAAGAATGATTCTCCTACTGTAAAAGAAGGAACAGGCTGTGATCGTGGCTGAGATCCTACAGATAAAACTTCTATGGAATGATAGCTCCACCCTACCCGGTAGGTCTATTCAGGCCCATGGAACTACTTGATTGAGTTTCATTTTACAGGACTCAGTCTTGGGCAATTTAGTCATACTAGGATTGTTCTATCACAATCAAGTAGGCAGTATCTGGTACCTGCGGAGTAGCACCTACACACAGGCTGCTGAAAGCAGTGGTGATGACTCCATGCACAGCTGAGCTCTGGTGGACTCCTGCCACAGCAGCCACTCAGAGTGTATGCCTGAGCCATCCATCTTCCTTAATTTTCCTGTATACACTTTCCTATTTTGGATTCTACCGTTCATACTTATTCAGCATTTTGGATTGCTTTATTTCCATCCTCCCTATGCAGTTACTAGGAGGAAGTTATCATGCTGCTATCAAATTGCAAATAAAGTCAGGATATTGGATCGCAGCCTTCATAATCCATCAGACATTGCCATTCAGAGGAAGCTCTGTAGGACCAGCTTGAATGATGAGGCAGAATCCGAAAACTAATAAAACGTTTCCTAGAGGAGCCGGTTGGATTTGGAGGCATACATCCCACAACACTGCTCACAACCTCTGATCAGCAGCCACAGCCTCTTGAAGAGTCAGAGAATAGCTGCACCAGCCACCACTCAAGGTTAAAATCACTCTTGTGCTGTGCTTAGGTGTGTGTTGTGCTGTGTAGGTGCCAACTGACCGCAGAATCAGGCCCACTGTGTGCCACTGAGCAAATCTAACGTCTCACTTGCATTATGCAGTTTCCTTGACAAGCTTGACAAATTACATCCTCATTTCTGCTTCACATTAATAAAGCAAGACTGATCTCTCTGAAAATAAACACCTAGGGAACTAAAGGAAACATGCAAGAAATAGCAATACAAGCCTTCCCTCCTCTGCAAATACTCTCCATTTTCCTATCTAGCTCCTACAGCATTGTGAATTAGTAAATCTCAACACGCGATAACCAGTAAGTCATTGTCACCATTGCACGTGTAAGGGAAAACTGAGGTCCAATTGGTAAGAAGGCTCAGATCAGTAGCAGGCAAGAGACTAAATGGAAAACCCTTGTCAGAGTAATGTATTCTCCTTAGAATTCAGAGCATGTCATCCTGTCAGCGTGACTTAGTCTTGGCCATCTCAGGTTGGCTATTAAAGAAAATCTCTTGGAGAACAACCACCAGAATGGGCCTATATTCTCCTCTAAACCTGTAACAGCAGGTCAGAGATGTATACAAATACTTCTCAAATGGGAGCAAAATGGTCCAGACAGGGTTATTCCGGAAGTTCTGAACCAGAAAGTCACAATTCTTATTCCAGCCACTACTTAAGACAGTGAAGCCATCAAATACACTCAAGGAGGGAGCTAAAGCACTGTAGTGGCAGAACTAAATGTTAGTCGACATGACGATAACAGCAACCCCTGTGAAATGCAAGGGAGCAGGACCAGCTCACCCACACAAGATTCAGTAATAAAGCCAGAGAAGTCATGTAATTCTCTGAATTACAGCCAGATAGCCCATCAGATAATCTGTAATATTGTCAGTTCATAGGAAGATAGAATTTGTGGCCAAATAGTTCTGTTTGCTCATCACTTCCATAAACTCATTGTTCATGCAAGCCTCTCAGTTACTTTAAAAAATGAAAGCAAGCACAGGAGTGAGCTACTCATATCCTGGATAGAGGAAAATATTCAAGTGGTTTAGAAGTGAGCAGAGAGTAGAATTTTAAGAAGGCTGATTATTGCTTCAGCAAGTTTTACGGAAGTGAAAATACATCACAAATGGGACAGATCAGCCTTTTTGAAGGAAATGGATATTGCTTTTAAAAAGCATACCAAAGACCTCTTGCAGGCAGGCAGCATTTGTCTGAGACGCAAGATGTCTATCTGCAGGCACTCAGATCCCTACAAGAGATGTTTGCAGGTTTTGCAGTCACACTGAGGGGAAGAATTCAAGGCTTAAGAAGGGCAGAAGTGACTTTCTGGAAAAGGGACAAGGGATATGTAGGCTGAGCTCTTGCCAGAGAACCAAATCTCAGAGCCTCCCTGCTGATTTTCTGGGTGGTTACAAACCACGCTGGTGGGACTACACAATGCCCCCTGGTTTAAAAGAGCTGTTTGGGAAAGCATCCGCTTACACCTAGACAAAAGTCAGTGTCTGCAGAACCAGTATCTGAACAGTATCATCTCCATGGGCAGCGTTACACATACAAAACAAAAAAAATAAAGAGGTACTTGCATGGTGAGTAGATTCCTCTTTAAGGCCAGCCTCCAGGCACAGGTTGACCAGCTGAGCTCCTTCTGGATGATCATCAGCACTGTGCTAACAAGGCCCAGCTTGTTTCTTACCAAGCAAAGAGGCTGGACACTGTCTTTGTTGCCACTCACTTCCTAACACATTAAAAAAAAAAATAAAAAAGCATAGGAAATGTCCTGCCCATTCCCATCCCATCCTCAGGGTGGAGGAATGATACAGACCTCTCTTTCTCCCCAGAAACAGTTTCTAGCATTGATTCTTCCAAATCTTGCTTTGAAATGGAAACGTGAACCATCAAATATTTGTTTTCCAGTGACAGATGAGGAGCTACAGAGAAGAGGAGGCATTGAAATTTCACCTTCTTAGCATTTTACCTATCACTCCTTCCAATGAAAAGGAACAAAGCAATCAAATATTCTCTGCAGTACTTGTAAACTCAGCATCTAACCAAGGTACCGGTGCACAAACCAGGACTGACAAGAAAAAAAAAAAGCAAAACTCACTTGTCTTATTTCACAGGGGAAATAAATGATGAAGTAATAAACAAAAGACATGGTTAAAAGTAATTATACTTGCATAGCACAATGCTTTAAGGCACCTTTTTTTTCCCCTCTGAAAAACGGAAACTAGATTTTCAAAACACTTGTACAACTGATAATTTGCGATGTTGTTCTAGTGAGTCTGCAAGACCGCTTTTGTCATAAATATATTATTTTTATCTTGAGAGAGTTCCATCAACAATGCAAATAAAATAGGCAGGCAAAGAAACGCAGATGAATAGAAGGCAAGAAAAGGAGGCGGGAGAGAGCGAAGGGGGAAAGAGAGGGAAGAGCAGGAAAGCAGGGGAAAGGAGGAGGACAGGAAGAGGGCTAAACTAGCTAGCTTCAGTAAAATCAAATAATCCCAAGTTAAGTAGTAAGCAGTAGTAGCAAGTGCATATAGGGATCAGGAGGCATAATATATGCTTGGAACAGAAATAGAAAGAAGAAAATAGATCATATTTCAAGTAAAGAGAGAATTGGAGAATGAGGAGAGAAGAGCCAGGAAGTAATATAGTATTTTTCCCATTACTACAGGACCAAATCTAGAGGCTGTACATCAGTGGAGGCGGCAGTTAGAATATTACAGAATGGATATAAAATCTGTAAAATATATGCAGCATTATTCAAAATGTATTTTCAAGCAGAATAGTAACTGCATATCTTCTAGCTCTGGCTATAATATTAGGGTTTAGACAAAGCATGCTGGGGAGCTAACCGAAAGGAAGGAAATGGAGAAATGCCCAGCATGTTTCAAGGACTAACAGGAATGTCATCAGCAAATAAGGATAATAAAACCCAACAGATGATGCCACAGTAAGGCTATTTGCAACCACTGCCACATCCTAGAAATGCTCATGACTTTCCAAGTTTCCAAATCCGTTCCATAGAATGACTCTAAATGGCTCTCCTGCCTCCTTTCCTCCACACTGCCCTCTTCTTCAGCTTTCCCAAAATATGGTTTCATTAAAACCAAAAACCACTAGGATGACAATAGAGCAAGGTTTGGCCCAAACAATCTCCTCGGCTTTGGGTTGTCCCAGAGCTCCTGCCTCACCTCAGGACTTCATCGAGCGGAGCACTACATCCTGCCCCCCTCCAATGCAGTCTCCCCGGAGTGGCATTAATAAGTCACCTTCAGGACTCATTTAGCACTTCCTTGCAGGACCAACCCCAGCTAATAAAGCTGGTTCACAAAAACATGGAGAGCTATTCCTGGAGCTGCAGGAGGGAATATCTTGCGTGTCTTATTTTCTTCCTCAACTAAGTAAGGAGTACAGTTCAGCCAACTTCTCTCTTGCTGATTAGTGCTTTACTTTGCAAGTAGCTATACTGAGGTTAGGATGCAATGTACTAATTTATCACCCTCACAAGAGCTGCTATCAGGCCCTGCAGGTAACCTTTCAGCAAGCAACCTTGCAAGCACAAACTCCAGAAGAGGAAATCCTCTGTCAGCCCAATATAAGGAACGTGTCACGGTACGAGCTGTACCTTTCCCTTCTTTCAGCTATTAGATTTTGCAATGAGGGCTCTTATCATCTCCATACCACTGTGTCTTTCCTCCAGCTCACCCCAAAATAGCTAAGAAATTACTTAAAAGGAAACATTATGGAACCACCCAGAGACAAAGCTGGATTGGATACTAAGATACGGCATTTAAGAAACTAGAGTTTCAACAGGAAAATGATAACCCCACTGTGAAATCAAACAGCTTTACCTTCACACTGAAAGAGTGCAGTGAATGTACAACCAGAGGGAAAATGTTAATTTGAAAACAATAATAATAGTAGTTTGAAAACCTCAGACACACTTGTTAAAGCCACATAAATTGTGATTTCTAACCTAAGAAAAGTGTGCTTGTAGAAATGGTACCACTGGGTTCCCTAATCACTGCTGTTCACCGATTTCAAACCTACATCTGTTTGATTCTCAGATAAACTGCTGTTTTCCCCTCCCAAACCCATGGACAAACCCTGCGCTCTTTCCAATCGTATGCCATCAGTAAAAGGAGGACTTGATAGCTTGTATTACCTACACCGGGCAACATGGTCGTCAGAGAGCTCTCCAAGTAACAACCAGAGCTCACTGGTAGCAGAACCAATGCAACCACCTTCAAATTAAAACTTTTGCATGCAATCGATGCACAAGTGCCTGGCATTACCCCCCGTACTCATTCACATAAAGGAAACGGGTATAAATGAGCTTCTGGAGGAACAGGCGGGCACGTCCAGCACTGGTGCCAAGCCACATGGAGAAAAGCAAACCAACTGTGACCGACCTGAGCAAAGGCAGGGCTGGCCAACAGCTTAGTAAAGAGGTGAGACATTACGACAAATATCAGTGAGATGCGATGTGCAGGGGAAACTGCAGCACTATTTACATAGCAGAGCTGTATTCACAGTGACTTTTTATAAGCCACGTAATGTGAATAGCCATGACATTGGCAGTGCATTTACTTAAAGCTTGTTGGTGATTCGAGGTGGGCTAGCTCCTGTGGGTATTAGTTATGCAGTCACCATTCTGCTGCGCTGGGAGCACACAATCACATTTCCCACAGAGAAAAAGAGGACCTGTGGGAGAGGCCATGTGCAGCGCCTGTTCTAAATGAAGTGCTGCTGAACTCCACACTTCATCATGCTGCTGATTCAAAACAAAAATAATGACCTGAAGAAATGTCTGGTGATTCGTTGCCTTCTGCCATTTACACACATGGTATAAAAGTAACTCTGGGAGGACTGTTGTTGTACATCTGGCCCAGCTACAAGTAGAAAGGAAGAAGCCGACTACTTGACAATTTTAGCCCAGCCTGGCATTTACGAACAACCTTAATGAGCTTTGGGTAAATATTTCAGTACTTCGGCATTCATTAGTCAACTCCCAGTCACAGCGTGTGGAATCTGCAGTTACGGCAACAGCTGCAGGTTAACGCAGACATATACTGCGCTGGCTTTAAAGTAGCACTTAGCTTCCAACCACCACATGCCACAAAGCCCACCTGAAGGGCAGGGTGCATAACCCAGCTCTGAGCTCTGCGATGCCACGGGTAAGCTGGCTGAAAGCTGTCTTTTGTAGTCCTCAAGTGCACCAAAATGCAACCTCTTGCATGATTTCAATTTGACAGTAGATCCACATCCTGGCTGCGGTTTCTTTTGAATATGCTGCTGGGTCTACTAATACACGGACTTCCCAAAGCAGTAATGTGGGGGGAATACTCTGACAACTGAAAGAAGTCTAACATTTGAAATCACAACCATTTGCAGTGGAAGTCTGTACCATTACCCCTGAAAGCTGGAATACGGCAGGTGACAGAAATATGACAGTGCTTTCATTCAGTCTATAAGAGTTTCAAATTACGACTGTCAACTAGATGCACTGAATAGCTTATGTGTAAACATAAGCTGGATGCATTGGCATAATAAACGGTCAATCAATAACAGTGAAAGGACAGATTAATAAAAGTTGCTTCTGTCAGAGGACAAATTGAGGACATCAGAAAAGATGAAATTCTATGAATACAATTGCTTCCTGTGAATAGTAACATTCAGCTCCTGTTCTGATTAGATGGAATTGGTTCAGATGAGCATCAAAAACTTCTGAATGCTTTTCTAAAACTGCTGAGGCTTGTCAAAAATGCACTGCACCAATGCCAGAAAAAGACAACAAAGCAAAACACCAAAAACTCTCAAATCAATTCAGAAATAATCCATGGGATTTTGCAGCCGTCCTTATCTGCCCCATTTGTGCCTTCCAAGTTTTCTTATCTGCTCAGTAAATTTGTATCACAGGGTACCTTCAAACTCTGAATAGGTTTGGACGAGTAAGCTGTGCACTGCTTTGCCTCATGCGATTCTAAGAAAAATAGCCAGTCAGTCAAGCCCAGATTCTAAACTCTTTACCATGGGCAGTGATGATGATATATGGGATGGAAAAAAAACACAACTTGATTTTTCAAAGAGCAGCATGAGCTAGCCACATTGGCAGTTAGAAAAAAAAAAATCTTGTTCTGACTTGTAGTGCTGAAACATTTTGATGGATTAGTCACTAGCTGAGAACTGATACAGAGTACCAAATTACTGTATTGGACATTCCTCTGAACACAATACATTATATTAAAATATATAAACGTCATCATTTAGAAGGTAGCTTTCTGGCAATGTTCTTAAAGAAAGAAGACTCTGATGTAACTGGCTGCCTTGGTATTTATGCACATGCACGCACATGAATAAAAATATCATCTGAGTCTTATCTGAAACATTTCCTTTATCCTATTGCCCTAGTAATCCATGTAATTCTCATGACAGTGAAAGAAGAACATGTTAGTGGTTATTGTCCGCCTGCTCAAAAGGCAAAAAGCCCCCAGATAGAATTTGGAAAGCAACAGCAGAAGAGCTATGTTTTGTCTTTAGAGACAGAAATTACATCCATGGAGACCTCGACATTAATAGGGGAATACTGCCTAAACAGTGAAGATCTCCCAAATCATAATCTGCTTCAACCAGGAGTCATAGAGATTATTAACTACTTGCCACCATATTCTTTCTGTCTTCTATCCACAGGGAACAAAACTAGGGTGCTGAGTGAGCTAAAGAGTCGCTAACTTAGTAGCACAATACCTGGGGAAACAGTCAAAGCAGAGCTTCTGACACTTCCTACCTCAGAATTGTTGCTGGTGGCCCAAATACTGAATCTCCCTCACTCCTGCCATAAAGAAGATAAGATTTCCTTCTTTGAGAGTGAAAACCCATCAAATTTACACCAACTGGTGATAGATGGAATACAATATAGACAGAATATTTTACGCAGCATGTGGATGCTACACTGAAAACTATTTTTACACTTCCTCTGAGGTCCTAGAGAGCTTCCACGTCCAGAATTTTAAGGTACCATTACACGTTACATACAGGAGCTCAGAGCCGGTGCTGCAGGATCAAGGCCACAAGGAGATAAAAAATAGTTCAGGAACCACCATGGATATACTCCTGCCCCTCTCCAACCCTGAACCCATGCATCTTCCCACACTTCTCATTGCATCTTCAAGAGCCATGTACAGGAAATGCATATTCCTTACAGTGAGAAGAGTCATCGAACTTGAATTGAAGGCTTATGTATTTTTAAGTATTTTTATGTACTACTTTTCATTAAAAGATTTCAAAGTACTTTAGTTAAAAAGGTAGACTTTATCAGCAGTCCCAGTTTACAGGCAAAGGAGGCAAAGGAGTTAGGCAAAGTGCTCCACATATATCAGCCAGCAAATTGCAGACTTAAGGACAAACTGCAGAGCCCTCATACCATCTAGGATCACCTTGAATGACATTTCTCTCCCTACCTTGCCTTCTTTCTTTAGCATAATCTAGCTGCCATCAAAACTCAACATTATTCCTACTGCCTGCTTCATGAACATGGCAGAAATTAGGTGGAACAAACAAAGAAAAACCACAACGCTTTTAAAATGAAAATCAGAAGTACCACGGTGTAGAGTTGTGGTCGAGGCTTCCCATCATCCCTTCCTAAGCCTACACCAACATTTATTGCAAGCTTGCTTCTTGCTTCTGGACAGAAAAATGAAAGCATTTTGTTTTGGTTTTGTTTTGGTTTGTTTTTTGGTTTTTTTTTTTTTTCTCTAAAAAAGCAAGGTTTTCATGAAGGCAAAATTTTCAGCACTATTTTGCTAATGAAAGTGAATTGCTTTTCTTCACTGAGATCTCCTATGAAAAACAGAAAACAATTTCCCAATACTTCTAAATTATGCCATTAGATACTATAGGCTATTTCAGTCTTGGACTGGAAAAGAAACACAGAATTTAGTTTCTGTCCAGCGATCTCTCTGCTGAGAGCCCCCTCTATATTCATTACAGCCTGTTGCTATTTGTTCTCTGCCACAAGGCACATGTAATTGCAAGTTGGCACCAAAGATTTTTTTAAAGTAAATCTATCAAGTCAGCAGTGGTACTCTATGACCATAGATATAGCATCTATATTTAGTAAATCCAGACCTACAGACCTGTTAGCCTGACCCTGGCAGAATTCAAGGCTGAACAGGTTCTGTCTGAAGTGTAAAAGATTGGAGGTGAATGGAAAAAAGGGTTGAAAGATGTCTTGGGTTTAGCAAAAGCTGGCGGATCTAATATAGATATTTGCTAAGGTAATTGATTTTCTAAATAAGGGCAGTGCCTTATATTCCACCAGCATAGACAAAATATTTGAGACATCCCCATGGAGGGAATATGTGAGACTGGGAAAGCTGAAGGTTAGTGGAGGAGCCGATAGAGAAACAAGAGAGTTGCTAAAAGCAAAGTAGTGATAAAAGCTGTCCTGGAAGCGGAACTCATGAGAGGTCTTCAGACCATACCCACAAATAATGCAGGACACAAATTCTGTAGCTGTTTTCCACACTGAACAGAAACAATCATATGTGACAGCAGTAAGGAGTGCTGGGGAAGTTACCTGCACACAGGAACAGGGACTATTTCAATGTTATTCAAAATGACAGTAGCTTATCCTTTTGGAAAGAGAAGGAGGAACATCAAGTCTTAAATAAGAAACTAGATGCCTGAATAGAAGTACCAGTCTATGGGGAAGGTGCCTGCATTGTTATAACCTTAGTGATTAACAGTAATTTTCAGCCAAAATAAGACATAAGACACGTCTGAGCACAAATCTGCTCTGGCGTGTTCCAGCAGGATGAGTTTGAATTGGATCGCATACATGGCTATTAGTGTGAACAGAAAAATGGAAGGGGACCAAATATCAAATAGAAATACAGGGTGAAAAGGTAGAGGACTGCTGTCTTTAATATATCTGGAGATAAACAGCAGGGGAAAAGACAGTCATTAAAGCCAAACAGAGTTATTAGCATGTGAGTGAACAAATACAAATTGATGTTAAAAAAGTAACCCTGGAAATGAAAACAAAGCTTCTGAACAGCAGAGGAACAAGGATCAGCAGTAACCTTTCTCCAGTATTAATGGGAAGCAGGAAGGGAATCTCAGCTACTTTTAAAAGGGGTTATTTAAATCTTAAATGTTATTACAACTGAGTCTGTGGGGAAGCAAACATGATGACCCAGATATACCATTCCTTCTACATTAGGTTTGTCTCAGTTCTGCAATCCAATGAATCCTTCCTATTCTTGGTACAGAGCATCTCTTCTTTGTCATGAGAGACAATAGGATTATTAGAGTCCTGTGTTAGTAATGTTACCTTTAGCCATTGCAATGGTTAATTGCAATCCCATCACATGGGGTCTGATCTAGGGTGGTTCTGAAGCCCTTCAATTCACAGGAAAATCAATAGCATCTTTAGTAATTGATGCAAGGGACTTCTACTAAGAGACTTCCTTTAGCATGAATACATCTTCCAGAGAAGCATCATGTACGTAACAGACACCTGAGAACTATTCAACTCTAACAGCCGCTCTGTCACTGCACAACTTTCCCATATTTTGGGCCTTTTACAAAGCATCTAATTTTGCTTAAATATACTTGAACCTGCACAGAACAGCACACACAAGCAACCAAACAGCAAACCAAGCAAAAGGAAGACACTACTGTTCACGTGCTGTCATTCCTGCCTTACGTGAATAGGGTGGCAGTATCTTTTGACTTTTCTACTAGGTTGTGAAAGAAAAGGAGGGAAAGATGGGGAAAATGCAGTCAAATGTGTTACTCTCATCATTAGATGGGGTTAACACTGGGCATATACTGAAATCCTCATAAAACATCAACAGATACATTTTTTTTATAATTATCCTAACAAAAATTGGGAGAAACGACTCTTTTAAGATTGCACAGAGACTACTTCCACAGCAAGCAAAGGCTGTGGAGAATTGCCTGCACAGCCAGAGAGCCCATGGCTCTTAGCTGCAGCAAACAGCTCAGTAGTCTCTTGGTAAAAGAACTGAAACCAGAAACCAAGTGCTTCCACTGCTGTAAAGGGAAGTCCCATCTCCATTGAGAATCACAGCAGCAGCCAAAATCTGTTGTCACCCAAGATCTGTTCAGGCATTCAGTGAAGGAAGGAGATGTCCTAGAAAAGTTGCTGCAAAGAGGTAAATTCAGTGTACGTGTTAGAAAACACCAAGCATCGAGAAAAGACAATACTCATGTCTACCTGGGCCACAGTCCAATGGACAGGATGGCACAGTGACAAACAGTCCACAGAGGGATGTCTAGGACTGCTTAAGTTCCTGTTGTCACCAGAAGCCCACATGAGGCGCTCTGACAAAGCTGGTGCACAGATCTGTGGACAGTAGGAGCCTTGGAGTGCCAGACAAACAGGTTTTTTGTGCTGTGGTTTAAAAATCGGCCAGAGAAAGTACATGGTGTTCCCCGGAAAAAGGAAAAATACGGTATTGTCTTTGGGGACCAAGGTTCAATTATCTGCCATAGGACTCGTTATGGATCATCTGCTGATCCAATGGACCTCTGGACTCTGCGAGTCTAGGCACCCATATAGTAGGTACAAGCTGGAATTTTCTAAACATTATATAAGGTTTTGAAGATGGGAATACCCAACCCTTAGCCCCCTATCTCCCCTACATGGTTACTGCAAAGATAAGTACCTGAAAAGATTATGAGGTACCCAGATGTTATGATATTAATAACTTAGATTGACAGAATTTGGTCATTCTTTTTAAAACGGCCTTCATAATTGGTAGATAACTGAAGGATCTACACAAGGCCCACTTCATTTCTGTTGAAAAACAAGTTGAAAAAGGTAAATCGTTGAGATAATTGAAGCACACTAATCTTCCCTAATTATCCGTATTTCTCTTTAGTACCTTTCATCCTCCCACTACCAACTCCTGCTTGCTCAGGCAGTTATCATTGCAGGAAATAAACAAGATTTCAACCACACAGTCCCTACTTGTATCCCTGTCACAGCTGCAATGAAGAACAGGCTGATGAACGAGGGGAGCTCCTGACAAGAAGCAGAGGGTATCCATTAACCTCTTCAACAAAGAGCATCGAACACTACATTTTATTAGGGAGAGTAGGACAGCTTAAGAGTTAGCACTCCTTCCTGCAAAATTTAATTAGATTGTGATCAACAGCCCTAGTATATTTATCCAACAATTACTAAATTAGCCATTGCTTCTCTGAAGACAGTTCCTGGACTTCTTGTTCATAGCTCCCTAAAAATATCACCCCAACACTGAACAGAAGTCAAAAAGGCAACTTCACAAAATATTCAAAAAGAAATCATGAAAAAGCAGGAAATGTCATTATGTTACAATTCTGGTCCCATTTTCCCCTCTGAGATGCCTACCTCTTCTCCTCATTCTCAACACAGACATGAAAGAGCTAGAAAAGTTTCAGGCAATGAAAGGCCACAAAAACGATCAGCCAAATGGCAGACCTGGAGAACTTAAATAGGCTAGAATTCTTCAGCCTGGAAAAGAGATGACTGAAGCAATTTATAATAAAGGAATATGAAATGACGACTTGCAGGGAAAAGATGGTAATTATTTTTCATAAGAGTCAAACCCTAGAAGTTCACAGTAAAGTCATCTGACAACTTTTAAAACACAATTGTTTCTCAAATGATACAGTTATTAAATTGTGACACTCAGGTCCACAAAATTCCATTGAAGTATAAAGGGTTCCAAAAGCAATGAGACAAATTATTGGAAGAAAGGTCCATTAAAAGCTATTAAACAAGATGATGCTGAGGGAACTTCCATCTCTTGAAGTTCCTCTGCTACAAATTGCTGGAAATTGGGTTATAATACTACCAAGGAATGCACCACTTTATACACACTCTGTTCTTACACTTTTTTTTTTTTTTTTAAAAGCTATGATGATTGGCGGAACATCATAGGTTCCTGGTCTTATCTGGTATAATCATTCAATTTTTGAATGGTGTCAACTACGTTTGGAAGCCAGCAAAGATGATTATGCTCACTTATTGCACAAAACAATGAATATTATAGAGCTGCCCCATTAACTTCTGCCTCAATCTCAGATTTGTGGTATAGCTACTAGACAGAGGATGTCATTACAAAACTGCAAATTATATGAGTCACTAACCACTTTGCAGACTGTTGTCCTAGCTGGTTACCATTCAAAGTTTTTACCTTATCTCATTTCTGAATTTGTATTACTGAGAAATTCAGTTCTTTTACTACAGCCATATATCTTATATCAGCAAGAACAACTGAAGAAGTATTCAGTGTTACTTGTACAGTTAATAAGATCAGAAAGTGCCATGAGATTCATCCAAATCAAAGACCCTATTCACGCACCATCTTTTTTTTTAAGTCATAGTATATAGCTGTATCTAAAGATGTGTAACTGGTCTGCTAGGTGAGGTTAAATATTAAAGGAATGCTGAAAATAATAACAAATGGGAGGCAGAGTATTTTTAAGGCTTGTGGCTGAATTATCCCAGGAGGGAAAACAAAACACGACAAGCCACCAAAGTGTGATGGCTTATCTATCAGTTTATCCAGATGATAAGACTACACAATCTTTTGCTGCTTGCTTTCATTTGTGCTTGTATGTCATGGTTTTAGCATTCATAAGATCATTCAGGCTTACAGAAGCCTCATGCAATATTAAAATGTTTATGCAACCCCTTTCTGTGCTTTAAGCAGCAACAACAAGTTCTGAGTGTGTGGAGAACAAGAAAAAATAGGTTCCACATCTCAGGAGAAAACCCTACTCCAGTCAAACGATGGTCTCTGAGCCATCTTATGATTAATCAGAGCAGTAATTTTTGTGTCAATTAGTGCCATTTGCATTTCACCACTCTTCCTCTCCTGGCATGTGTTTAGAAGTTGCTTCTAGGCTCAGATGCATCAATAAACTAAAGAACATGCTTTTAATTCAAGAAATTGTCTCTTCAAAATAATTTTGTCGCTACAAGTAAAGCATTCAAGCTGTGTATCATGAGACAAATATTAAGATACCTAAAAAAGCATGCCACTTTGATCTAAGTGGCGTTTTACAGAACCACTTGATGCTTAATGAGATGTAAATGCTATAAGCAGCAAGCTTCAGAGGAGGATCTGGAGAACTTCACTTTGTCGTACCTTGGCTTAGCAGCATGAACTGCTTCATGGCAAATTATCATGAACAGAGTAAAAAGGAAACAAAACAAAACAAACAAAAAGGGGGGTGGGTGGGGAAGGCAGAAAAGGGTTCTGCTTAGTGTGAAGCAACTCTGATGTTAAGAGGACCAGCTTGCTCAGATACACAGCTGGAATGGGACTGCTTCAGAGGCACAGAAGGCTGAAACAAGAGAATATGTGATAAACAGAGCTCTACAGGAAAGTGGTACACTTGTACCCTCTGGAGGTTTCATGCCAATGTCTGTACTCCTCACATACCCACTTGAAGTCTTGGACCACAATTCAGATGGAAGCAGCAGACCTTCATCCCATGCAGTTTTCATCACCATATTACTCTTCTGGTCCTCTGTACTACAGAAATGCTCCATTTACACTGTGTGCAAAGCTCAGGCCTCGGTTCCCAGCTCACATCTGGCTCTTGCAGTTAGCTGCAGCTTTGCCAGAGTAAAGAAGTCAAGCTTAGTCATAGGTTGGGTTAATGTACGTGATGGACTGCATGATCCCATCTTCTCACCTTGCATACCACTTAGCATACTTTATCTACAGAGTGAACCTAGATCCTAGTACCAGTCTGAATGATAGCCAAGAAATTTGTTTTTTACCTTTACTTCTATCAGCTCTTTTTATGACATTTCCTCATTAACTGTTAAGTTAAACATCTTGGTTTGTGTTGTCCATTAAAGATTTAGAATTCAGATAAAGCCAAGCTGAAAAATTCATGCTCTGCACTTGGTTTGACCATCCCTCACACAGCTGCTGACATGCTTGACTGAGGGCCCTCTGATGAGCAGAATAAGCTGCACAGGCACTAGCAAATGCCCCGCAGGCATCCCTGGGCTGAGCAGCAATGCTCAAAATGGCACTTTAACAAGGCACCAGAAGACTGTTTAATCCCACGCTGCAGCCTTCTGAGATGATCACATGGAGGCTTCAATTATTTATTTTTTTTTTAAATGACCTTAAAAAGGTTTTATTCTTTAGAACAGCAGGGTTTGCATCCTTCAGTAACAGTTTGGAAAGCACGGCTTTGCAAACCTCCTAACAACATGGTGCCTGTTATAAATACGCATTAACACACAGTCTTCAAATCCCACCCAGTAGCATGTCTGCAGCCACTTAGCCAGCACTGTGCTGCCCGCTCTGAGCCAGGTCATAACATCAAGAACGGTCTGAGGTTTTCCCACTTCACAGCTAAGCACGGCCTCTTATTGCTCATTTTAACCCAGCCAGACACTTCCCAGCAATACGCAGTGCAACGTGCATTAGCACTGGTTGTTTGATCCAGTGATGAATGCCATATATCAACCAGCCAAGATTATTGATTTTTTTTTAAACTTGTTTACTTTCAGAGATTCTCAAAAGTGATTCTTTTCTGAAAGAGTTTGAAGGCAGTAGGCTTCACAAAAGTGGAAAAAGAATGAAAGGCTTGACAAGACTCTATGTAGCATTCACCCAATCTAACAAAAGAGCTATAGAAAACCAACACCTATAAATCTTCAGCAGTGTTTCCCACTTGTTTCTAGGCATAGTATTGCCTCATTTAATATCACAGACAGCTAAAAATCAGTCTAAATACACTTGTTCTATTATCACTTCAGTTGTTTGCTCTTAAAAAACCCCACAAACACAAACCCCCCTGAACTACTCCTTCCAGAAAGATTTGCTGCCTTCTGATTCTTCTCTCTGCTTCTCCATGTCCTAACTTGCACATCTCTCCTCTCTTCAAAGTTATGTGAGTAATTGAATTCTCAGTTCTGCTGCAGAACTGAGAGAGCGTGTGTGTAGCAGGGAGGGGAGGTCACTGTAGGAAAGAGGGTACAATCTTTTTTGCATCCAATACCCCTTGCTCTTATCCCGGTCTAAAGTTCATCTGAGACCTGCTTCGCAGGAAAATGCCCTATAACCAGTAAGTTACAGGGCCTTATGAAGTGGGTCACCTTCAACATCTCCTGGTGGAGTTGTCCCTTTTTTTACAAAATGCTTGAATCTTCGTGGCCAGTGCAATGGAGACAAGGTGATGCAGTAACCTTCCAGAGACACACCTCACCTGGCAGGTGGGACGCTGGAGCTCCAGCTCTTGCTGAAACAAATATGCAAGAGCTCTGCACAAAATGGAGCAGCATCTGAGGGGGAGTCAGAGAGTCCTGCCTCCCCCACTGAATGCAGCACTGCTCGATGGTTTAGGTGCTCTCCTGTGATGTAGGAGTTGCAAGTTCAAACTCCTTTAGGCAGAGAAGGAAATTAAACCTGGAGTTTCTGCACCCTGGGTGACAACTCTTACCAGTTGATTAAATACACACAAAAAAAACCCACTGGCCATTTTTATAAATCTAACTCTTGATACTTTTTCCAGCTGCAACTATTAAGTTAATACCTCCAGAATTTGTAAATAGTTCCAAGAAAAAATAGACTTCTTTCTTCGTTGAAGAAATTATTCTGGAGAGGCGCAGCCAAAGACAAAGAACAGTGAGCTATAATTTAGACTGTGACTTCTCCCTGGCAAGGATGAAGGAAGTATTCTCTTTACCCAATGCTGAACACCAGTGGAGTCAGGGTCTTGTATCGTCCTCAGGCAACACCCTCCAGGAAAGAATTAACAATATTTATTTTATCAGTTTACACTCAAACAATTGGAATGTTATCAGACAAAACTCCTAGTCAATGCAAAAGGCACAAGGAAATCTTGTTAACAGGGACTGGTACCCTGACACCTTGAGCTTCTCGCAGCCCCTGTGAAATGCTGTGACCACAACTCACGTGTGTGCAAGCCTCTGTGGCTGGGACCTCTGCAAGCATCTCTCCTGGACTGCACCCACCTGTGCTGAACTCCCTCATTTGGAGCTCCCTCAAATAGCTCGAGATGATGTGGCATGGTGCTGCATGGGTGGTCCCCAATGTACCAGACAGCAGTTTGGGGGTTCTCAGTCTGAACTTAATTGCCTCAGTGGGAATTATGTGGAATGTAGGTGCCCAGGAACCTTTGCGAATCTGAGCCCAGAGAATGTAAAAATGTATCAATACAAATTAATAATAATATCTAGGACATTTCTGGGGTGGAAGATAATTGCCCATTCAGCTCCTTCTCATTAGAACTGCCCAAAGGATACTGAAGTTGCGGCATTTCCATTAAGGTGTTCAAAATGCAGCTATGTAAATTCAAACTCATCTTGAAAACCAGAGAGGAAGAAAAAAGAAAAAAGCCCACAAGACCAGTTTGCCCAATCAAATATGACAAATTCAGCTCTAGAACATATTTTAGTCTTTTTAAGTTTAAAACAAAATACATCATAATGGTAAATATCTTGTCTGCTTTCTAAAAGCTAGAAAATCAAATATCTTCCGCTGGTGAATTTGTCATATTTGATTTGAAAAGCACTGATTTTTCTCTTCTGTGTTTCATTTCTAAATGAATATATACAATGTAAATGAATTTATGTAATATATATACAGCCTCCTTTCAAAGAGAGCCATTTGTCAATGGTACATTAGCTAACTCTAAGCTGCTAGCACAACTGACACAAAAATAGAACCACTGCAATATAAAACCATACGCAGCTCATTGCAGATGCTGAAGCCCGTTAATGACATATTAGCAAGTTACAGAGGATATACTGCAATATTTTCAGGCAGCATGTAACCAAAGTACGCAAGTGCATACACGAGTGCAGCACCTTCTTCAAAATTGTATTTACTTCCTCGAATGCTTAAGAAAATTTTCTGAGTACTGGCCAACTCCTCTCCCTATTTCTTCCCTGCCCTTTGGCAGGAGCTGTCTGAAAAAAAGCAGGAAGAGTGAAGAAATGGGGAAAATTTTCTACTCCCTTACATAAAAATGGATACGAAAAATCTTTTTAAAAGATCTGGCTAAACCAGGTAGGATTCCAAATTGGAAATGTTGCTACAGCGGCTCACGGCTGCCACAGCTGAAGCAAGTCAATTTGGTGCTCATTGCTGCAGTCCAGCCCCTGCAGTGCATGAAACCTCCTGGGTCAGGCAAACTCACGTATTGTTGATATCCCTGGTGGAAATGCACCACAGAGGGCGTAACCGAGTTGATGCAAAGCCCATAGTGGAGCTCACATCTCCAGACACTCACAGGCAAGCATTCAAGTCCATGTATTTTTGAAAGCTCACGATTTTAAACCCAGATATTGGTGGCTGGGCTTGCTCCACTTTACTTTTCCCTCCCCCTTCGCCACACAAAGAAGAGACAGTCTTTTCACAAAGGTTAACAGTTCTGTCGATTCCAAGAGTGGAGGGTTGTTTGGGTTTTTGAAGAAAATGTATCAACTCCTGTAAGACTTGCAGTAAAATTGCAGGAGTTGGCAAAAGTGCAGCTGTAATTATAAAGGGCTATTATTCTCCATGAAGTTGCCGAATATTTATATATGGGTGGCATCCATCAGCTAGAAGCCAACAGACCAGACACCCCAGCACCCAGAACCTTGCTGGAGCGGGGCCAGGCAGTGCAGAGAGTACATTGGCCACTGGCAGCATCGGTGCCTGCCAATTTGGGTGCCTGATACCAAGGCACCATCTACAGCACTCACATGGTGTCAGTATGGCTTTACTCACCATCACTGGTGCTGCAACAGCCCAGAATACAACGTTTTAGCTGAATGGATTACAAGAGTGGAGAAGATCTAGTCTTCACATAAATGGTATTTGTGATTTAACACTGTAAGACTCTTAGGGTAGTGGGGTTTTTTTTTGCATGCCATCTATCCAAATTTTCAAGAGTGCAATGCGTTCTCATGAAATAAAGGCAGTGATACTATGATTAAGCTGTTTCTCTATATGATAAAAGTGAGACAGCTACAGTTCAAAATTGAGATCAGTTTAAGCCAGTATTAACTTTAAGAGAGTGTACCATGTTTTAGCCACATATTTAGACATGTAGGTGGTTGACACTTGGGATTTTATGGCTTAGTTACGGAGAACTTAGATTCCCTTTGAGCATGGAAGAAGAGCAGGTACTAGAGTACATTCAGATTTCTAGAAAGTAGAATCTGAATTACAATTAGATGTATCTATCTAATCAAGAGCATGTCTTAATATCCTAATTATACAGTCTCGACAGCTGGATGAAATATGAGATATTGAGAACCACCGACAAAGCAATTTTAAAGGTTGGCCTAACATATTTTGTATTCCTCAAGCAGAGAAAAGAACAAGTACTTTATGTTTCTGAGGAATAATGAAGTAGGGATGAAAATAGCGATCATGACTGAGTAGTCCCTAATTACAAATAAATCTGTGTAGCTGCCCAATACCTGTATAAACAAATGCTTACTCCTCTCATATAAAACCTTTCCATACACTGGACAGTTCCTATAACCTGGCTCCAATTACCTTTGGATTAGAAATACCATTTTGAAATATCCTATGGAAATGGATCTGCAGCCTGATCTTGGTTTTGATTCCCCGGAGGAAATCTGCCACGTTAATGTAGCAATCTATGCTATATGTTCTGAAACTCTGCCTGCTGGGCATTTCTGGTCAGGAGAAAGTGGGATTGGTTTAGTGGTGGCAGTCCTCAGCGCTGAACTTCTGCTTAAAGAGAATATTAGATGCCCACTCTTATTATATATTTTTTTTAAGTAATTTACATACTAGTGAGTATATCTGAGAAAAGCCCATTAACAGTCTGCACCTAGACAAAAACAGACACATAAATAGAAAAGCATCCTCTGAGCCAGTTTCCAATCACTCAGACTTCAGTAGCAGACTGAACAGGTAAACCATAGAGCGAGAGATCAGGGGAATGAGGAGATGGTGCTGAAGGATACCTTATGTTCAAGGTGAGTGGGCAGTTCATGGGAGAGAAGAGGGGACACTTTGTCCCCTCATTCCCCTTCTGTGCTCCTTTGCAAATTTCTACCCGTGCATTTCCTATGCTAACAAGAAAATCGGAGAAAAGGCAGGGGAGGAAAAAAAGTGAGTATTAGACTATACTGGGAAAATATAGTCCTCAGAGGACGCAGCAATAAATAATACCTGAAAATAATTGGGTTTTTTATTAAAAAACAATTGGGACTGAGGGAACAAGAAATTCAGCTAAGGTGTGATTTAAACTCAGCACCTAAAATAATGGGGTGGAAAAAATATATAGATGATAAAAATAAATACAGGTCTAATGTCCAAACTACCTCGTGTACGTTGGTCCAGGCCTCGATCTGTCAGAGGACTAAATGTTCTTTGTTGTGTGAGCTCCCAGGGGTTATGAGAATTTTTCACAACCCCATGCTCTCCCTGTTCTTGGAGCACATCTCTCACTTGGTGCCTGCCTTGCTGCTGGTGATGCCCATGTAAAGACCTGCCACAGTCTTCAGCACATGGGTCTGGGGTCTAATTTATGATATCTGAGACATTATTTGCAATAAAAAGTTTTTCATTCTCTAAATATACCAGCACTAAAGGACCAATACTTTCCCAGCACTGGCCATTTTGCTGGCATGAAAATACTCATGTAAAGGTAGTTTTCTCTAGTTCAGCAAAGAAAGCAAGCTCCACATCACGTACTGTATATCTGACACATGCATAACACTGTCTGCTCAACTGTTTGGATTGCCATAACCGTGTGCCAGAGCAGCAATGTCTGGCATCGCTCCCAGTAATCTCCAGTTTTGGCGTCCCGTTGCCATACTGTTTGACTGTGTGAATGCTCACACGAAGCAATACAGTATTCAGGTTTGGGTCACGTGACAAAGCTTTGATTTACACACTGATAAGCAATTATGTACACAGTTGTACTAGACTTCATCTATTAGATCACGACAGAGATCCATTTTAATGTGCTAATAGTCTCATTACCCACCTATTTCAACCATGAACATTATACACTTAAGAGTATTTGGGCCTCTGAATTTCAGAAGAAAGCCTTGATTAAGAGCCAACTCATAACCTTTAATTAATTAGCAGACATCCAAGCAAAACATCCTTGAACTTTCAGGAGAATTGGCATAAGAGATGCAAGCAATTAGTTAGTGCATTTCAGAATCAGAGAAGACAAGGGTGCACGAAGGGAGAAAAAATGTTTTTCTGAAGAGATAACAAGATAAAATCCCTATTCCATGAAAAATAAAAAAAAAAAGGAAAGAAAATCAGATGTAAAAGTACTGGTTCTAATTTCATCAACATTTCCTTCTTAACATCCAGGGTATTCTGCGCATTTTGAATTTTTGCTAAATAATCAAAATGCTAGTGTTGCCTGAACTGCAGTCGGCTTGGCAGTTCAGGCCAGCTCCAAGAGGCTCTCATCCAGACTTCCCCACGGTCACCTCTCAGCAGAAGATGCAGTACGACCTCGCTGGTGAACTTCCTTCCCCTTCCTAATTCTGGCAGAACCAAAGATCCCATGAGATCAGATGCCAACATGGTTGTGGAATTAAGAGTACCGTCAGGAAAGTCTGCTTTACAAAGCCACACTCAGTAATCCTAGGTAAATCACTTAGCCTTAGTCTACACATTTATATAATCTACCTACCTAATGGAACTGTAATGAGGATTCATTAATTTTTCAAGTGTTTTGAGATCTTTGAATGAAAGCAGGAACTTTTCCTTGTGGTACTTTAACCCTGCTAATTCCAGACTGGCTCAAAAATGAGGAAACATAGGACACAAAAACTATAAACCAAATAAGCATTCAAATCTCAGAAGGAGACTGTATCAATTTAACCTGGTGGAAGAGCTGGATTTCAGCCATGTTTTACATCAACTGAAACGAGAGAGGAAAATTACATGTTCCATTCCCATTCTAGGCCGCTTCTAGTGAAATTTCGTAATATCTGTTGATGTTAAATAGTTCAGACTAGAAGAATCCATTTAAGACTATTTTTTGCAAGACCATACTATTCTCAAGGGTTACCACTTGGATGCATTTAAGGAAACCACCCCTCAGAAGATTATTTCATGTTCAGAATGGGAAGGAGGATGAAGACCAAGATCTCACAGCTGATTTGAAATATACAATAGCACTGAGCTACCAGATTATGACATGTTCAAATCCCATTTGTTATCCATGGCCTGACATTAGTTCAACTGATAACAGCAAGTCTGTTTGAACAAAAAAAAATGATCGAAGGCAAATTCTGCGCAGTTTACTATCCAGCACGTTTTTGTGACACAGACCTGACTGTTAATTCCTTCCCTTCAAGGTTTCTTGGAGCCCTAAAAGTTGCGTTTACCAAAATCTTTGTCACTCTGTGCACGGAAAATGACCTCCTGATATCTGTACATTCAGTCCCATCTTACTCAAATCCCAGGTTTTATGTATTGCTTTTCAGAAGTAGCTTTTGATGTAAAAACGTAAAAGCATTTAAGCAAATTATGTGTTCAATTCCCACTATATATCAAACAGAACTTCAGTACATCCCTTTTTCTGGTAAGCTCCTAATCTAAATTTTGAGTCATATGCAAATAGTGGAAAATCAAAAAGAAACTTCGCTGTTCAGAAAAAGCCTAAGTTCCTCACATGACAGTTAAGCTTCCTAAAACAGGAGACTGGAAAGAAATAATGCATTCTGAGTAGCTTGCAAAAAGCAAAATCTGAAATGCTCACACAAGAGCGCACATTCAAGCACCTGCATATGTTGCTTATCTTTGCATGCACAGGTAGCCTGGGCTGCACTTATATCTTTTGTTGACATAAGTTCGTTTGCCATTTTTCTAATATATGCATACAGAACCAAGTTCTTCATGCCTCCTTAATCCCAGTTTAGACTAGGACCATGGTGGAGATGTAGAAGTGGGAAGTTATTGCCATTTTTTGACTTTCACAGAAATGTGGTTATGGCACTTCATGTATTACACAGAAGAATGCACGGTCTGCAGGGGAGAGTGGGAGAAGCCAGTCTCCAGTCCAACTGCTTAGGAGGTTCCAATTTTTTATTCAGGTTGAAATGTTACATAGACTATCTCTATGGACTTTTAGCCCATCTGGGGGAATCTTCTCAACCATCTTATGGCTAGCCATACATAATCCCCAATACTAGAGAGTCAAATTTTTCAATAATTCTGACAAAAATCTCACAACGTGAAAAAAAATTACAATGTTATAGCCACCAGGGACAATGGGACAGAAGGGCCTTTTGATGGCTCACTGAAGAGCATACCACAAGGCAGCTGCAGACTCACAGACCTCTCCTTAAGACAGTAACACTAGATTTTGTTTTCTTAGCCTGGCCTTCAAAAATGATCATCAAGTTGCCACAAGATCAGTAAAACCTCGGTATATGACTCAAGAATACAACTACCCACCAGTAGGATTAGGTCTCTTTCACGTGTAGAATGAAGGGACTCTGCAGAAGCTGTTTAAGTAATAAAGAAGGCAGTCTAACACGTTCAAGGGGCTGCACTCGTGTATCATTTTCCCGAGGTAAAGGTAGTATTTCGGAGAGGTTATTTCACCAAAGACAGAGAAAAAGAAAGAGAGATCATACAGAATGATCTATCTTCATAGACAACGTCACAAATATATATCAAATATATATCAAATGAGGAAGTCGTATCCCTTGTTCACGAACAAGGAACATTTCAGAGAGTTCAGAAAAAAAATTCAAAACGTGGCCATAGTTATGCAAGCCAGAATAAATAAATAAATAAAATAAATAAAACAAGGACACCCTAAAGGAAGTGAAGTCTTGGGAGGCAGACTTAGCCTTAACTTCAAGAAGCTCTGTAAAAGTTTATCTTATATGGCTGATTATCCCAATCTCTAGAGTCTTCAGTCTATTTTAGGCCACATCTATGTGCTTCAACAGAAGGAAAAAATATGAAAAAAAAAAAAAAAGAAGAAAAAAAAAGAGGGCAGCAGAGAGCAAGGGCGAATGTTCTGCTACATTGTGTGCAGTATTTGTATCAAACACAAATCACAATAGGGTATTAGGATGATAATTTTATACATTATAGTGTCCATATGCATATAAACATATGTCCCTTAAGACACTCGTTACTTCTGTTGATACTTTAGAAATTATTCATCTGATTAATGAATTATACACTGAATTTATACATTAATGCCTAATACTTAGGCCCAAATAATTCCTGGACTAATATATTATTTAAAAGCATGTAGGAAGATTAGAAACTGGGTTAATTTATTAGTATCTATCTTAGGGCTCCAATTTTCTTAAAGACAAATTCAGTACGTGAACAGGCAATTGAACATGTGAGGACATAAACTTTCAGTTGCTTCAGTTATTAGAGCTGTTTAAAGAGATTATCTATATCAAATGAAAAATACAGTATAAGTCATACTTCAAAATGGTAAAATAAAACCTAAAAGCTTTGGAAAAGCATTTCATGAAGTTCTGCATACCTGAAATAGATTAATATTATCTGAAATAGGAAGAAGCAATGTCCATGGCTGCAGTGACCTTTAAGATCCTTTGCTCTTCAACACAGCAGAAGCTGTCCATATTCTTGTACTTTGCGGCAAATGGAGTGTCAGATCTAACTCAACAAAAAACAGGGGGGGGAAAGTACTTTGTGTCACAGTTACATGCAGGGAACACTGACAGGTAGGCAAACACACCACAAAAATAACTTCCTTTCTGAAGAAACTGTTTCTTTCCCTGCAGTTCAAGGGTGCAATTTTCAGAAAATTTTACCAGATGGAAGCCTGACTTCTTTTTTTTTAAACAGACTACTTATTTGACTGATTTTAATCTCATTAGTATATGCAGATGTCCTTAACAGAGACGTTTTTGCCCTTTCACTTAATTCCAACCTTAAAACACACACACAACACCAAGCAAACGTTAGGAATTGGTTAAACTGATGCTGTCAAATTCATTGGATCCATCTCAATTATATTTTCCTAAAATAGACACATATCAACTACATTCGAAGATTTAACAATCAGCATGCGATGGGGAAATTTGGCATACAGTTTATATGAGCGTTGTAGATTTTACTTATTGAACAAGCGATTCCTTTTAATCAATACATAGATTTAAAATTGCTGCCAACATTTCGGAAGTCCAAAGGATGACTTGGCAAAACTTTTCCTCGTGTTTTACTTATACTCTTGTAAGTAGTGAGACTTTGCTATTGCTGACATTACCCATAGAATGGTTAGAGTTGGAAGGGACCTTAAAGATTATCTAGTTCCAACTCCTCTGCCATGGGCAGGGACACCTCCCACTAGACCAGGTTGCTCAAAGCTCCATCCAGTCTGGCCTTGCACACCTCCAGGGATGAGGCATCCACAACTTCCATGGGCAACCTGTTCCAGTGCCCCACCACCCTCAAGTCCTTCCATTGCAACGCTAGCTCCATCTTCCTCAACTCAAAAAGAGTGCAGGGAGTAATTTCTTTAGAATTCAAGTTTTCCCATAGTAAAATACCTTAATATGCTTATTTTGAGAGAGGATAAGATGTCCTAGCTGAAACATTACTCAAAAAGAGTCTTTGGCAGACGATCAGCATGAAGAATTCTCTTTTCTCAAGATTTAAAGACTGAAAATGATAAGCAATGAAATAACATTATAAGTGGAAAGTTTTGGGCAACA
This sequence comes from Vanellus vanellus, assembly GCF_965231255.1. Taxonomy (NCBI): domain Eukaryota; kingdom Metazoa; phylum Chordata; class Aves; order Charadriiformes; family Charadriidae; genus Vanellus; species Vanellus vanellus. The sequence goes on from NC_138907.1 coordinate 19,407,444, forward strand.
TTTTCTATAGGCACTGTGATCTGGGCTCCTATAATATTAGAGTACTATAAGATGCCTGTTTGAAATACAGCATTTAAATCCTTTCAGTAGCTTTTAGCACATCATATCTTTTAGCACATGATATGTTTTACACCATATCATGTACTAAAACGTGGTATTAGTAGTTCCATGCTCTGTATTCATTCAGGAGTTACTACTCCATATCCACAATATACTGCACTTACACAGTGGCTCAATTATTTCAATATATTGCCAGCTTTCAAGGGAAAATGTTCTTCCCTGGACCCACTACTCAAAAACAGTTGCATGCACAGATCAACAATAATGGCTCCAAGGAGAAGTAATCAACTTTACAGTGAGGTCGATGAACCACTGAATAGATTTACTTGATAATTGCTGCGTAAGAGGAACTCTTCCCACCTTGGAGTTTCACATGATTGCACCACGTTATATCTTTCTCAAATACACTCTGAAGTTTCACAAGCTCTGCATTTTAGGACGCTGCAACACAAAAGGAGCAGGGAAAGGCTTATTCCAGCATTTGCTGTACAGACAACCACAAATATGTTGAATTTAGCTGTCCCTAAGTGAGAAAAGGGTAGAGACTATTAAGTAGAAATCAATGGTCATGCTTCATATATTACTTGATGTTTTACTTTTTCCATGGCTTTGATTATAAAACGTAGCACGGGATGAGCAGATGTGCATCTCCTGATTTATGCCATTTTTTTCTGCTTTGCTGCCTTCCCTGTTCCTTGCCCTGTTGCATTGCCTCCTAAGGGAAAGCAGATGAATTTCTGCAGGGAGATGGCTTCTCTTTTGTTGGACAGCAGCACTGCATGTAAACTTCTTGCGTTCCAGAAAGTATTCAGAGACAGGAAACAAACTGCATGAGCTTAAATCCAGCCTAGGTCAGCGATACTTACAAACAATCGACTTTTGGTAGCTGCCAAGTGGCGTATTCAATATTTAACACCAGGTTGAGTGAAAAGCATAATGGGCAATTGTTCACTCCCCCAAGACCATCACCACCACAGCTTCCACTCTGTGTAGCAGTCTCAGCAGAGTCCAAAGACTGTGTGAGCTAAGGGTGATTCAATTCCTTGTTGCTCCTAAAAATCATCCTATAAAAGCAAGAATGAGGTTTCAGAGACAGGAGCTGGTCATACCACTATTTGTGTTACAGCTCCACAAAGAAGTCCAGGATTTAGGAACCTAAGGTGCATCAGAGCTTTTGAAAATTATATTCTGTGCTATTTGATCAATCATATACTGAGAAAAGTGAATGGCCAATGCGAATTTCTTGCAAACATTCCAAGCGGTGAAATATATCCACCAGCTTCTTGACTACTGTTTTTGAATTGGATCCATGCAGTCACCAGTGACCTGGAAATACAGTTATTTGTTACAGCTATATACAGAGTTTTATTCGATTGATAAAGAAAGGGGGATATGAGCAAAGGGGAGTGAAAGAATATTTTATTGAAAACAATACTCCAGATGCATCCAGAACAGTCATCTGGGAGACATATAAAACCATGACATAAGGAATAGAGTTTTTGTGTTGCTCCCAAAGAAAGTAAAAATACAATATAACATAATTAGTACAAACAGAAATGAGGTTAAATTCACAGTCATGTATTGCCAGAATGATTCTAACAGGCTGAATGAAAAAAGCTTATGTAGGCAGAATTTCAGCTAGCAGAAACATGAGATATTTATCTGAGTTACAAGACAGCAAGAATGATGGAACCACTAAATTCACATGCAGGTTTCTAAAATTAATTTTTGTTCATTTAACGAACTGCCAGATTGCCAACATTGACTCTATATACTTTGGATCCACATGTTTCTATCATATTATGTTTTTCTTATCCTTTTAAAGGCAATAACTATTTTTTTTCTCCAAACATAATATTTTAGTGTTTCTCACTGATCAGGTGAGTCTTTGATGAGGGGACCTTCCTGATGGAAACATTGGGGGGGTGGGGGGTGGAGGGGGGAGGAGAAGCAGCACAAGATAATTTACATAAGTGCACTGCAATTATTTCTCCTTAATTATGCATGCAGCTGGCTCTATTTTAAGACATGCCATTGCATTGCTCACACAAGCACTAAGGGTATCTGTCACTCCATGTGTCAGGCCTTTAACATTCTCACCCACCTGCCTGCGAATCACTAGCAGCAACCAAAAAGAAGCAGTCAGGCTTGCGGCCACCTGCCATTCATCAGCATTGTCAGAATACTGCTGGTGCCTCTTCATATTTCTCTCATGTCAAGCCTTTTTTACATTGTATTCAAAATAACAGGTCAATTTGCTTTTTACTACTAACTTACTCCATGAACTTTTCATTCATTATCAAACTAGGCAGCCTTATTTTTGAAAACAGTCACGCAAATCTAAGCTGTCAGTTAAAAACAAGTTGAATTAGTGCAAAATATATACACAGTCGTGTTTATATTAACTAACACTGACTTAAGATGAAGCTATGTTAAACTCAGCTTTAATCTTCTCTCAAATGACACCACTGTACTTTCTTTCTTTCTTTTCCTGGGGAAGATTCTATTTTTTGTCCCAGATGTTTTGTCCAGGTACATATCACAAAGTGCTGTTTGTCCAGGCTTTCAGAGCATGGGAGAACCTTATCTTTGGTAGAAGATACTCATCCTGTTCCACCAGTGCTATGTGAAGTTGATTAGGAGAATCGGGATCTTTCCTCAAACACAAGGCAGTACCTGGAAACCTCCGCCATCCACTGCACAAGGGCACTTACCATGGCCGTGAAATATAAGCACAATAAACCTGAAGCTTACTAACCATTCCTGACTCTAGTATCTCCCCATAACAGAAAAGAAACAATAACTGAGATAGAAACTCTCATTCCCACCTGGAAGCCCAGCAGGTCACTCCTGTGCTATCACATCTGCTTACAACTCTCTTTACACGGATGCCTTCACTGTTCCCTGCCCTCTGCCCAACTCCTGCAACTTCTTTGGGACAAAATATCTCACAAGGACACTGTCTCCTGGTCTCAATACCGAAGAGTGGTCATGATGACCCAACATGAAACTTTGGGGAACAGTTAATAGTCTAGTAAGAGTTTGATACACCTAATATAACTGAAATAATGGGCTGTTTCCTAATCTGATACCCTATAAACCATTTAGCTAGAAGCCAGGGTCTTTTCACATGGAATTCCTATGTATGGACTTGGGTTTTGGCATTTGCAGTCCATTCCCATTTTGCTAGAAACATCCTGTGTCTGGAAAATAAGCTTGCATGACAGTCTAACACATACTAACAGCAAGGCAGCATCACTACCTTCTCTCCTCTTCTTTCCACTCTTCCTCTCCTCGCCTGCCTTCTCCCAAAAAGAAAAGAAATGGTAACAGAGCTGGCAAACCAAGAGTCAGACCTCACCAGAGCTAAGTATCTATCTTGTAGTGATTGAAAAATGGCCCCCATCAGCAGTCATTTACTTGGTGGGACTGGTTTTGAAAGCACTGTGAAATCCCATTACAGTGGGTAGAAAAAGGCCACTGGGCTTCCACTAACTGTCCTTTCTTATCACTGAAGCTTATTTTAATTTCAAGTATCATTGTTATTTGTGTTTCATTTAAACTATGGCATGTGAAGCTATGAACTCAACTTTTAATTTGTGCTATAACTGACACATAGTCAATATTGGAAACTATAAAACACAATAGGTCCTTAGATTGCACTAAATGATTGGTATAGGCCCCAACCGTGTGGCAGGCATTATATAGGACACTAAACCCAGCATTTTATTTGGTAACACATACAACAAAAGCAATTTCACCTAGTTTTGAATTCCTCCTTGCAATGCTACTGTGAAAAGTGTTCTGCCTGCCTTTGGTATTATATCCTACACAGAAATGTGGGGAAGCAACTGATGATGCATCCATCCAGTAAAAAATTAGTTTTGATTGCACGATAAATTGTTAAGACCATGCATGTACCACATAGGTCAATAATTGCTATGGCATTCACCACTGAAAGTCATTCATTGACATAAAAAAATCTAAGGGGTTGCAGAAAAACAATACACAGACTCATCAAACACCTTGTTCTAAACAGCTATTTTTAAAGCAAAGGATATAGGCTATTAGAGTTCAGTAGATTATGAAACCGCACAAAATCCACTCATTCATGGAGATAAGATTTATCGAATCGCTAGGACACATTCCCCCTGTTCTTTTCAGGTATTTCATAATGACACTGACAGATGAAAGGCTTGGATGCCTGGCTCCTTAGCCCATAACACTGCCAATACTCCAAAATTTATCAAAATGACAATTCAAAGCTATATGCCCCTAGTTATTACAGAAGGGTCAGTTGGATTTTACACAACTCATCTTAAATGACTGATGAAAGACACTGGAAAGACAGTCACCATTGTGTTCCAGGTATGTAATGCATTGCTCCAAGCTGAAATGCTAGGTACACCCTCAGGATGCAAAACACACTTAATAAAAGTTGTTGAAAAAACGTGGGCCTTGGGGAAGCATCATTATTTTTTGTTAATAACAATAAACATTTTCTATTCCTGTGAAAGCTATGTGCATCTGAAAGGATGTTTGAGGAGGACACAGAAGAGGGGTTAGTTACAGATGAAGGTTAGACTAGAGCTGGAGAAGTGTTCAATGCTAAGGTCTTGCAAAGAATTCAGACTGTCAAAGCAAAATGGTGACTATCTTGCCAGATTCCCTTTTCTCTAAAGGTCTGGACTGGACAGTTATTTATAAAAAGGACACCATTTGAAAGGTTTTGGTTGTATGTAATATAGGAGGTAACATTTGAAACCACTGAATTCTTTCTTCTATACCCTTTGTACAACGTAAAAACAGCAAAGGAGAAATGACTCTTTTTCCTGAAATTTTCTCTATTTTTTCCTCTAGAGTTAAGACCCAAGTATAATGTGGGCAGTTATGTGATTAATTATACCACTGCAGAAGAACACAACCCAGCTCAAAAGAGCAACGTCGGAAAGCGGTGTTCGTACTTCCACAGCCTGACTTGCCGTTGCCCCCGTCTGTTCCTGGGAGGCAAAGGTCTGCAGAGCTGGAAGCCATCTGTGTTTGAGTTCCCAGCAACACTAACAGCATGGAGCTGAAAAGAAACAGCAGGTACTTATGGCCTTTGCTGGGGTTTTGTTTGGGTTTTTTTGGGTATTTTTAAATATACAGACAAAGATAAATCTCATGAAGAAATTAGCTATCTTGATCAATTTTTTGAAGCTAATCCCAATATATACACTTCTGGTCTCCGAGAGGCTTTGTCACTTATACTCTTAGCAGATATCTATTCAAAAAGCCACAAACTACTTTACAAACAGCAGAAAACCCTGAGGTCATTTTTACCTACTTTCCTGCAATGCATAATCTTCAAAATTCATTTCATTTTTTCATGATAATTTTGTGATCTCTTTTGATGCTGAAAATGTTATTTTCTTTTCTTTCCTGGGAGGAACTGCATTTTTAATCAGGCTTTCCAGAAAGAGCTTTTGCTGATCTTAATGTGAAAAGAAATCTCCCAAAAAAATATACCCAGGAAATGTTACTTCAGAATGACAGAGTTTATTTGACAGCACAGAAGATGAAATGGCTTAGGTCCTTAAATTCTCTTCTCTACAGACCACAGAAGAGTGTTCGGAAAGCTGAACACTGAAATATGTTTATGTCTAGAGACTGCTTGGCTTCTACTGCACATCACAGGAACATCTGGAGAGATGCAATTAGAGCACAAACAGCTGCAATGCCCCCGCGTGCTGATCTGAATTGTTTCATTGTCACCTTGGGCTCCCTCCCTGACTGCTGCATCTACCGAGTGACCTGCGTTTTATAACTCAGTTCTCAACTGTGTTGTGTTATCATACAAATATTAAACAGCAGTGGATTCACTGGTCTGTTAACAGAGTGGGCAGGTGTCAATGGGCTGACCTGCTGTCTCTGCGAGTGAACCAAATACTAGTCCTGTGAAACAACCAGATACCCAAAAGCCGTGCCCTAAAGCAGTTAGGGAACTCATGCATGACTTGGGATTCGATGATCCTGTCAAAAATCTGTCACTCTCCTAATGAGAGACACTGCTTTATTCTGCTGATGTGCATGGTGAGCAATCACGTATGCAGAGTACCGTAAATCCGAGCACAATATTCCAAGCAGAGATGCTCGGATTGCTGGCATTCATGAAAAGACAGAGTAATACAGTTCAGAATGCGTATCACAGGGTAACACACCACAGCGCAAGCTGCCCTATAAAAGCCTAGCCGAATCCTATTTGATGATGTCTGCAGTCAAAGATCGCAGAATGGTTGAGGTTGGAAGGGACTTCTGGACCTGTTTAGGAATTGCAAAGACAAAACTCATTAAAGTTTTCAGTGTGCCGAGAAACTGACCTGCAGCTTCTAAGACAAACCGTAATGGTATAGATGTTCACACTTCACTTATCTCATCCCAGTAGAAAGGAAAGCCTTGATCTTCAGGTACCGCTCAGCTGACGTTTTATTACAGACATACAGTTCCCATTGGGGCACAAGAGCTTTAGTGAGCTGGGGAAGCTCACCTGCTAGAGCATAGGCCTACAGCAGCACTGCTGGCAATGCCACCCAGCATCACCTGTTGCCAAGCACTGGCTGGGCAGGTGGACCAGACTGTGACTCACTGCTGGTTTTAACTGGTGTAGTGGCACGCGTTTATCAGGACTGACAGGTAAACTACATCAGACCCCCAAAACAGGGCAGAAAAGAACAAAGTGAACTATGTGAAGTGTTCCAAGACTAAAGAAAACAGGAGGCGAGAGTTTCTTATCTTCCCTGCAGTATCAGAGATGTTTCCAAACGACACAGATTACAGCACAACCTATTCAGCGTAACACCTTAGGGAGAAAGCCAAATTCGCTTCTATTCCCTACCAGTTCAGCAAGATTGCAAGGTTCGTTGATGTCATTATTTTACTGAAAAAATCAGGATCATGAAAGACTGTGGAACTGCCACAAAACTTCAGTTGCCACCACTCTCAACTCTCGCAATTTGTCATTATCTTGGGTGTCAGCCTTACTTGTTTTGACCTCACCAACAGCTCTGATTTTAAAAACTGCATTTCAAGGAAAATGGTTAACAGGTGAAATCCTAGTTGTTTAATATATTAGTAACCACCTTCCGTTATTGAATAGCACAGGAATAAGAATGAATACTGGTGAAAAATTAAGTCCCTCACTATCAAGACATCAGCTTAAAAAACAAGTAACTCTTCATTTTATGGATGATAATGGCTGATTGTGAAACACTGAAACTGCCCTCACCTCTCTCCACTTCAAAGTGTACAGCTGCCTGCTTTATTTTCCATTTAGCCAGCAAAAAAGGTAACAAGCTAGTAGTTTATCCCCTTGCTGTGTAACCTCCCTTAGGTTTGTCACAGATCTAGTGCTACTTGGAGCACACTGGGAGAAGAGTTATTTGGTCAGAAATGCAATATGAAAAATAGAACTTGGACTTCCTCCACAGGTTCCTTCCCATCAAGGCAGATCTGCATAGGACCGAGTCATGACATCGTCAGTCACAGCAAGGTACAACTTCCACCACAACCAGACTTATTAGAGGAAGAGGTCGTTTTGTGAAGGGATTCCCGTTTGCTGTAGTACAGAATCCTAATACAGCATTTAGCTTGCTCAGACAGAAAAAAAAAAAAAAAGGCTTTAACAGAGAAGCTTCTGTTAAAACCATACAACCAAATAAATGGGTTTGTCTGGAAAATAAAACCCAACTGGTGTCTGCAGGTGAGATTCAAATCATTAAGAGCTGAGCTTGCTCCTCTGCAGCTCTAGCTCTAGCTTTGGCCCTGATCCAGAAGGCCTTTTACCTGCAGCTTTTTACAGAGGTGATATTCAAAACTGAGCTTCTCGTGAAACTGTAGCTCCAAGAGTCAAGCACCGTCCCTATTCTTGGGTACGCACGGTAAGGAACAGCTGAAACTCCCTGTGTGTGAGCCCAGGAATCTGTACCAACAAGAAATGCTACAGAGTGGCAAGAGAGAGCTGCGTTTTACCCAGAGAAAACAGAACTGCTTCCAGACCTTGCACAATTCCATCCTCAAGAGACAAAACGATCACTCCAGGATTTTTTACAATGATGGTGGGGAATCACTGGAACAGGTTGCCCAGAGAGGTGGTAGGTGCTCCATCTCTAGAAACATTCAAGGTCAGGTTGGACAGCGCTTTGATCAACCTGATCTAGTTCAAGATGTCCCTGCTCATCGCAGGGGGGTTGGACTAGGTGACCTTAAAGATCCCTTCCAACCCAAACTATTCTATGATAATGGAACCCTGGAGACAGGGTTTAGTGAAGCAGTGACGAGAGCTGGGAGGTCAGTGATGAGGCTCTAGACAGAGAACCATGCCCTCAAAGCTACCTTGAAAGCCAGGCTTTTGTTGCTAGGCTAGGGACATGCCTGGAGCAGTTCAAAAACCACCATATAAAGTTTTTCTTCTGAGAGCATCTGCATGAAAATCCTGAGGCAGAATACAAGTTAATACTGTCTAAGACGGCTCACAGTGCACCCATAAGAGAGAAGTCTTGGTCTTACCATGACATCAAAACTACAAATAAAACAGATGTTTCCCAGGATGTTACTCCAAAGGAACAATCATTGGACCGGTTTAGAGACCAGGAAAAGACTTATCTCTGAATTACTCTAGCTTGAACTAACACAGGAGATTAAGAGGCACTTCCATGTTGGTTGTAAACTAGTTTGGATAAAAGTTTTCATTATGTTTTACGTACTTTGCCTACTCTTCCTTCTGATAATTCTGTTGATGTGGCTTTAATATACTCTAGTCTGACCCTCATATTATTTTTCCTTTCCTTAAGCATTTTAATCTGGACCCCATCCACCCCCAAGTGTTTCTGGGGAACAGGATGAGAGTGGTGATAAAAAACAAGATCACACTTCAGGTCTTTATATTTGCAGATAGGCTTGACTATCCCAGATACTTTGGAACAGATTTTAGAGGCAGCAACAAGACATTTCCTGTCCCGTCTTGAGTAAAAATTGTTCTCCATTCAGACAGACATCTCAAATGAGTTGACTTTTTCTTTTCAGAGAGGATATTGCCTCATATCTTCCCTTCCAATCCTTTTACCTTATTTTTAAAAATAACTTATTTTCACACTTCTAAGTGACAAACATGTATTTGAAATAATGTTAGTACCACATACTGAGAACTTCATGGGGCAGAAAGGGAAAACTGTAACCTTTTTAAGTTCAAGTCTGGGATACCATGTAAAAGTGCCTTATCACGAAGGCATGACCACAGTAGCAGAGGCAGGGTAGTATAGGGGAAGGCTGCTTATCCTTGGTTAGGAGACCCACCTGGTCTGTTTGTGCTCTACAGCACCTTGAGGTAAATCAAACATAATGTCATTTTAAGTAAAGGTAAAAAAAATGAAACTAGGTCTTCAGAGATGTGATGCTTAATAAAGAGTGGATGTAACATTTTTAAGAGGTGACTATCAGAACCTTCCATTTCTTTAGGCATATTCTGATAAGTCTGACAAGTGCTTTCCTCCTGTCACTGGACTCTGGGGAGCTGACGATTTTCCCTTTGCTTGCACTAGGATGCTCTTACTCCCTCATTCCACTTACTGGGCTGATGCTTCCCTTGTTGTTGTTCAACTCAAAATCCAGACATAGGACGCCAAAGGTCTAAGAGTTGGCTACAGCAAGAGGTGTTTAATAGCTGACACCCATGCTACAATGGAACAGTTTATGCCCCAAAGTCCCTTCCACAAAATAATAAGAATTCAAGAACAAGGGCTCTCAGCATCTCACATGCGCATGTAGCCTGTATAAGGACAGCACAGATAATACTGGCTTGGTCCCTAAGCTTAGCACCAATGTCTTCTTTTGCTTACCATCTAGACCAAGTACTGATAAGAAACGCCAGATTGAAAAGAAGTTCTATTTCTTATCTTCTGACACACAAAAATGAGGTCTGCTGTGTCTCCCTGTGCACTCACAGCAGACGGCCTGAGAGCAAAGAGCAGGAAAGGTGGTTCTTGCCCAGCCTGGCCGTACGTGAGAGCGGGAGAGTGGAGTAGGTGTACAACAAGAAGATGCCATTGGCTTCAGCAGGCTTAGAATCAGCCCCTTATGCCTCCCATCAAACTCTGGTACAACGCCTTCAAGAAAACCTGGAAATTATGATTGTATGGAAGAGAAACCCCTGCCTATGGTACAGCCTAAATCTGGGACTTGTCTCCACTCAGTCTGATCATTCTTATGGGATGACAGTCATTGCTTTCTCCACAGGACACTATACTTCAAAGAAAAGTAATATACTGCCTTCAGTTACACTAATGCAATCCCCTTTGATTTATTTCTTCTACCATTTCAGTCAACGTCCCAGCGAGTCATCTACTTACCAGCTGCACATCTGCTTGACAGCTTTAGGGATCTTTCTCAAGCAATAAGTCTTGAATGTCTTTCCAGGGTCTTATGCTCCAGCTCTTTACTGTTTAGAGGATATTGCTCTATTTATTCTCAGCTTCATAGCCCTCTTAATGTTTACCTACCAGCATTGCCATCTTTCAAGCCACTGTACTTACAGATAAGGCCTTCTGCATCTGATTACTGGTCCAGTTATTATTTGCTGTTTTGTCCTCTATATTCAGATGTATTTTACATGTTTGCTGGCTTCATTCCTACACACTATTATCCTTGTCAGAGACAGAGAATAACAGTTGCAGTCATAACAATGATCCTGTAGCCAGCTCCACTAACATTTTGCTAACTCTGCTCCCTGCTCATACCCCCTTAGTTATGATATTCAGAGTTAATAACAGCTTGCAACTTACAGTGAACTGGAAAGGAAAGATGAGCTACACTTTCACCTGGTTGGATTTTGTATTATTTCCAATAAAAACACTGTTATTTGTTGTCTTTTAAACTTGAGATTTCTACTAGTAATAAAATACATCTTTAAACTTTTATTAACTATCTAATTGAAAGGGGACCTAAAATTTTTAATTATGTTTCACTTGCATAGGAAAATCTGGCTAGATGAGATCGAAGGAGCATCTCATTGACTTCAGCCTTAACCTTATACCTCATGCTCAGTGAGATACTTAGAATAACTGTATTTTAGTTGTAAAATAAACCCCTCAGTGCTCAGACCCAGCTATGTTCTACTGCAGTCTCATCCTGTTTTTCTCATTGACCTGCATTTCTTAGAACAAAAAGAAATTTCTAAGTCTCCTCCAATATCCCTATCACCAGCGTGACAGATAACCCTTAGACAACCTGATCCTATGGTCTACCAGTGTACTTACTCATGGTTGAAGTGAGAATTACAGTGCATTTGTCTCAAAGCTGTTCTATGTTTCCGACATAGGAAGGGGATCTAAGAATGCATAGCATTACTGCCTGCAGAGGAAACCCGACTGTCCAACTCCTCAAGACTCGATCTAGTGTGTCATTGTCTGTTTTCAAGCCTGAACTGTGTCTTTCATTACACTAAAGGTCTCCCTTCCCATTAATCTTGTTGAGCAGCTCTCCTCTCCAAGCTCTGCTGCCCACAATTTGTGATTCCTTATTGTTGAGCATACATCACACGTAAAATCAGTTCTAAGCACCCCATTACTCACATATTTAGAGATGTCAAAGCAAGGCCTCCACATAGCTCCCAGAGCACTTTAGAATTCCCTTCTGGTTTCCCATCAAAAAGGCAAAAAGGACACAAGCAGACAGCATCTTATTTGAACTTACCAGGGAGGTAGGTTTCCTTATACAGAAAGTTATGAGGAGGAGCAAGGCAAAAAAGGTAACTATATAGTACACTTACAGTTAATGACGCATGAACATCACAAGGTTCAGCTGAGCGAGGACCCAGTCCTGGGTCCTTCAGGTGACTTTTTCAGTACCAACACAATAGAACTTCCCCTGTTGACCCTGTATGGAAGCTAGGGCAAGTTTCTTTGCTCATATTATAATTTATATTAGATCACTATGCACAGCACTTCAGGACTTAGAAACTACCAGAGCTTTCTTCTGCTCAACCTGATCTTCAGTTTGGTCCAGGGTCCATTTCCATAAGCAGTTATGACATGTATACATACAACTATGTCCTGATGAGATCGGGGAAACTGGGAAACTTCTGAAATAAAAAAATCACCAATACGGGTTGCCTAAAGAAGTTTCACACGTTCAAGAACTTCCATTTTTGGAATAAGCCTCAGAGGAAGTTGCGGACATCGTCTCTAAATAGCATCTCTGAAAATTTTGAATTCACACACTTACTAAAAGGGAAAGGATGATCGATTGGTCCCTAGGGTCTATCCACTGATGGATCCCTTTTCCCTGCACAGGACTGCTGTAGCTCATTCATCCACTCATTCATTCATTCATTCATCACAACTCTGCAGTTGCGCAAACAGACTCTGTAAACAAGAACTCCTCACCAGCAAACTCCCACCGTGCTAGCAATATTAAGTGGCAAGCATATGAACACCCTGTAGAGAAGCAGAGGCAAATAGTTCATTGATATTTTTTTTCCTCGTATCGGTATAGTTGATACTGCTTTACAACCGATGTAAAAAGATAGGTTACACTGGTAATAAACCTCAATACATTAAGTCTCCGTACAGACTGGTTGCTGAAGGCTTAATATCAGTTGTAATTATTATCCATAAAATGTTATTGAATCAGATCTTAAAAGTTAATGCTGCTTTGTTTCAGGAGATAAAGGACAGTAGGCAGCAAGGCAGAGAAGGAAACATTAGGCTTTTGATCAATCTTCGTGTGATTTAAAACCTTAACCACCAAAGGGACTCAGCCCTTCAAATATTAACAAAAATCCTATGATTTGGCCTAAGCAGAGTCCTGTGGCAAGAGTGATTACTCAGAGGATGTTTTATCTTTGAACTTGATACCACTGCCCAAATGGAGGATTTAACTCTTTTCTTGAACTCAGGACTAGTGAATGCTGCCCTTTTAAGACACTGTGTCGCACTTCAGATTGTAATGTGCGCTTAGTAGGTACATCACCCTAGCACCAAGGGGCTTTCCTAAGCTGGAACCCCCCGACATCCATTTGAGCCCTTGTTGCTCAGAGCATCACCTTCAAAAACAGACATTTGCCTTCACACCCCTCACATTAATACAAGAGTTATATATCTGCAAAGCAGGTGCCCTAGCAGAAGGCATCAGGCGACTGGTTAATGGAGCACATAAGCTGCCCTAACATTTGCAGCTAACAAAGACTGATATCCTCCCTGTCCACAAACATTTTATTCAGCTTTCCACACTCACAATATCGCTAATCCAGCTCTCCCTTTCCCTTTTTGGAGTGCAGCATTGCAACAGTCTGAAGCCATTGCTCATCTCTACAAAGAGCCAAGAGGAAAAAAGTGACAACATGAGAGCTGGGAAGGAGCAAAGGGGACCTGTGTGTGTCCTTCCCCCGCAAAAGCCATAGTGCTTCCCAGTGAGAAGGAGACCTTGGCTCTTATGTAAAATGAGCCTCGTCTCCTCCTTTCCTAGGTCACTCAGCAAACACTAATCATCACATGGACACGCCAGTGCCCTGTAAAGTGAGGAGAGATTTTTAAGGTTGACCACAGGCTCTAGTCCTTTAAAAACAAAGGGAAGCAAGTTCTTACTTATGTACCAACCTTCAAGCCAGCCCTGACTAGATTCACTCTTGGTCTCTGTAATGTAATGGTTGCTTTGCAAAACAGGGACATTTGGAAGCTTTATGGAATACAACATTTTTCAAATCTAAAAAGTATGCCAAGGAAATAATGCAGAAGGGTAATAGGAAATACTTGCAGGGAGACCTATTCTGAATTGTCTACACATAGATAAGGCACAGAATTCCTTTCCTTAAAGATTTTATTAACCTTTTGCTGATGGAAAGATATTACTGATTGAGAGCTAGATGAGGTCAGTGCAGCAATTATATTTCGAATCCTCTTCAAACAAGGCTCTTGTACAACATAAGAAAAAAAACTTGACAAAATGAATTGTTACTTAAACTGAGTCTTTTAGAAGAATAATTAACCTATAATAACTATCCTGGCCTCCTCTCCAGCCCTGAAAAGTAATCCTTTCTCATTAGTTTCAAGTTTAATTAGCATCAATAATGGAATGTCCCTCAGAAATAACCATTGCATCACTTTCTCTAATGCTGACATACGCTGCCCTACAAACGGAAAGGCCACAGGGAGATTTCTAAAGATAGGGAGAGGCTCGGCAGATCACAGATGCTCCCAAAAATAAAAAGCAAACAATATTGTTAAAAGCATGGAATGTGACAAAACCAGATTTATTTGAAAGACAAGTGTTGCAAACACAGTGTGGAACAGAGAAGACTCAAAGGTGGTTTTGCCAATAACTCTGCAGTATTTCCAGTGAGTTACCGAGCCTCTCAACTCTAATTTCTTGTTCTTTCTTGGCCTTTTGGCTGAAACAGAGCGAGACATCACTATTTAGTATATTCTATATGAGAAAATTGTATTCAGGACTTGCAGTCTAACATAATCAAATAATGCTTTTTCCATCCCTAGCTTCTACGATCTCTCTGTAAAATAGATATAATAATGCTTAGCATTGTCACCAGGGTGATAAGGCTTAAAGTACTTTGAGAATCTAACATGAAAGAGGCTATAAAAAGCCCAGACATTCTGATGCATCTGAGATAGCCCGTTACTTAACAGGCCAGTAGAAACAGCAGGCGAATGCCAATGTACAAGTTGTAACTAGAGGTCTGCTGCAACTTGCAGAGTTCTGAAGGATCACCACAGATTTCTAATAGGTGAAGTCCCATATATTCAGCTGCGTATCACAGGCACAACAGTGACTGCATTCAGAACAATGACATGAGCTTTCAAAACTGCACTGGATAGAAATCTCCAATAACATAAAAGTCCCAAAAAGAGAATGACATATGGAGAAACACCATTTCTGATATGCCTACTGATGCACATCATTCAGTATGTACCTAGACTAGTATTACCCCTTCCTAACAGACAGTAAGAAATACACTGCACGAGAATCCACACATGGCCGTATCACACTGTACTCCCAACCTCATTACTGCAGTATCCCTGCTTTTCCCCCCTACATTCACCACCAAGCGTTCACTGCTCTTTACCTTACGCAGAACCGTCTTCTCTCCCTTTGCCCAGCTTGCAACTCAGAGATAGAGTCATGGTTTTCTTTCATCAGAAGGTTTGGTAAGATATGAGACCAGAGAGAGTTGCTTGTCAGTAAGAAAATGGGGAGAAGGTTGCAGAAAGAGCCTGCCCCTCTTTCTTCCCAATGCTCTGCTACAGCGGAATTCCCAGTCCGAAATGAATCTAGCATATGCCCTTGTTTGGGCAGGAAAGGTAGTTCTTCTGCCTTGATGTAAATAATGGACTATCACTGAAAGACTTTTGAGATTTGCAAACTGAACTGAAGGGTTGCCAGAGATGAGTTATAAAGGGGATGGCCCACATTTCTAGAACCATCTAGATAAAAGGTTCCTGCCTAGTACCTCCACTTTGCCATCTGTAATCCAGGAAGAAACAAGCAGGCCACTGAAGTTTTAAACAATCTCTGATCCCCCATTCTGTGTTAATTTCCGATACCTTAAGAAGAAAACCCTAAAGGACAAACCTTCTCTCACCGTCTCTGCGTTTACCGTTCCCAGGACAGCCAGCACTCGGTTTGCTCAGCAG
Organism: Vanellus vanellus; assembly: GCF_965231255.1. Taxonomy (NCBI): domain Eukaryota; kingdom Metazoa; phylum Chordata; class Aves; order Charadriiformes; family Charadriidae; genus Vanellus; species Vanellus vanellus. Next base: position 19,423,181 of record NC_138907.1, read on the forward strand.
CCCCCTCTAGCCAAGAGCAGCCAACACCTGCAGCTCCTCCCTGCGAATGGAGATGATGCCCAGCTGCAGCTGCTAAATGCACCCTGGCCAGCTGGCCACCGGCAAAGTAACCATAGCCTATCCCACTCTCCCTCACATTTCATGGGGCTCCAAGTAACCCTGGCTGAAGTCCCACAAAATATTCAAATAGCAAATCGAAATTTTACCATTTAGCTTCAAGACAGGGTGGTGCTTTAACAGTCAAAGGCATAGCTCATAATTTTTCTAAACCCAGAAACTCAATCCCTTGTAACATCAAACAAAATTGATGCCATTTTTAAGTTTCAGAAGTTTGTAACCGCTGAAGTGAAGGGAATAGCAGTCCTACGGTCAGCACTGCAGGGACGCAAATAAATCAATATGGTGGGCTGTTCAGGCTTTTCCCTTAGAAATCTCATAGTTCACCCTGCACCTTATTGTCTTTATTGACGTTCTTAGAAAGCAAAAGTACCAGCAATCTGAAAAAAAAACCCAGCACCTTGTACCAAGAGAGTTCAAAAGCAGTCAAAACTACCCTTGCTTTGCAAAGGAAGTATCTGCCACGAAGGGAAGTATTTCATGTCACACAACATGTCAATGGCAGAGCTGTGTATATACAAGCCCTTGTCCGAGTCCAGTTCCTCATGTGATTCTCCCCTCCTCCCTGCTCGCTCTGCCGTAGACACTGATGACAGACCCAATCCTACAAGATAATTAAGTTGGAAGTCAAAGCAGAACTCGATTCTTGCAGCTACCCTTTGTAAAACACTGAAGTTCTTTGGCAAAAGGAAAAATAAATGCAAAATACTAACAAATACACTTTATTAACCAATACACTGTTTTCACACCACAAGGATCACTTTACGTTCAGTACCTATTTTTCAATGCTCAATTCCGTCTTTGTTCAAGAGTTTACCATTTTCTTTAAAATGCCTGTTGTTAGAAACTAGCCTGCAGTCTATCTGCAGCTGGCCACCAGCTCTTTCTACTGGATATAGCTAGAACACTTCAACCACACGTTGAAGATCCTACAGGACTAACAAGTGAAGATGATTTTCCTTCACTACAACTGACAGTTTATAGCTTCTGAAAGTAGAGATATCTAAGTCCTATCTATGCTGTCACAGGGAATTTCTGAGTAGCCATGCTAAGCAGGATAGTGACAACCATGAAGCTACTCGGCCGCCTTAGTCATAAATCAAAATACTCATGTAAATTAGACTTTAGTCTCAAAATGTGTTTCTTGCCTAAATATTTAAACACATAAATAACCTCCAGCCATTCCAGCTTGTCATTTTAAGCTTTCTGACATTTATTGTTCGCAAGAAAAGAAAGGTCAGACTTATCAAATCTGCATTTATGCTTCCATGACATTTTTCTCCAACCAAATTTTTCTGAATTAGAGAAGCAAGAAAAATGTGGCATATTTCATAAAGGACCTTTCTCAGTTCAGCGCTGCGGTCTCAGCCACCCCACTGAGCTCAGAAGTGGCTTCTCAGGAAACATGCTGTGGCTCAGTGGATAGAAGGAGATTTGGAAAGCAGGCAATGTGAATTGCTGCTTGCAGTCAGGTAAATGACTTGTGCCAAAAAGTAGATCTTCTAGTCTCAGTACTCGAGTTCTGGGTAGCCCAAACAGATGCTTTGGTATGATAATTAAAGACAGGAAATGTCCAGGCACAGCACTGCATTTGTTGATGCTTGGAAAGAAAATCACAACTTGGACTCACAAAACATCATCATCCCAAAAGAGCTAGCACTGATATACTGAAAAGGTGATACCTTCTTTACTATGATGAGGCTCATTTATTTGGACATTTTGTAAGTGCTAAATGCTGCCAATCTCCTCTCACTTTTTCTACTTTTTTTAGTTAATTCACGAACATCGTCACAAACACAGATGCTGTTTCCTATCATGTAATGTTCATGTGAGATGTGCAGTGAACCAAATGACCAGATTACTTCAGGATACAATTCAATCAGATGCTGCAAAACCACCTTTGATTTTGAAGTATTTCTCTGCATTTGTATAATAAAGCATTTAAGTCTCCCAGTGCACTTCTTTGATGTAGGTATTTATTCCTTCGTTTTAAATATGGGGAAATAAAAGCAGAGCAAGTTTAGAGAAAACATCTTTTTAAAATGTGCCATAAATGTTCATTCAAATAAAAAAAAAAATAATAAACTGATACTTGTGCCCCTTTTGGTGTTTGTTTATGGATATTTTACTGAACATGTTTATGAATAAGAACATACGTAAGAACAATGGGCCTAAAATACACAAAATTTGCAGAAAACATACCTGGAAATCATAAACATATTGTACATAATCCTGACACTTATTGAAGAGCAGGAACACCACGTGACTCTGGTCCAAGCAAAACCGTGTGCAATAGCAGTCATAGTATGTTTTCCATGAACTGCTCAAAGACTGAGCATCGTTTCTAACATTATCTGCCAAATATATGCTAACATATTTACAGAGCCCTAAAATGTTGTGGTCAGCATGGAAATAGTGAACAAGGCACCATCAGTCTATAGTCATTTGCCGCAAGTTTCCTTGGTGCTGATGGAGAAGGTAAGTGACTTGGCCAGGAACAGGGCAGGACCAGGGATCGTGCTGCCCACAAAGCCAGGCAAACCCATCACTAGGCAATCGGTTTCCTTTCCTCTTCAAGAGGCATATACAGTTCAAGAAGAGGCACTGTAGATTAACTAAATTCACATTTCTGGAGAGTGCCAGTGACTGGTGGTCTGGAGGGAGCTGCTACAGACCTAATACTAGGGCAGGATGGCTTGGGAAAGATGCTCCTAGCACACCTAGGATTTGTTCTCATTTAGCAACTGGTAATCAGCATGCAGCACATTGGCACCCACAACAACCCAAGGGCAGAAAAGGAAAAGTTCAGTTTGCACTATGTCATCTCTAGAGCAAATTCAAGCGCAACTCAAGCCTGTCCTTAAGCTTTGGACTAGCAAAGCTGGCCTGATAGCTGAGGCAAAGCACAAAACCCCAGCAGAAAAGAGCAAAACCACTTGTACTAAAATGGAAACCTTTCAGAAGCCCTACTGCAATGCCTCAGTCTTATCCACCAAGTTTTGCCACTGATTTATCAGAAGAGCAAGATCAGATCTCAGATGTTGCATACAGTCAAGGATGAGAGAAAAACTGGAAAGTGACTGACATCTTTTGCCAGTTTTTTGCTCATTATGGCACAACTTCCAACTTTGTTCTTTGAAAGCAGAAAAACAAAACCAAAAAATAACAAAAGAAAAGTACAACTAAGAGCTCTTGATCAAATGGTAGGGCCTCTGAAATATGCAGAAAGAATCCTGCAGACTTTACAAGTCTTTTCAGCTTGGAGCTCTGACTTTCATTTACAAAATGTCCACTTTCAAAACCACATTTTCATCTAGTCTGAAGTTCTCTCTAATCTTTAGGCAAAGGGTTCCTCCTGCAAATGAGTTCAGGTACATGGTAGTAGTACCCTAAAGATGTAAAGCTTAATTGCCTCAGCATTGTAATAGCATTGGTATGTAGTGAATGCAGACAGTTTCAGGGAGAATACATGTGGCAAGTTAATAAAATTTTAGATGAAGGCCACAGTGCAGGAGTAATATTTCGCCTAGCCAGAGGATGAAAAGTTATGCATTGCTATTTAAAAAATATAATTGGAATGTTAAATCTATTTCATGAATGAAAGTACATTGACCTTTAGAGGGAGGAATGACTCATTTTCATCCCTGTATGCCCCTTTTTAACATATGCTTCCCACCTTTGCATATGTAAGTAGCAATTAGTTCTCACGGGAAGTTATTTTATGGCCACTTCAGCTTATTAAACTTCCTGAGTAAACTCACAAGAAATCTATTTAGCAACATTTGTAGCTCCTGTGCCCTGCAGTAAGTGGATTGGCTACCTGTGACGTTAACATGACAAAATCCAAACGCCAATGCAGGGTTAGGATGCAAGGGCTCTGGATCACCGTGGAGCCTGTGCGAGTGTAGAGCACTCACCTTGGACTAACCCAAACCTGGCCCACCAACACCATCTTATCTGTGGGATGGGCTTGCCAGGAAGGCCCTCCCAAGCACAATACCCTATCTGATCTGAAAAGTCCTGGGAGTAATTTTAGCCCAGCAGCACAGGATCAGTCATGCAAGGGGCAATCAGTGCTGATACTGAAACAGTTCTTTAACTGACAGTCTCAATATAGAGACAATTTAGGATTTTTTCCAAGAACACTCAATAAACTGTCCAGAGAGCACACTGCTACAGAGACCCACTTGTGTCTTTTGACACAAGATAGCCAGTCCTGTAAGACCAGAACTAAAACCAGCCAGGAGTCTTCAGACGGAAAGGTTCGCTAGCTATTCAGTTTCCCATGACAATGTACGGGTTTTGATTAAACTCTTTTGGGAAAGGTTTCCCTGGAGGTAGGGTGGAATTTCCAGTCAAAACCAAAGACAACGACAGTGAAGTCAACAGCAACCTGGTAGTTGGGAGGCTCACCTAAAATATGGGAAATTTACGGAACTGCGATCCTCTCTGAGCTCGCCTCTCCCTTCCTCTGCATTTTTTTGTTGTGTGTTTTTCCAGAGAAATTATTTCAATTAATTTGATTTTTGTCCCAGAGAAGCACTGGGGGAAGGAGAAGCCGGTATTAAGTCTGAAAGCACTTCCAAGAGAGGAAAACTCTCTCTTACCCGATTTTGAAAAGGCCAAGCTGACACAGAAATGGTAGATGAACTGACAACCACAGCTTCTCTAAATGGAAGCTTTTTCTTGTAGGATGCTCTGTTCCCATGAGGATGAGTGTGTGAGATAAATTGGGTATTGAAGCATTTGCAGGAGAGCCCTGTAGAAATTCCTGTAAACTTTATGGTTTGTCTGTTAAACAACAGCAGTCCAGTAAGTACATCTTTTACTAATTGTTCCGTAAAACACTGAGACAAATTGCTTTACACTTTGTGCAAACGTGCTGTTAAAAAGGGAAAAGGTTCACTCCAGTTAAATATCTTTGAGTCAGTATCAGAGAGCATAACAGTTAAAGAGAATAAAGCATTATTTACAGGACTCTGTTGTCACCCTTAAGGTCAGTGGGAATTCAGCCCCTTGCAATTTTTTCTCATCCTAAAATATAATTCATTCTCCATTCACACGGAGAATAATTTGGCAAAAAATAATTTAGCAAGATCTCTTCCTGAGAAGTACTGCAATCCTGGGCACCTCCAGCATAAAAAAAAAAAAAATAATCTAAGTATGTCAACATAAGTGAAGCAGCTTTACATTGTTGATGGGAGGATTGTGTTGTTTGAAATCCACTTCCAATTAGCTTAAGCAATGAAGGAAAGGCTCAGTTGCCTTAGGAAGAGCTTTAGTTAAGCCCTATACACATTAGCTTCAATGGTGTTAATAATTGCTGGAATCTGCACACTTATGGGCTGGTGGATGCTGTCCATGCTGTTATCACTGTGTCAGCACATCCTGCTGTCGGCAGGGCTACACGGCACAAATTTAAGCATGGCAGTGACACGCGGTGTTCATATAGGCAGCACCCTTGCAAAGCAGAAAGAATGGATTTTTAATGTTTTTAAACAAGCCCATGTTACAAATCTAGTGCAAAGCCACATAAAAGTATAAGTACACTAAGGTGTCATTGCTAAAAAGGCACAGATACAATTTTGTAGTGACACAATTTATGCACATTAGCAACCTTGGTGTAGAATTAGAGACTAGAATTTTTACAGGAGATTATGAACAGCTGCTAGGAGCAGTTATTACTGTGATGCAGGTAAGTGAGGTCCACGTTCCTTCTGCTCCTATTCCTGCATCCCCTATGATTGTCTTTGCACGACTGTTGGCAGTAAGAACAGTAGAGCCTTGTCTCCAACACGATTTTACAGGGGTATAGCTAACTATTACTTATCTATCTTGAAAAATATGCATGTCTTCTCAACAAGATAACAGACAACATCCAGAGCCTGTATGTTTTACTAACTTTGGTTAAAGCTCCATCTGTGTTGTATTCACAAGATCAGAGCACCTGTTACTTCACATGTATACCCTTCACCCAGATTTTAAAAAATAAATAAATAAATAAATAAATCAAATCACACCTCCAACCGACAACTGCATGCCCTCCAGCTCCCTTATTGCTATAAACACCACAGTTAAGGTGGCACTAAAAGCTAAGGCTGTATCTTCACTGCCAAAGAGGGAGATCTGTAAAGCACAATAACTGCTACTCACAAGAAATTCCTCAAGCAGAAAAAAAAGAGATGGCAGGGTTTGGTGTCTATAATATTTATTAATTATCTTTTTTTTTTTTTTTACTGCAGTGTAGCAAGGCAAGACCTGCTGGAAGGTAGAGTGTGTTGGCTTCGCCTAGCCACCTTGTGGTAGACAGTACCTCTGCGTTATCCCTGCCAGAATTAACACAAGAAGAGCTAGCCCAGGTATCTCACTTCAGCCTCAAGTGTAAGGCTAACTCACACCCAGCCTGCTCTGACAGTCTGCTTTAATTTTCATTTCAGCCAGCAAGGGATGACAGGTTCAGTTTGTAGTTATTCAAATTGCTGGCCCAGCTTTTCAGCTGAGCATCAAAAATCAGTTGCTCCAACTTCATATTCAAAGCCCAGCACTGACTTCTCACCTCTTGTGAATTTACTTAAATGTATTCTGTGGTCCATTAAGTAGGTGGCTACTCAGGGACACACCATTGACTTCTACAAAGCTTCATAAAAGCTACCTAACTTAACTCACTGTGACAAATTATTTGGCCCTGCAGTCCTCTAGGTATTATATTCTTTTAGAGGGAAAGCCTGAATCAGAGCTTGTGTTAAAGGTACAACTCACACACAGAATGGAAGTCTTTCTTGATCACTTGCCCAAAGCTGAGACTTGATTTAAGGTAACAGAGCTAACCCATACCCTGTCTACAAATCACTGCTGTCCACAAAAAAAATTTTAAACCAGGTTCTCTCTTCACAGAAGTACCAGTGCTACATGAGCCTCCTCAGATGTACAACTTCTTGTCTTACTGTAGCAGATGCAATGCAGTTCACTAAGGATCCTCTGTGGTTTTAAAAGGGATAGAAATTAACTCAGTTCCAGATACATGAAACTCACAAGAAAACCTGCTTCTTGCAGGTTTGTCTGTCAGCCATTACCTTATATGTATAAAGAAGGGTAATAACATTGATACCAATACCCGGTAGCATTACCGTACAAATTTGCCAGTCAGCCCCAGCTTTGGAAACGTTTCTGCTACTCCTTGAGGTCTACCTGCACATAACCTTGGAATCACTTGCAGCACGTTGAGGAAGTTTCGCTTTTTAAGATGATATTTTTAAGTTTCAAAGAACCTGATCTTGCTCTCCTTCGACTAATGACACTTTAACCTTTGGGTCTCGCCTGCGGCTGTGTGGCACAAGTCAACTCCCAGCATTTTGTAAAATTCCCTCAGCGCTTTCGAAATAGTCCTCCCAGCCCCACAAAAGCCCCTCGATGCGTTTTGCACCGGTAAAGCGCAGCCTTTAAGGACAAGCCATTAGGGGAAGCCCCGACTGCTCGGGGGAGCTGCGCTTCCCGCACCCGCCGGGCTGGCAAGTGACCGGGGCTACGGCGCGGAGGGGTGTCCCGGTGGAGAAGGCACACCGCACCGCCGGGACTCGCGCCCGCGGTGTGGGGGAGGCTCCGCGGGGACGCAAACAGCGGGAGCTCGGCGGGAGTGGGCTCGGGGCGCTGCCCGGCATGCAACGCACGGCTCACCTGCCGCGGAGACGTGGAAGAGGAGGCGGGGGCGGGCGGCGCGGATGGCCGCCGAGAGCCCGCGCTCGCTGCCCGGGAGGGCGCCGCGGCGCTCGGGCATCAGCCGCACCCGCAGCCGCCCGTCGCCGGCGCGGAGCCACCAGGCGAAGAGCTCGGTGAGGTTGAACTCCAGCTGCGCCCCACCGGAGCCCGGCGGCGGCTCGCCGGCGCAGCCGTCCCGCAGGCTGCCCTCGCCCACCTCCAACACCAGCTGCTTGGCGCGCCGCAGCCGCCGCCCGGCTGCAGAGGGCCCGCCGGGGAGGGCGGGCGGCGCGGCCCGCGGCAGCCCCCCGCGGGCGGCGCGAAGCAGAGGCGCGCAGTCCAGCCGCAAGCGGCACCACGCCGCGGCGCGCCCCGGCGGCCCCAGCACCAGCTCCCGCACGTAGGTGCGAAACAGCGAGGGCACGACGAAGTCCACCGCCAGGCTCCTCCTCTGCAGCCGGGAGAGGCCGGGACTCTCCCGCGGCCCCGCTGCCCCCGGGACCAAGCTCAGGGCGAGGCAGGCGGCGGCCAGGAGGCGGGCGGGCAGACTGCCCCCCGCCATGACCCGCCCGCGGTGGCGGCCGGCAGCGCCCCGTCCTGCGCCCGCGGGGCTGGCGGCCGCGGAGCCGCGCCGGGGAGCGCCGAGCTGGGCTGGGCCGGCTCGCCCGGGGAGCGCGATGTCGGGCCGGACCGCTGCGGAGGCCGGTCCGCCCGGGGAGCGCGGGGCTGCCTCCCAGCCGGTCCGCCCGGAGCCGCCGCTGCGCGGGCTTTGCCGGCTCCAACTACCCGCCACAACGCAGGCATTACCCGGCGAGCGCTGACATCACGCCCGAGCCCGCCCGCCAGCAGCCAATGCCGTCCCCGGCAGCCGTCATTATGCAAATGTACGGGGGCGGGGCGGGCGGAGTCCGGGAGAGCGGCGGGGGGGGCGCGTTCATTGAGAAAAAAAAAAAAATGGCCCGGCTGCCCCCCGCCGCCCGCCCACGCCGGGAGCGGCGTCCCCCGGCTGCGGGAAGCGCGGTCCCCAGGCACGGGGATGGGGAAGCGGCCGTTTGCGGCCCGCAGGGGGAGGCCCGGCGCCCTGGGAAGGGCCGGGATGGAGCCGCACCTCCACTTGTCCCGCCGGGGCCGGGCCCCGGCCCCCCAGCCCGGCCGCCAGCCGCGTGTGGTGAGGGGCTCTGGGGTCCCGTTCCCCGCCTCCTCTCTGCTCTGTCTCTCTATGCAGGCAGCGAGGGACGAAGCTGTTCGGTTTTCTCCCTTCCTTTCCTTCCCTCTCTCTTCTCTTCCTTCCCGTCCTTCCTTTTCCTCCCATCCTTCCCTTTCTTCCCGTCTTTCCTTCCCTTCCTTTCCTTCCTGGCTTCCTTCCATATCTCCTTAAATTAAAGGCTGACGTCCCCAAAACAACCCTGGATGTCTTTCCTCCGGCGGGTGGGGGAAGGTGAGAATTAGGGGAGGAGAAATCTTAAAGCATAAAACATTCTAAAAAACTGAACAAAATTCTATGAAAACAAGAGCCTTAAGAAAGGTTCATGCAACATTTTCCCTTTTTTTTACCTTTAACAAATACAGTATAATTACTGTAATTACATTAGTGTTATGCCTTAGGATAGCTAATCATAACTCGTTCATATTTCTGGAAGTTGCCTATATGAATTAATGACTTATTATTATCTCTTTAGTTTGATACTTAATGCATGTATATTTTTATAACCCAGGTACTTTAACTATATAAGCATTAGAGTGCAATTATTCTGTCATGCGGTTATTCTTCTGCTTATATCAAATTAATGTTAATATACAGCTATTGTGGAGCAGAACTACAGTGTAATGCCTCTGTAATTGTAGTGCCGAAGAGTGTAATTGCAGGTGCGAGGCTAGAAAAGGGAACCAAGATCTTTTCTGTACAGAAGAGTTGAGGAAGGAACTTCAGGGCAATCGCCAAAGGATTAGTTAGATAATTTACTTCATACAAAACAAGTGCCACTTTTGTGCTGTACTCAGCCTCCTACAGGTGTGTTAATTCAAAGCCTATCCAAGACAGCAGTGTTTCCCCAACTGGGCTTTGGACATACCCTTGTTTTCCCCCCACTCCTCTTATTTCACAGTCTGTTAGATTCACTTGCCCAATATGTGAACCCTAATCCTTTACTTTCAAGTTTTAGTAATACTTTGCGGCTCAGTCTCCCTTTTGTTAGAAGAGGAAGGTGACTGGAAACATACTGAATTACATACAAGTGTTCCGTAACATAAAATCCGACACAGAAGTATTTAAAATTGACCTGTATACTTCTTTTGAGCTCAGATTCCTTACTGGAAAAAAAATGTTAAATGGATTGAATTAATCATGGGCCACCAGTCTTTTCATTCAGCCTCTTCTTTTACTCTAGTGGATAGTCATATTAATGTATGCATTCATGGATGGAGAGCTATGTCCTCAAACCTGATCTCTTCACCACATTATTTTGGACTATCATCTTACTCTGCCTGGGCATCATATGCAAGTGAGAAGAATGGCAATTCTTGCAGAAAATGGTATGCTGGGCACAGGAAATGTTCCAAAAATCTCTATAAACAGCTTATTGCAGGCTTGTACAGATCAGATTTCCATCAAAGGAAGTCACTACTGTGGGACTTCTACAGTTTTCAGTTCCCAGTTCCTCTGGGATTCAATCAATTTGAGCCTAATGCTGGGCTCATTTCGGTGACTGGTAAATCTCCCATTGACTGTAACTGGGTAGACCCAAGACACAGTTCAGATTTTCAACTCAGGTACTAGGAACAGAACAATTTAATTGATTCCTTTATGCCAAACATCTTGCTAAGACAGACCGTGTCTTCCCAAATGCGCTCTTTATCCTGAAAATTATACAGGTAACTCACTGACCTTCATCTTAACTGGGAAGTCAAAGTTGGCTGGCATGTCTAGAAATTTCACTCTCTGATCTCTCTTCAGAATGAGATAAAAAATGTGTGGTGGCACACTGCAGCCTTCTCCCACACTCCCCACTTCTGTTTGTGGGTGCTATCTCCTGGAGTTGAATCAGCCACCCTATCTCAGCTCTGCCTTCTCTACTACCTTTGCCAAGAAAGCTGTTGAGCACTAGAAGGTTTTGTGATGTTCCTGACCTAGGAGAAAGGGAATTTGTTTCTGGTCAGTGTCACCGGTGTGGGGGCCGTATAGACCCAAGTGTCTCTGCCACCTGTTTTGGGGATGTTCTCTTGGGGACAATATGGAATAAGCCCTGAGATGCCTGGGGACAAGCCAAAGGGAGGGTGGTCTTCACCTGCATTTGGGTGGTGATGCAGCCCTGCATTCCTAAAGCACACATGGCACTTGATGAAATAATCTGTGTGTGCTTGAGGAAAAAAGGAGGGTTCTGAGACTGTCATTGCAGCCTAACAGACTGTTATTTGACAGTGCATCAAAGTATGTAGATGTGTATTTTTCTCACTGTATTACCTTGTTTCATTCCCACAAAACACAAGAAGGTTAGTGCTGAAAACTGAAATGAAGAGGTGTCTTTATTAATAGGCTTTAAGTGAAATAGGAACAGCTGTTAATACATCAAAAAAGATAAAATGGACCCATTAATGAAGGAAGAGAGGCAAAGAAATCAATGAGGGATCTCCAGTGGTTGAGTTTCTGGGCTGCCTTTTTATATCCTTTTTTAATTGGTCTTTAACACGAAGAGTGGTATGGACATTTGGGATGGAATAGAAGCCTGGCCAATATAGCCGCTAATGTAGGCCAGGTAAGAAAATACTTTGTACAACTCTGTGATAGGTTGGGATCAGCAGATCTGGACAATATGCTTCTCAGGTTTTTAATTTAGCTAATGAATTGACTGTGTCACTGGCAATTAATTTTGAAAAGCACAGGAAAACCAAGGAAGTCTCAAAGGATGAGGGAAGGGGGGATTAAATACAGTACTAACCTTATACAATGGAGGAAAAAAGTCACATTGGTAGGTGTAAATTTCAGCTCCAGTAAAAAAGTGAAAAAGAACATGCCATACAGGGGACTTCAATGGCAGCATAGCAGTGTGTGTGAGCTGAGGGTGTGACACACCTGGAAGACACATTGTGCCGATAAAGGACTCACAAACCTCAAACATCAAAATATTTGTGCCAGGAAAACTGTATTACCTGGTGGGGCTCTAATTGCAACTGTGTCGATGTTGGAAAAGACCCAGTAAAATTCACATATCCACATTCTAGCAAACCTTTGCCAGAACTTCATGGGAAGTATCACTAGGGTAATAGAGCTGAGCAATATCACGTGGCCTCAAAACCAGACAGAAGACTATCAGAAACTGGAGTACCATGAGTGGAAGATGGGTATTTAATAGACTGAGCAAGCATCAGAAATTGCTTTGTTTTAACATTTCTGCTTGTACTTAGCTGAGATTGTAAAGAGCGTCAGCTCCTTGGGCAACACTACCTTGGGAAGGCTTTACCCACAGCCAAATGAGGAGACAGTAATTTGGACAGGAGTGTTGACGTGTCAGCGAAGCAAAAGGAGAGAAACATTGTTGAGGAACTAAGCCAAGCTGTCAACAAAGACATAGCATTTAAGAACAGTGCTTTTCAGCTAGATTTTGTGAAGAAATACCTGCAACTGAGTAAAAGCACTCATCATGGTGTACAGAACAGAGGGAGACGCCATCTATGTTTTCTCCCTCCCATTGAGTTCCCAATCCAAGTCATTGGTTATGTGTACTCTGGCGATATGCTAGATCCAAGGTGCAGTGGCAAGGCCTCAAAGTAAAGTATCTGCACGCAACAAATATTTCAAAGAGAGACCTGAGGATGGGGACCATTCCCAGATTAAATTTTCTGTATCTAGACATGTCAGCTCGGTGGGAAGGATACAGAGGGAACTGGCAATGGGATATGGCAACGTGTAGGAAGAGAGCACTCTTCATGGAGAAGCAGCCATAGTTCCTCCATGCAGTGTGGTCTTGCTTCTTAAGCCTGCTGAGCTAAACTGCCTGACAGGTCCGTCAGTCTAATGGGTTCACAGCCCAACCTTTACTTCAGTAGATCTTTCCTCACTAGGGTTAGGCAAAACAATTGCTGAGCAATTTGCATCTGCTTTATGAAGGGCCTAGGCTGATTTCCTTAATCTCTGCCTTGCTGCTGAGAGTTCCAGGAAGAGCAAGACTTTGATCCAGAGCTTGTAATTGAGGGACCAGATCTGAAAGCCTGTAAATCTCAACTGTACTGACTTCAATAAAGCTACTTTGAATTTACACTAATGAGGCAGAAAGTAGATTCTAGCTTTTCCTCATCACTTGGTAATCGCTCTGGGTTCTGGACACAATGACAGCGAATCAACAATGCTCATTATTTCATTCACTGCTTTCTTAAGCTACCTGCCCTTTCTTTGGCTATTGAGTGTTTCTAAAGTAGCCTTCCATTGCCGAGATAAAGCATAATAGCCTCTTTTATTACGTTCTTTTTTTCATCTTCCTCATCATGTCAATTAGTGTGTTTGCACTTTAACAGAGATCCTGCCTGAAAGCATTCTGGCTGCTAATGTCACAATTAGTGTTTCTTTCTGTTGGACCAATTACAGGTGATAATGTTACTATTTCACAGTGTTTGCATTCTAATTAAGAACCTGATTGCAAATTGGGTGCTCAATTCCAGCCAAGCTGCTTCTTTTTCATTGGGTATCCTCTAGTCACAGCTTTCTACACATCCCTGGAATTATACACGGAAAATAAAAATAGATGAGTCATCACTTATATGAAATATTTTCTCACTTTCTTCCAGATTCATCTCTCCTCTTTTCTTATTGAATACTCCAAGCATTTTTTCTTATTTGTTGAGAATCTTTATCAAGGACAGAGCATGCCACAGATAAAAGCAGGATGGAGCTTTTGAATGACAAGTTTAATCCATCACTTAATGCCCACACTTTCAAGTGTCAGCCAGGAACCACTGATTGTTAATATCACCCAGCGCCAGGGTGCATCAGTACAACAGTTTTACCCATTAAGAAAAACAAACAAATCAATGCTGAAAATGTGTCAGGCTATAAAATGGGAAAAAAACCCCACCCTTTAAAGCACGTTTTGGGATAAAAATGGAGTAGAATGAGTTACTGTATTTATAATAGGGGAAAATGCCATTATAATTTCTAAAAAAAAAGATATATCTGGTCTCATCTTACTTTTAGCGTTACGTAAAATAGCGCTGGGACATTTGACAGCATTATCTTTCCTCTAATTCTGCTTGCCTCACCTTGTATAAATGCAGGGGTCTGCTTTTAAATCTGCACCAGAGTTTACATCTCTTTGGATGCTGGTGTGCACAAGAGAAGTTATAGAGTGTACGGGTAAGAACAGAGCAGGGCGGAAGCTGGTAGGCATCATGTTTGTGCAGGTCGTGTTGTGCTTTTTGTACCCTGTAGGATCAAACACATCACCAATGAAGTGTGATTTCTTCCCTGATCACCTGAATAAGCAATATACAGGCACAAATATGAACTTGCCTTGCTTCAGTGCCCTCAAGTGAATTGTGCTCACAAGACGGAAAAGGCCAATTTTATGGCATTTGAAGTGACGGTTGAAATTTCAAAAGCAGTCAAGCTAGCTACAGCATTCCTGTTTCACAGATACCAAAAGACCTTGCAGAGGAACTCTGTATCTGGGAAGCAGTTTCTCAGTCCAAGAGGACTCAGTTGGCCACATTAATTCAGAAGAGCTATATCAGGAAGTCAAAAACATTTCAGCATAGTGTAATATGCCCAGTGTGAAGCCTGATCCTATACTGACTGATAGAAACCACATTTCCCAGCAAAAAGGCCTCACTGAAAAACTGTTGGTGTGGCTTGCTTTCACACTGGCAAGAACTCTTGCTGCCCAAGTACTCATTAGACAGCTCCCAGTTGGGTTTTGCCTTCTCCCAAATACATTTAACTGAATAGACTGCAGAACCAATGAAGTTTTGGACAGAGGTTCCCTGTCTCTGAACCTTGCAGAGGAAGAGCAACCTGTAGCTCATCTTATCCAAGTCCCCAGGTCTAGTGCTAATCACTTTATAGCTTAAAGGATTTTCCCTGTAGGTGCTCTGGACTTAAAATGCAATTCTTCAGGGTTTTAGTTAAGCATACGGCTAAAACATACAGACGTGCTTATGAAAAGATTTAGAAGCACAATCACTTTTTACTTTAAGTGCTGATGTATGCAAGGAAATAATAAAATATTGTGTACATTTCTCTGCCTCCATTCCCTTACTGCTACCATAGGTTCTCAAGCTTTTGAGGTGCTCAGGAATGTTCTTGAGGTCACGGCTTTTCCTCTGAAACAAAGAACATGTCTCCCTTGTGTGGCTATATCCCTTCTCCCTCAGCTAGAGGTCCTCTTAAGGGGGGGCATAATGCCTTCCTCTTTCCTGTGCAGACTTCATGTGCCTGAAATTCTTCTGATATTTTTCCTAGATTGTTGTGCTCTATGACTTTCAAGGCTTCTACTGACACATGCTCTTTTTTAATCACCTGTCTGGGACTTTTCCACTCTTTGAACACTAGGCTGTGTAGCCAACCTACACTGGAATGCATTTCATATCAAAGTCAAGCATTTGTGGGTTTGCTGTTTCAGAGCATCAACCAGACTACCTCTTTAGTACACAGACATACTCCCCCCAAAATTGCTGTGAATAAAATATTTCAAGTCTGCTTTCTAGCCTTGTGGCTTGGCTTTTGAAACAATTTCTGAATTCCTTATAGGCAATAACACTCTTAAATCTCATTCTCTGAAAATGGCACAAGTTCACTGAGGCTCTTCGGATTATCACGTTAGGATCATAGGTCATATCTTATCTTATTGCAAACGGAGTGAAAATGACCTTTTCTGAGAGGTGTACTGTGACCTTAAATTCAGGCAGGTGTATACATCCAATCATTTTGTTTAATTTTTGTTGTGTTATCACAGAAGCATGATTTTTCCCATTTCAAAGCAAAAAATAGTCACAGCTATTCACCTTCTCTCTGTGAGGCTAATTTAATGCTGAGTCAAGCACTGTGAGATAAATAATGAACAGTAAGTGCATATGCAAAAGACTTTAGGGAGTGGACTTCTTAGTCCACTTGTAAGCTGATATTTAGGGCTGACAGCAAAATCAGCAAACTGCTTAATGAAGATGAACCTACTGCACTTAGGGGTTGCTTTTCCTCATTAATTACCTAAAGTAATACTTCCCCCAAATCCAATGACTGCCCAAGCGTGGATGGCTGTAAGGTTTCCTTCAGCTGTTGGGGGGGAAAGGGGGGTGGAGTGTCAGGAATTCCTGAAGAGATTTGTGGGGATATCTGTGTGACAAATCTGTCAAATATCCATTTGCCTTTGCTTTAAGCTTTTCAGGTTGGATAAAATGAACAGTAATACTTAACTGCAGAAGACTTTCTTTCATATCCGAAAAATGTAATGCTGTTGCAGGCATATTTGGAACACGTTTGTGATACTCAGTAGTGATTGCAGTGCCTAACTTTAAATGGGAAAATATTGGCTGGGGGCCTAATTTTTGTACGCAATGAACAAATGCCTTTCCCATAGCTTCAGTGAGATTGTTGCTCAGCATCTGTGAGGTGTTACTCTGTGGTCCCAGATGTTGCTGATGTCAGCTTTAGACAAGCTGCCAACCACAGGAGGTTTTCTTAATAAAAAAAAAAAAAAAAAGGAATGACATCATAATAAATACAACATTTCATTTCATTGTAAATCCAGAAAAAACAAAGTTCTGTATATTGCAGAATGCAATGGAAACTGTCCTCAAGAGTCTCTTCACGTGCCTGCCAATTTTAACAAAGCAGTCAGTTTCAGACAATATCCAATGTAGACAATGGGTTGAAGAAACCAGAGATCTGTTTCACTATTTCTGTTGGTTCAGCATGGCTATGAAATGTCACCATCCTAGTTTGGTGCAGTTTCTCAGGTGCTTTGGGATACATAAAGGAGGAGCTGTGCTATCGGGGTCACAGAACTCCAAGACAAAGCCAAGGAAGTTCAGCAGCTCTCTTCCTTGAAGCACTGGTGATGCTGAGGACTGACGGAAGACCATGTCGTTTTGGAAAAATATATGGAAAAGGTACCCTACCCTCATCCCTAGATCACTAATCCTCCCTTGTTGGCAAGTTTTTTCTGCTTGGATATTTACAAAAATGAAACTTGTTGCCTGTGTACCAACGTTTACTGAAATTTGAGAGGTACTGAGATACGTCTGGCAGCCACTATTGTTAGCCTGAAGCAGCCTTATGTCTTGAAGGTCTTGGCTTACAAAAGTCCCTCAAATCGTTCATGGAGACATGCAGACATATTTGTAATTGTTTCTGGTTTTCAAGTAGATACAGACACTACAAGTTTATAAACTGTGTGCATCTTTGCTCTACACTATCTCATAGAAATTTGGTGATCCCGTCTGGTCCACTGTTCCTATGGCAAACAAAATTATAAGGCATAAAACAAATGCCAAATTTCCAGATCTTTCAGGTAATGGAGAGAAAAAAAAAAACCACATTTAATCAACAAGAGGGTCTTTTCAAGAAAGTTCTGCAGCTCTGTACGAAGATATTCTTTGTGATTAAAGAGGGTGTTTTATAAAAGCTGCATAATCAGGCTAGTATTCTGTCTGGAATGCCCCTTTTAGTCATCTTTCTATTCCATGTGAAGCTTTAATACTAACAAGCATAAACAAGCTAGGGTAAACCTTGAATTTACTGTTATTAATAGGTTCCAATCTGCTGCAATATCATCCCGTGTCTCTCCAGGCAATTAAAGTTGTTTCTTGCTTTTAAAGAAGCTTTAATGGGTGCAGCCAATGGACCATCTATTATCATGAATGAACTCAATTACTATCTTAGTCACGATCAATATTTGCTTACACCATGTTAGGAAAAATACTGAAAGCTTATAGAGTGGTTAAATGGCCGCTGGTGTTAAGACAGCAGGAAAGCCTGAGAGCATTGAGAAATGTACCCTTAAATAAGTGCAGTTTGTCTTGATATTTCTGAAGTCATCCAGGAAATAAGTGCTGATGATCATCTTTTCTGACACTGGTGCTGTAAATTTGCATCAAGGAGATAAAGACTGACTAAATCTCTCATTGGGGAAGGTTAAAAATTAACTCACTGTTTCCCCAATATGATGAAGAATGTGTTCTAAGAAGCAAATTCACTGCAAAATGCTCTGCAAATTAGCCAAGCAGATATACCTTCATGTTCACTCATGTGACTGGCCTAGGTGGAAAAGCCACTACTAGATAATATCTCTGGGCTATTGCCAATCAGCTGTGTAAGAATTTAGCAGAGGAATACTGTGTCACAACAGGGTGACTGCTTTCCCTGCAAAGGCAGCACACTGGGGCCAGAGGAATTAATAGTTTGATAATGGGCTAAAGAGCAAGTTTCATCAGAACCACATCAATAGCAGCCCAATGGAGTTGTCTGCATCATCCCCATATGACAAATTAATAACTCCAGAGGGGCACTGTTTGGTGATTCAAATGTTGGAGAGGGAGTCCGAAGTTTCTGAACTCTATGTTACATTTTCTCTGATTGAGTCACTTAACATTTCTACTTCAGTTTCCAGCTTTAAAAACTGGCTTCATGCTCTGGGAATTGAAAGGCAGCTAGAAAGAAAGAGGTAGAAAGGGTAGGAGAAACTAACAAAAGAGGTCCCAGACTTTAGGATAGTTGGTTTCCTTGTTTGTTTGTCTTTTTTTTTTTTTTCCAGTTAAAGCTACCTCCAGGGCAGTCAGAATGTTATTTTGCTCTGGAAGATCCTCAGTGGGACAGCCTGAAAACCTCCACCTTTTTCAGGTTTTGCTAGCTGTCCTAGATGATTAAGGTTGTCTTTGCTTTCGCACAGCCATGAAAGGCTGACCTATATTTCAAAACAGGGTAGGAGACAATTAATTTCTTTGGGACCTTCTTGGACGATGTCCCAGAGTATCCATAGAGCCTGCCAAGCAAGCCATCAGCAAAGGATTACAGATTTCTGATGGAGAGGTTTGTTGATGGCCTATTCCCTACATTGCAATAGAAACATTCTGGCCAGGTGAAAGGAAGACAAGAGCTTCCAATTTAACATTTACACTTCACAAATGAATTGTTAAGTAACAATGGCTCAGTCATTTAATCTTACTGAATCTTAATTGTCTGTCTTGAAAATGAGCTGAGATTACTCTTCAATACATGGTATATAGTTGAGAGACTGTTGCAAGTACTAATTTGTATCATACTTTGCAAAGATGTGAGAGGTCATGCGAGATGAACATTGGGATTGACTCTGGGCCTGGTTCTCAGTTACACTGAGTCCACTGAGGCAGCATGAAAGGGTATTGGCAAGGATGGAGCTTTGGTTTTTCCTGCATGTACTTGTCTAGCGGCTTTTTGAATACACGTAATACTTCATCCAGATTGCTTTCTGTATACCAAAAGGCTAAACTGGATTCAAAGGGTGATGAAACAAATTAACGTCAGAAAAATGCATCGAGATCTATTAAAAAGCAAGTTGTGGCTTCCCCCCAAAACCTTAGACATCGGCTTTGGGGGCAATTAAGTATGATCACAGTAGACTGTTCTGCAGGTTTTCTGAGACTTATTGACAGCCCTGAGGATCAAGGGCACTAGCCAAACCAAAACATCAAAAAGTGGTTTGATTTGTTCAGACCTGAAACAAACAGGCAAACAAAGGAGAATAGTTTTCCAGCACAAAATACTCCCTTATTCTCCTCCTCCATTTCCTCCCATCATTCATTTTCAATCAAATAAAATAACAGGTTGGTTTTAGGTTGTTTTTGTTTGTCCTTCTATTTCAAAACTTAGGTGTAAATGTTTTAATGAAACATTCCCCCTTGGGAAACAACAAACAAACAATTTTAGCCTTCACTCAGAAATGTCTGTTGCTAACAAATTTAATATCAACATCTGTTCATAATCAGATTTGACTGACCTAAATCTGCAATCTGCATTTTTCAACAACTGCAGTATTCACACAGAAAAGTGTCCAACCCTGAACTAGCACAACAGAGTAGATGCTCTTCTGTGCGCAGCCTCACGAAGAATGAGATCTGTTCTCTCCTTTCCAAACGTTTAGCATAAAGAAGGGATCCAATTCTGTGTCATCATACATGCATCAAACTTCAGTACAACCAGCGTGAAAAAGCTTATTTTCACAAGTCAATGCAGACTCTGGCCATGCAGAATGCTCACACAGTTTATTAGAAGTGTTGTGAGGTTCTTGAACGTTCCTGAAACACCACATTCGGTATTTGTCCTGACTGCTCTAAAAGCTTGGATAGACATCCAAGCAAGAAAAGAAGAAAATCTTATTGAAACAAGAAATAACTATATTTTGATCATGTGTTGAATTGCAGCGTTTCAGTGTATCCTTTCCTGATTGCTTTATAATCTTAAAAACAAACCAAAAAACCCCAGACAGAAGCCTGTTTACCTGCATAATTATTTCTGTTACTGTCCCTAACAAATGATCACACACTTTTCTTACATATTTACTTGTTTAAAAGTAATTTAAGCTTCTGTTACATTCTGCACTTGGCACAAAAGAGCCCGTAAAGACACTGCCCTTGGCAGGAAAGATTGTTTGCTTTCCTCAGGCCCTAATCCAGAGAGGTGCAGAGTAAACTCAGCCCCTCCTGAAGTTGAGACAAGGCCCTTGGAGATTAGGACTTCTGAGACTGTTTTATTTCCATTGACTTCAGACTTGCAAGTCTTTGTTTTTCATCTTCCTCTAAAGTTATTTTAATTAAAACAAAACAAGTCAGAAAATCCCACATTTCAGCAGAGCAGGGTCCAAAATAGCCTCGTCTCTGTGTGTTTGCTTACTAGGTCCTCTTAGGAGTTAGACCTCCAATTTAAAAGCATGTTGTATTCATGTGAAGGGAGAATGGAAATTTCCACTCTGTGAATTTTCCCCGGAATATTTATGTTGGGAACTGCTCTGCATAAAAGAACAAATTTGCCATTGAAGAAAGTATAACTTCCATCTTCCTAATATATATACCCTTTGACATCCAAGCAAATCACACAAAACTAACATGCTGCCCACGTGGAAAACCTGTGCTTCTATCCCAGTGCTAGATGACTAGGAGTCGTCAGTGTGATACAGAGATGAAAAGCTAGTCTGATTCTAGGATACATCAGGCCAGACTTTGGCGGTGGAGTGAGGGAAATATCGTATACAGCGTTGGTAAGGCCTCGTTTCAGATACCGCAGTTCCTGTCACCTCTGTTCAAAAAAGATAAACTGAAATGAGAAGGGGTGAAGAGAAGGGTTTCTAAGATGATTTCAGGAACAGAAGATCTATGTTACAAAAAGAGATAAAAAGAGCTTGGCTCGTTTGGCCTAGCAAAACAAGACTAGAGAGGGGAGATAATGACTCTTTATAGATACATTGAGGAGTAAATATCGGGGAGGGAGAAGAATTATTTAACCTAAAGGATAACGCTGGAACAAGATCAAATGGATATAAATTGGTCATGAATAAAATTTAGACTGGAAATTGGGTGAAGGTTTCCAACCTTCGGAAGAATGAGATTCTCGAATAGCCTTTCAAATAGAGCAGTGATGGGCAAAGAACTTCGATTTAAACTTGTGATATGAGTCCTTGAATAACCAAGTGGGTTTGAAAAAAAAGACTTCATCAACTATGTGTTGAAGGTGTTGCTTACACTAGATATTTACATAAAATTTATTCCATGCTCTGAAGCTTCTACTGATTACCTGCCAGGGATAGGAAGAATCTTTTCCCACTTCATACATAATTTTGCTTCTCAGGCTTTTTCCCCTTCTTTTCCTTTGCCCTGAAGTATAAGGGATTAGCCACAGAGGAAGAGTGGGCAGAAGTAGAGATAGATGCACAGGGATTCCTCAAAGTATTAAAATCTTCCAGGTGGCTTTGATTATGTTATTGTCTACATACCTGGGTTTCCACTGATTGCCAGATCTTATGTCAGTAGGTAATTTCCTCCTAGTTCAGCTTTTTACCGAAGGGCATAGACTTATCCACCACCTAAGACTACCTGAGAATTTAATGTAACATATCCCAAATAACATTATATCCAAAATATTATTGACAAAGTCAGTCTCTTGCTGTCATACATGATGGCTGCAGCTGAAAGGCTTTGACAACAGTCTGAAACCCATGAAAAGTGTCTGTATTGGGCACGGGCAAGTGGAGTAAGGCCAAGTAGCTGTTCCACAGTGCACAGGATGACACACCAGGATGCAAGCCTTCCAGACTTGGATTAACCGTGAGTCTCAACACTTTGAAACACAAAGGGTGATAAAGTGTTGCTGCTGTTGCTACAAGAATGCCTCTTACCTAGCATTCATTTTATCCTCTTTGTCTTATGGCCAAAGAGCAGCATGTCATGATGTGCAGTGCTGTTTCCTATTCCTTGCATCCAAAACTGAATTAGTATGGTGAGACATGCAAAGAGGCAGCATTTGGTCAAGTAATCATTCTGCATCATCACTAGTCCACTGTGCATTTCCCCTCCAAGATCAGCTAGTACGTAGTGCAAAGAAAGCCCACGTCCACACCTTAGGGACAGTTTTCCATAGTGTTTTCCTTTCATTACCTGCCAGCATTTCTATATGGCAGTCAGACTAATTCTCCAGCCCAGCACCATCAGGATGAAGCTTCTTGAAAGGTAGAATTTTAAAAAAAGCTTAGGCAAAACTCAGTCCTGCCTTTCTCTCCAAAAAAATCATAGCCTTTCTGCCCATTCTGGATACTATTGCCAGCCTCTCCTTCCCTCTAACCTGACCTGTGTCAGGATCTGACATGAAAGACCATTTCTCTCCTGCGACCTCTCTGTGGCTTCCTACAGTTCGCTCACTGGTCATTTATCTTCTTGATCTGCTAATTATACAGGACTAGCTGGCTCCCAGGTCCCAGGTCCATGCTGGGGCAGCATACTCTGTTACAGTATTCCTGTAGCCCATGAAGACCATGTGCTTTGGAGCTGATTTTAGGATTAACAATTAGGAATGCTCTAAACAAATTCTTTACTTTTTCCTTTATGTATCCCAGAACTTTGCAACTGTGCACTTGGTCTGCAGATCCACTTGGTCCTGCAGGTTTTGCTTACACCGATAGCCTGTTGTCTCCAGTACAGACACATGTCTTAGTAAGCAAAAGGTTAAAGGATTAAGTCTTTGAATTCTGTCTGTCATGCAAACTCCATCTCTCAACTGCATCACAGAAACAGTAGTGTAACTTCAGAGGTAAATAAGAGCAGGAAGACAGAAGTAAGGGGGAAGGGAGGAGTTTTCATCTGAGATTTAAAATGAGATGGAAAACCAATGAAGCAGAGAAATATAGACAAGCCTGTTCCAGATGGCAGGAGGCATAGAGGATAAGTTTCTCATCCCGCCTCTGGCCAGATTGTGTAGAGGGACAGAGAACGAGCAGTCACTTGATGAAATTAAAGGGCATTACATGTAGGAAAAAAATAAAAAAATAAATGCTTCTCTGCACAGGATGCAGTCAACCTGTAGAATATACTGCAAAGAAAGTCATAGAGTTAAATACTAAGGCTGGATTTTTATGAATTTGATCATTGTGTGGTTATTAATGACATGTAGTGCAGTGCCAGGTAACTTAAAGGTAATCAAATTTGAAAACTTCCTAGGATAAGCCAGCCCCCACCAGGGCCAGCAAAACATGCTAAACTTGGGATGTAAATGCTCAAATAAAATCCCACCATTAACTGGGAGTGTTACAGGGATGTGTTACCATCTGCAAGAAACAAATACTGATCCCTGCTGGAGACCGGGCACTTGCCACACTGACCACTGCTTATGCTGTTTCTCTATGACCTTCATGCTATTTTTGCTCATCAGTTATGCTGTTCCTGTTCATCTGGGTATTCAAATCTGAGTATTTTTTCCTTTGTATAGGCAGGGAAAAAGTGAAGTGATGTGCATCCCTATCTGGACTCCTAGAGGATTACTGAAGGTCAAAGCTAGGATAACCAGCATTTACTTCATGCAGTGTTGCTGTTATCTGAGCAGTTCAATTAAGATGAGGCTGAAAGGAAAGCAGCTGGGGCTTTAAAAGCTCTCATCTCTCCACGAGCCAATCTTTGTGCCCCATACCTTTTGTCTGCTTGCCTCCTGCTCTCAGAGAGCCCTGGGATTCCCCAAAACATATTCAATATACTGGGACCTTCAGTTACTGCCCAAATTACCCCCTCAATTCTCCCCCCTGCTTTCCTCACAGGGATCTTTGGGATGTTTCAGGAATTTAGCAGGTTGGAATGATCAGGAACAACAAATTACATTAATTTCATTTGGAAAAAAATAAGCATAATTTTTAAAGAGATGATAGGGAAATTCCTTCTCTCCCTTTCTAACCTTCTACATTCATTAGTTACAAGAACATTCTCTGCTCACATCAACCTTTGCATCTGCATTTGACTACCCACAAGATCTAATGCAAGGCAGTCCTTTCTCATTTCTGCAGGAGTCCTAGCTGAATACTCCTGATATGCACAGACAGTGCTGGGCTCAGCGTGAACTGCAGCGTAACAGCTACACGCCAGTTGGTGAATGACATTACAGCATTGGTGACCAGCTTTGAATAAAAGCACAGTAGTTAAATCATTTATTCAGAAAATGAGAGATCAGGATTCATTAGTAATGTGCCTAGAAAGAAACTTAAGTTTGGGCAGCAGGCAAGGGGAAAGCACTCCTGTCTCAGCTGAAGCCATCTCCTGTGCAACAAAATATGCAAAATTAACATGCCATAAAAAAGGAAACACAGAAACACCAGGAAAATCAGTGGAAGAGTGCTGTGTGAGTTGGAAGTCGATGGAGCAGGGGAGCAGGAGCATATGCTGCTGGTGTGGAGTGGGCGCGGTGGCTTGAGGGACACAAGCATTCTGCATGCATCCTCCATTACCAGCTGGAAGCACAGGTGAGAAACACAAGGGACTTCCTATTGTGTGCTTATTTCAATTGCTACCTCTTTGCTTCCAGAAGTAGCAGGGCTAAAGGCTGCAAATCACATTCTGGCTTACTCTAACTGGGCCAGACTCTAAGGAATATATCTCTTCACTTAAAAAAGACAAAACCAGCTACCAACAATATGCTTCCGAGGACAAAAAGACCGGCTTGCTAGTGAGGGACTATGAGAAGCCCATTCCATCTGAAAAGACAATTTCACACCACCCCACTGTTCATTTAAATGTCTCCTTTAATAGCCATCTTTTTGTCCATTAAGAGTCAAAATACAATATTTATTCCTATCGTCCGAAGTGGGGCCCCAATGATTTTAATGCTAACACTATTTTTATTCCATGTAATGGAAAAGGAGATGGGATATGAGGAATTATACAGTCTGGATCATATGCTCTACCATGGTCTTCCCATTTGGCTTGGGAGCCATATAACAATCTAGAGCGAAATCCAGAACTTAGGCTTTGGAAGAGAGGGAGGGGTGTATCTATTTGCCACTCTAGTTAGGTTCCCTTTACTAATTGAGCCTCTGTGCCCAGAAACAGGACCAAAAATCATCCACGGGAGAAAATTCTCCAATGCTAACTAACAAAGCAACCATAAAAAGAGGTCTTGTTTTATGGCATGCTCCATTGGTATTGCAGCATTCTGCCTATGTGGGCATATTTTCTAACACATTATGCAAAAACAAGTCACAGAAGATGCTGAGGATTGTAATTTTCTAATTTAATTCTGCCATTTCCAGTAATGGAAAGCCATACTATGGCTATTTATCTTCATAAGTGACAGATGCATTTCATTAAAACTTCCTTAAATAATTTCTCATGGCACTTGAAGGAGGAAAAAAAGGAGTGAGAAGATATCTGTTTTGTAAGCACGCATGCATCGATGTTTTGAGGGCTGTTAAACACGCAAATGATCTATGACATTGCATTAAAGAGGTCAAGTAAAAAGACATTTGTCTGGTGGTTTTTGAAATGTTGATGCCTGTTGAACACATCGTGAAACAATCTGACATTGACTGTTGCTGGATGAAAATACACTAATAATATCACCATACAGTCGTATAATGACTGCCACTTGGGAGAATCCCAAAGCTTGGTGTAATGCTATGACAGGCAGATGCTTCACCTCCAGATACTGCTGAAATGCTGCCAGGTAGGAGCAGGAGGATGCAGCAGCTGTAGAGCAAGTGACTCTGCAGAATAATTTGGCCAAGAAGTGAAGAAGTTCATATTCAGTCAAAACTGCATTTAAATAAGCAATGTTCCAGGGCAGGTGAATATTCACCTAATTTTCTTTCTGTGCCAGACAACTGATAGTGGAGCAATAAAAGCTCTTTTGAAGAAATCTGCATCATGTGCTGATGAACTTCTAAAGGGTGGGCATTCTGTGTCAAGTCCTAGCCCAGATCTTGGCATATAGGAATTGCAAGGAAGCAATGAAAGCACTGGAGAAGGCAGAGCTGCAGGAGAGACCATGTGCCATTTTTCTGTTGTCCTCATATTCCACACAGCTTAGGGAAGCTTGAAGGTTTGCAGCAGTTCCTACAGGGTTATTAGGTCAAGGAAAATTGCCAATGCATCTAAATCATTCTCTTCAACTGTTCAGAAGAAGATAGGATGGAGTGGTTTAGAGGTAGCACCTCACTATGCGCTCCTCAGTTTCCCATTTAGAGTAACTTTGTAAATTAGGGGGTTAGCAAAAGGGGACAGAGTGGCACAGAGAGCCTTGCCCAAACTGCTGTCTCACAAGCCTATCATCCAGTCTAGCAACTGCTGCCCAACAGTGCTGGCAAAAAGGCCAGTGCCTGGGTCAGCTGTTAAGAAAGAATTCACCTCCAGAACAAGGAAGTGTTCTTCCATACTGTGCTGGTATGGATGGAGAAATTTTCATGGTCTGTGGACAATGCTGTTCCTATCTAGGGTCCCCTTGTTAAGGCCCCAGAGCTGTCAAGTGAGCTGGAAGAGTGCCTGCAGTCCCTGTTACCATCCCCCTGGTACTCTGCCTATTTGGCCTCAGCACCTTTCCCTGACTCTACATTTGCTCTCAGCTCACTGAGCAAATAAACCCAAGTGAATAAGCTATTCAAGAAATGCTGCCCTCTTTTTGGTTCATGAATCTTGCAATGTCTTCTGTTATTCCAAACTACTCACTGAACATGCTCCATTTGTTATTCTTCCCCAGTGGAGTTTGTTGACAAAGAAGTCAGAGTGAGTACTAGAGCAGTGCAAATCAGCACGGACTAGACAGGTGGTCTTCTTTCTACACTGACTGAAGAAATACTAACCCTCTGACTAAAAATTGTCACCTTCTTAATGGAAACATTAGCAAATGAGCCAAAGCTTGCTTTCTCCAGTGTGCTTAGAAGATGTGGTTTCCATAAGTAGAGTGCTCTCAGTACTTTTCAGAAGGGCAGATCCACTGGGTTCAGAGCAGTGTCACCCAGGGCTTGGTACAAAAGCCCACACTTTGGGGCCAGGGTCTGCCTTCTCCCTCCAGCCAACCTGGAACCTGCTATGAATGTCAGGGCACCCAGTGCCCAATACACTTCATCAGGAATCTACCTCCTTTGAAAACTCCAGCTCTAAAGGTATTTTATATCATGGTCATTCCCAAGTTACCTGAACCTGTTTCCCAGTCAGCAGTAGGACCCTCAAATACAGGACCTCAATCAACCGTAGGAGTTCAGCCCGTAAACTGGGGCCAGCACACATAAGACTTACCACTCCTCTTCCTTCGCTGCACATGAAGTCAGTCTTTATTAATATATTATTGCAATGCTCTATGAGAAGGTGAGCCAGAACTCCTGCTGGCCTCTTCCCTTGCTCTGTTTTCTGGTCTTATTACCACTGATGCTTAGTCATGCCAGATTCATGACAGTTGCCATTGAGTCATGATGGCAGGTGGCTCCGGTTGGCCCTGGCTGCAAGCGGATGAGACTACCTATTTGGGCAGAGAGGACTAGTCCAGAGGAAGTCATGCAGAGAGCGGCTCAGGGGAGCTAGCCTGGCAACAGGAGCTGATGTTGCCAGCTCATCAATAAAACCAAGCTTCAGAGGAGGCTGAGCTTTCTTACTCATGCTCTCGTGTTCAGAGCATGACTCAACTCATTCACACCACACAGCACTCGGAGGCCAGCCACACGGAAAGTCTTTCATCTGCAGCATTTCAGCTGGACTGTTCCTGCCACCTCCTCTTCCTTTCCCCTTGTGTTTCTGTGCAGGTGATTAGTTAGGACTAACATTCAATGTTTCTGTGGAAGGGCTTAATGGTTACCAAAAGCAGAAGCCAAGGAGGGGAGTGAAAATTTCACTTGCAGTTAATCACTGGACATGCTGTGGAACTCATCAAACTTTGAGGAAGTAATTGAAGCTATTTGCACTTGTGGAAAATGGGAAAGACAAAAGTACAGGAAATTGCTTGTTGTTTTGCTCTCAGCACCACAGCTATGATTACTCTCTTGTTGGATGAGATTCCTTTAGAAGAAATGGTTTCCAGCTAAAGGATAAAGAGACCAGTCAGATTTTGTTTAGTTTGTTTGTTTTGAAAAATCTTTTTCATGCTTCCTCTGATCCACGAAGACAATCTCAGTGCATGCAAAAAACAGCCCTCTGGAAAATGAGGAGCTGTAAGGCCCAGCAGAACACACTGCGCTGGCAGCTTCACCTGACAGATATTTGAAAGTGAGGAGGGTTAAGTACAGCTCTAGTTGGATCTGAGACACACTAGAGAAAGAACATTTTTGGTCAGACATTGTTCTTATATGTAAAAATGTAACTTTGTAATAGAAATGACAGATCTGCACTTTTGCTCAGTGTTTGGAATGGCCAGTTCAGAGACTCATTAAGGTTTACCATCAAATGAGGCTTGTGCAGCAAATACAATAAATAGACTGTCCTGAGCATCAGGTCTCTGACTCTGAATGGACAGACTGGTCCGTTTTCCCAGGATGACGGATCTCCGAGGTGGCCTAGGATCCCTTTGAACACACCCACAGCCCGTATTCCTTCGAATGCCCCTTAGAGATCACTATAGCAACAGTCTCTCCCAAGACCAAATTCCCTAATAGGCAACCACAAGACTGGAACTGTATAGGGAATAAGGGCTTCCTCAGAACTACTTCCATTCGACCCAGGCATGACAAGGATTTAGCTTGATACCTCTATCTTGATTTCCATATAATTGCTGTGAATTGCCTCCCTCTTGAGGTACCGGTTCATGTAGCAGTACTTAAAATTGTGATCTGAAGGAACTCGGAGTACTTCACAAAACTCCATGTACATGAAAAGCATCTCCTGCCAGCCCTTCTATGGCCTCAGCAGAGTATGACAACATTGAAATGAGTGGTAATATACTTGACTAGATCTTCAGGTGACATAAATCAGTGCGATACCATGTACTTCAAGCCATTTGTAGTTTAAAGTTTACATCAGTAGGAGTAGCATGCACAAGGACAGAGTGTCAAAGTTCTATTTCTCTTTTTCCTGCTTATTTCCTTTGTTATTTTGCTATCACTATTGCAGACCCGTAGCACTCCTTTCTATCTCATTACAAGGATAAAAAACTGGAGTCAATTTGTAGTACACGATACATTAACTTGTGACTATGTATATGATACTAGCTGTAATGGTCCCATCCACAATGACAAGTAATTGGGTTAATATTGTTGGATAAAGTTTTTCTTTTCCAAAATGACACATTTAGTTTTTACATCTGCAGAGAAGCAAGGGAAGAACCAGCAAAGAAAATAAAAGATCATTTGGTTTTTGGTGCATAATTTTACTAATTCTTACCTCCACTGGAGTTGGGCCTAGACAAGTGATGTACTCACCCAAATGCTATGGGGATGACAGCTGTGTAGCAACCAAACTATTTAATCAGGTACTAAAATGAACCTTATCTGGGTATCCAAGCCATTTTACATTAAAGTGAATGACAGCACCTCAAAGCAGTGATAGAAGCACAAAAGCGACCACTAGGTAGTTCCAAGGCAAGAAAATTAGCCTGATTTTTTTGTTAAGGTATGATGCTATTTTAAATTTATGTGAGAAATCAAATAAATCCCTGTAATAACACTGCACTGGGTTTTGGCATTTTCAGATTGTCAGTAGAATTGAGAGTCACATGGATTTGTCAGATGGCACATAAGAAAATGCAAAGTATGGTGGCACTCATGATGTGAAGGTAGGAGTTAAGTCCTGCTTTCATTTGTGCCAAGCAGACTCTTGGTAGAAACCACTTTTGGATATTCAATAAGGTGTATGAGATCAGAATTTTATACCGTGACTTGCCTTTTAAGGCATGCCACTGCCTATGATGTTTTAAGGACATCCATGGGGATATACATATAATGCTTCCATGATGATATATGTGGAAACAGCTTCTCTGAAATCTGCACCCACTTACATAAGTTAAATGTCTTATTCTGAGTTTCGTTTCTTTCTTCCTTTATCTATTATCTTTCTTTCTAAGACGTTTATTCCATATAATTGATAGAGATCAGATTTTTGTTTTCACCTCTACAGGGCCCATTTTTAAATTTCATCTTGTCACTCTCTCATTCACTGCCTTTGCCCTCCCTCTTCCTTCTTATTCTGTTAAATCAAATTCTATTTTTCCTCCAATTGCTCCGCACAACCTTGCATTCTGCATATTGACCTTTCATATGCTGCTATTTGGATCACCAGCTCTAGCCATTACATTAGCAACACACAATTACACCCTCAAGGTAGACCCAAGTGCAGATCCTATCTCTATATAAATACTTTAATGAATGGAAAGATGCTGATGTGTGTTTGAAGTATGTTTTCAGCTCACGTACTAGAGAAGAAGGATTCTGCAGAGACTTGAAACCATGGGTAGCGATGGGAGAATTTTCCAAATGTTTCTGTTCCACCAGAGTGCCCTCTGTATGGTGCTGTTCTATGAAGTGCCCATGCATTATATTTTTTTCTAGAGGTTATTGCCAAACCGCACCCAGTTGTCACAGGGGGGCTGTCACGTCTAGTGAGCTCTGATGGGTAGCCCTTGGTTGGTGTGAGGATGCGGCACTTTCAAAATAATTGTTCTTGGTGACTTATTTAGTCAATTTTGCCTTTGGTGTGAACCACCATCCTGATATGCTGTAGTCTGGTGATATCTGTTGCTGTTTTGGGAGTGTGATTCGGCAATTAAAGTACCTATGCTTTTTTTTTTCTTTCTTTCTTTCAGAATTCAACATACATTTTTCTGTGAACAAGAAACATCAGAACTGAAGCAACTCCAGCCTCCCTCCCAACAAAAGCACAATCTGACAATGGGAGTTGTCAAATCTGACATATTAAAGAATTTGCCGCATGGCTATGTGGGTAATGAACATACAGCTATGTGGGACATGATCTAATATTTTCTTTATAGTCTTAAATTGAGCAATATGTGAAATGGTGGTTTTCAATTAGTTCAAGGTATTGTTGTATCATGAATAAAACTTACTCACAGTCCCCAGACCACTGAGAATGGTCCACTTCTAGGACCATACTAAGACCACTTTCTCCCTTGTAGGAGGAATTCTGCTGTGAGAGAAGGGAATTGGAGAAAAAGAACAGTGTGAGGCTATTCTGTACCATCTCTGTGTAGAAAGAGATGTCAGTCTCCACAGTGTCTCTCAAGGGCCCTGCTGGGCATGTGATACTAACTGTGACATTTGGCCTAGGGCAGAGATTCACCACAGGCTCCAATATCAATTCAAGTCTCTGTAATTCACCAAAATAACCATCAGATATTATTCTACATAAAGGCATGCACTATTACTCTTCTTATACTCTTTACTACATTGATTTTGTAAATGGGACCTCCTCCAATTTACATAAGACTTGCTTTAGCTCTGTGCACAAAAAAAATCCTTCTAAAACTGGTAAGAGAAATAAAAATCTGTGGCATGAGCAGTCAGTCCACTATGCCTGTTTAATTAACCAGTTCAAAAGAGGTGAGGAAAAGAGACCACTTCTGAAAGATGCCAGAAAGAAAACAACTTGTTACCAGTGAAGCTGCTTCCCTCCACCATATTCACAGAATCACAGAATCACAGAATGGTAGGGGCTGGAAGGGACCTTCAGCGATCATCTAGTCCAACCCCCCTGCCAAAGCAGGTTCACCTAGAGCAGGTTGGACAGGAATGCATCCAGGCAGGTTTTGAATATCTCCAGAGAAGGAGATTCCATAACCTCTCTGGGCAGCCTGTTCCAGTGCTCTGTCACCCTTAAAGTAAAGAAGTTTTTCCTCATGTTGAGATGGGATTTCCTGTGTTCCTGTTTGGGCCTATTGCCCCTTAACCTGTTGCACCTGAGCACCACTGAAAAGAGTCTGGCTCCATCCTCCTGACACCCTCTCTTTAGATATTTATAAGCATTGATAAGATCTCCTCTCAGTCTTCTCTTCTCCAGGCTAAACGGACCCAGGTCTCTCAGCCTTTCCCCATGAGAAGTGCTCCATTCCCTTGATCATCTTTGTAGCCCTCTGCTGGACTCTCTGCAGTAGTTCCCTGTCCTTCTTGAACTGGAGAGCCCAGAACTGGACACAGTATTCCAGATGCAGCCTCACCAGGGCAGAGTAGAGAGGGAGGATGACCTCCCTCGACCTGCTGGCCACACTCTTTTTAATGCACCCCAGGATACCTTTGGCCGTCTTGGCCACAAGGGCACGTTGCTGGCTCAAGGCATATTCTAGGTTGTGCCAGTGTTTGATGTAATGACTTCAGTAAAATCCAAATGGAAGTGATGGAATGAGTAAGTGTGTGGGGAACAAAAAAAGGGGAATTTAGCTTCCTTTTGCACTCATTACAGCAAAGCTTATTCAAACGAGTCTCCCTGCAACACACAACTGAAGTTCAAAACTAAATCCTCTTGATCAAGTTTCACTCTGGGTCAACTCAGCCAGATACAATTTTTCCTGCTTTACCCACGTTGTTGCAGAACAGAGAATAAACTGTTTGCACAGCTCAACCATTAGAACATGCTTCCACATTTAGCATTCTCAAGAAGCAGGTGCTGGTGGAAAGCACATTGTTCACAACCAGCACACATTCCCACAGACACAGGTTTAATGCGGAACATAAAAATATACAATAAAAATATTTATGCAAAAAGTTGAAGAACAGGCTGTGATCTTTCAGCATATAATTCTGTTTTCAGTGGGATAAACAATTTTTCATGTGCTTTGGCAAATTTTAGCCTAATTAAAAGAACAAGTAGGTAACTATTGATAGTATATGTGGATAAATTACAGCAATAATTTAGTCATCCATTCCAAACCTATGCAGAAATTTATGAGGACCTTGATGAGGTGCAGATGGGCCCCTTACAGCAAAGACCATAAGGAGTCCAGAGGACTCAGGATTCCAAATTTACTCATTCTATGAAAATTTGCAACTCAGGGCCAGTTTTGCTTGGTTGCACTAACAGGCATGCAGAGCAATAGAGAAAATCATCACCACATGCATGGTGGTCACTGTTATATACCAAATGGCTTGTTTAATCCTCTGTGCTGTGCTGTCACATTTTTTCTTTCACCTCCTGAAAACTGACCTCTCTTTGTCTACTTCCATTCCTCATACTTCAATATCGAGAGAAGCCCTGAGGAGAAGGACCTGAGGGTGCTGATTGACGAGAAGCTAAACATGAGCTGGCAATGTGTGATTGCAGCCCAGAAGTCCAACCGTATCCTGGGCTGCATCAAAAGAAGTGTGGAAAGCAGGTCAAAGGATATTATTCTGCCCCTCTATTCCACTCTCGTGAGACCCCACCTGGAGTACTGCATCCAGCTCTGGAGTCCCCAACATAAGAAGAACATGGACCTGCTGGAGCACGTCCAGAGGAAGGCCACAAAGATGATCCAAGGGCTGGAGCACCTCTCTTATGAGGAAAGGCCAAGAGAGTTGGGGCTGTTCAGCCTGGAGAAGAGAAGGCTCTCGGGAGATCTTATTGCGGCCTTCCAGTACCTAAAGGGGGCCTACAGGAGAGCTGGGGAAGGGCTTTTTACAAGGGCATGTAGGATGAGGGAGAATGGCTCTAAACTGGAAGATTGTAGATTTAGATTAAACATTAGGAAGAATTTTTTCACTTTGAGGGTTGTAAAGCACTGGCACAGATTGCCCAGAGAAGTTGTTGAGGCCCCATCCCTGGAGGTGTTTAAGGCCAGGCTGGATGGGGCTTTGAGCAACCTTGTCTAGTGAGAGGTGTCCCTGCCCATGGCAGGGGTGTTGGAACTCAATGATCTTCAAGGTCACTTCCAACCTAAACCATTCTATGATTCTATGAATATAATCTCCAGAAAAGAATCACACAGAATCACAGAATTATCAGAGTTGGAAGGGACCTCTAGAGATCATCTAGTCCAACTCCCCTGCTAGAGCAGGATTGCCTAGAGCACATTACTCAGGACTGCATCCAGGCAGGTCTTGAAAATCTCCAGGGAAGGGGACTCCACAACCTCCCTGGGCAGCCTGTGCCAGTGCTCTGTCACCCTCACCGTAAAGAACTGTTTCCGTGTATTTGAACGGAACTTCCTGTGTTCTAACTTGTGCCCATTGCCCCTCGTCCTGTTACTTGGAACCATTGAAAAGAGCCTGGCTCCATCCTCCTTCAACCTACCCTTTAGATACTTGTACGCCATAATAAGGTCTCCCCTCAGCCTTCTCTTCTCCAGGCTAAAGAGTCCCAGCTCTCTCAGCCTTTTAAAAGGGTCCAGGAATATCAGCAGAACTATCTTAATGTTAAGATCCCCCTTAATATAAACAAAAACTGTGAACAAGGGGATCTGCTCATTGATGTCAGCAGGTTTCTGAGATTCTGGTCTGGCACCACAAGGCAGCCTTGACTGTTCAACACTCACTCTATGTCTCTGGAGAATCATGGCTCTTTGAAGGACACCTTCCTTGCTTTGAAGGACACTTTGATTGGGGATTTTGGTTGGATTCCTAATAAAATCTATCCAAAGAGACATTTGTGAACTATCATGCAATTCTGGTATAAAAAAAAAATCCCTCTTCACTCTGAATCTCAGCTAAGCACATTGTCTAGTGAAAGCCTGCTCACTTCTCTTCCACGGATGTCCACTTTCTGTCATCCTTAATGCACAAGGTCTGGATGTTTCCCTATGATGATATAAAATAGGATGCAGGGCTGTTAAACAAAAGAACAAGATGAACTGAAAAGCCCATTCTTCTCTAACTGCAAGTTTGGACCTTTCTGACTCACATTCTGGCTCACCTCCACCCCCTTCACCCCCTCCTCCTCCTCCTTAAGTGCACTTTAACTGCTGGAAGAGGAAAAATCCATGTTGGATCCCAAAAGCTGGGCACCGTCTGACATCTTCACATCAGGAAACGCTGGCAGTGACTGCTACTACTCCCTGATGGTTGATCCCAGGCCTCCTACACATGGCAAGATACAGGAGGCTCAGTACCTTGGAGGCGAGAATGGTAAGAAATACAGATCCCTGGTGAGAATGCAGGAGATGTGAGTCAGATATGAGCAAGATCCAGATTACTGTGAACAACACACCATCTGAGCAATATCCACTTAATGATGGTCAGAATGTCAGTACAGCTCTCATATTAAAACAGCTAACACCTCCATTTTCCAAGAACCATAGTAATACTGTGCCATTCAATAATTTGCATTCTGGCCTGTAAAAATCACCATTCTTTTTGCTGTCTATAGCCTTAAAAATTGGCATGCTTAAAAGAAAATATAATCTTTTCACTTATTATTTCAATCAGTGAAACAATCCTATCTCCTGCTTAACATGTCACTTTTCACTTTGAAATCTCATAGTTGTCATCACTGAATAGGCTGTATCTTGCTGAATGCAAAGGAAAACTGAGGCAGCCCCTGAGCTTTTCACACTCTGAACATTTGATCAAAACAGAGAGTCAGGAGGATATCCACACACAACCTCTGCTTCAACCTCTGGAGAACACTGCTTGCTTGCCTGTATATGTTTGAGACGCAGACGTCTTTGCACAGATTGAATTTACATGTTTACAACACCCTTTCACTTTTCTAGCGATGCTCATAGGTGCCTTTACATGTGACAGTAAGATGCACAGAGTCCCTTGTTTGTAGTATATTGAAAGAGTTGCCTTCACTCTTCCAGTAACTTCATTTGAGATGTGATTAGACTTCACGATATGTCAAAAAGAAACTCCAAAATGAAATGAAATCACCGCAGTACCATATGCCACGCTCTGCCTAGGCACAGCAAGAGTAAGCTAAATTCACTATTGCAGCTGCCAGAGTGAATTTGTTTGCTTTTATTGGTATATGACTCAGCTTTAATATTTTTCTAAGACAGTTCTTGATAATTCTATGGACAGATAAGTAACATTAATAACACAGAAGAGTCAGTTAGTTCCTTCCAACCAGCCTAGTAAAACTGTTCTGGGTATAAAGGGAGGCAAAACAAGAGTCAGAACTTCCAAATTTTCTTCTTTGGAATGGAATACTCCTAACCTTTCTGCCTCGGACAGATTTTCTAATTAGTGAGAGAAAGTATTATTCAGTGACTTGCGTACAAAAGCTAAAAGTATTGAGTTCCTATCCTAGGTCAGAATATTGCCTGTGGTGATCTTCAGTAGCTCCTCCCACACTCTCAGTTTGTTGGACCGTGAAATATAAATAACCATTTCCCTACAGCACATATGCAGTAAGGCCTTATAAAACTTTCAATAAAGTACTTGATGATTCTGGGATGAGAATATAAATGCACTATTAGATGCTCTTAATTTATACGTGTTCCTGCTAATCAGATATGGAATTGCCCCCAATCCCAAAATAATTAGTCTTGCACCAGTGGAAGAAGTCTCCTGAAGCTTCTAGAATGAAAGGGGAAAGAAAGAAAGAAAGAGGAAAGGAGAAGAAAGGATGGATCCGGCCTTAGATATCAGTAGCACAGGTGACCTTAATTCTCACATTTCCTAACCTCACATTTATGTGATGTTGCACGTCAGCAATATGAGTGGCTTCTTGTGAACAGCACCTTTATTTATTGCTGCTGAATTAATTTTCCTCTAAGAAATAAAGCTCTGTTACTCCTGGTATTATTGGTCTGCTCTCTCCGTTTTCTTACAGCTTTGAACTAAATCCAGTCACCACTTCTTTCTCATGAAGTGATGCAGAGCACTGTGCTTCGGTTCACAGGACTGTGAAGTGTCATTTGGTCTTTTTTAACTGTAACCATACAAAATAAAAGGAGTTGGCTTTGCCACAATTACTGGGTTTTGTAGATCTCTTAAAACAAGCCACAATGAAATACCTGTGACATTATATATTTGTGATACAATTTCAAACATGAGCATTTCCATTTCTGTAGGTTAACCCCTATTCCCTTCTCCCACAATTCCACATCACTCCTGTCTATTAGACGGAGTTAATTCCTTTCAAGCTCCTGCTGTGCATGGCTGTGACTGACAGAGACGGGTGCTGTTTGCAAGTGTCAGTGGAGCATGACCTCGAGTTAATACATTGTATGATGAAAGAAAAAAAGATTCATTCAGCATGTGAACTCTATGCTGAGATTAGCCAGAAGTACTGAGCACATACAAATTGCTGTTTTGTCAGCACAGCGCTTGGCGGAGTTTTTAAATATTCCAGCTATTCTAAGCCATCATCCTCAAGGCTGGGGCAACTAAAAAAAGAGGAGAATCAAAATAGCATTTCCAATCCAAACGCCATTGTTTCAGATAAGAGATTTGGACCTGGATGCATGACCTCCTGGCAGCTGCAGCCCTTCGTTTGATGTGAAAGGACTTGCAGTAACATGCACAGAACTGTCTGCAAAACTCAGAGAAGTGACCACAGGATATGTAGCTTTTCAGTAGTAGATGTCATCTTAACTCCATCCAGGCCAGGAGCAATTGGAAGTTAAAAGGATCTCCACAGTCTGTCTAGCTGCTTGTGCTAATTGCTCTCATTTCAGTTGCCTGTGGACATAAGTTGGTCTTCCAGACACCATGCCTACATCTGGTGTTAGCAGAGCAGTCAGGGGCCAAAGAGGCCATGGTAGGTGACCTCTTCTCTCACCCAAGCAGTTCTGTCCTGAGCTGAGTCTCTGTCTATCTCAGGGGCACTTGCCTGCATTAGTGTTTAGGGCATAGATCTTATATGTAGCTGGCTAAAACTAGAAGGTTAGGGAAAACACCAGGAGAATATCAGTGACATTTTTTTGCAATTTCTCCCCAGCTATATAGTTGGTGTGTCTTAGAATTTAAAAACAATGGAACTCTTAACAGAAGGATTGGAAGAAATACAGTTTCGCTCCCTCCTCTGACTAGTTCTAGCAGTAACTATCACCTGAGGCAGGATTGCAGAGAAGATATCAAATCTCTTTCTATCTGTGCTTCCTATTGTTGACTTTGACAACTACATCCATTTAGGGTCAGATTCTATCGTACATTGCTGCTTTGAAACCAGCAGACATCTGGGGCAGACAATAAATGCAGAATTTAGAGTATAACGACTTCAGTACTTTCAGTGCAAAAAATCCTCTGTTCACTGCCTGTCTCCCTCATGCATGGTTCTCTTGCCTTTGTGTCTGACCCTGTGTTCAAAAACCTCTGCATTATCTGTTCCTCTTGCAGTCTTAACTGGACAAGCTGCTTCTCTCTATTTCCATTGTCATCTATCAGTTTTTCGAGTCCTTTAAAACAGCAAGATCCAAAATGTTCCTGTCTTTTCTTAAAGGTGATCAAACCCTAAGACAATGCTTACTACATTCTCCTCTTGCCCCTCTTCTACCTCCCTTTTTACAGCTGCCTCAGGGAAAGTGTCATACAGAAATCTTCTTGAGAGGCAGAGGACGGTAAACACCTTCTTTTGTGGAGGCAGCAATATCTATCCAAGGGTTGCTGCAGCCCATTAAACCTAACACACAGAGATCTTGGGGCTTCTTCCTGTTAATAAATTTTGCCTTTTTGTTACTAACCAGCAGCAGTAGCTCTTAAGAAAAGACAGATTTTGCTGAAGCTTATAGCTTATCTAATAGAGTAATTTCACAAGCAGATATTTTAGACCACCAAATTATTGGCAATATTTCTGTGCAAGATTTGGTTTTCCCCAGCAACCCCCATCACGTGCTGACCCAACCTGGAGCTGTTTAGTTTAAAAGACGTGGCCTGCAGCTCAAGCTGATACAAAAAGCATCCCATCCAATATCTGCCAGTTTGCCATTCTCTATTTGCTTTTTCTCTCCATTTGTTCATCTCCTTTGCCCTCTCACATGGTTTCTCTCTGCTTTTCATGTAGGTTACTTATAGTGCTAAGGAGTAACTGAGGGGAGAAAGGAGAGGGCATCAGTATTAATGCTTATACAGAATTATATACTACATATTTATATGCTACTACTTGTCAAGCACTTGCTCTAACAATGTGCTTTCGTTCACTTGCTGTTGTGGGCAAAAGCCAATATAATTTTTTTGCAAGGGTGTGTGTACACAAAAGAGTCATGCTTGCCACTGAAAGGACGGATCGGTCAAACTGCCAGTGAACAGCAAAGTTGAATCAGCAGTACAAAATAATAATTAAAAAAAAAAAAAAAAAGAAGAAGAAAAAAGGACCAGGCAGCATTTCCTAGAGAGCTCTGCAAGCTTGCTGGGACCCTCTTAAGAGCCTTGCAAACGTTGTGAGTGGTGTGCAGGCAGTTGCCACTAAACCATGAAAATGGGAGAACTGACATCTTTCCATAGCGTCAAAACTGGAAAATACCTAGAGCCCGAGATTCAGACTTGGTAATCTAGACTTGCTCTGCCACCTCCTGGCTGTACCTTATACCGAACAGAATTTAATATGCTAAACAGTCTACTTCGTATCTTACTCCCATTCAGGTCATGGGACTGATCTAAAGTTCACTGAAATGACCAAGCTTCAACCTAGCCCTGGAAAGTATATGCAGAATGAATGGAGACATAGGCAATGCCTTTTGGATTGTAAATATGAAAGAAAAGCTTTGCTGAGCTTACACTGCACTCTATGCATGCATTTTAAAATACAATGAAAACATCATTAGAGGTCTTTCTATGCCTGCTACAAATGTGTTTTATTAGAGTTTCTCACCTTAAAGGGGAGGGAGATCACTGCCTCTAGAGGTATCCCTGATGTTGCAGTTGTGAGACTTTGTCCTCCCAAATGTTTAGGAATCTACTTCTTTATTGCTCTGTGGAAAGGAAGTTCTGTAAGCAAACAAAAAAGGACTATATAATTGTTTGTTTTGTAACCTGGGACTATAATATGGAAAAAAGCCTCTACTTAATATTCCTCTTCTTTCCTTCCTAGCTTGCAATGTCTAGCAATATTTCCTACTAATGTTGGTGCAGGGATGGAGATAGATATTGACTTTCATCTCTGTACAGAATTCTGGCTTTACTGCTCCATAAACTGCTCCAAGAGAATAATAATAATATGATGTCATGATTTATAAGCACAATATAGTTTTTTACATTTTTACACAGTTTCAAATAGCATTTGCTTTCACAGTTTCCTTTTATCTGAACTTCTACTCAACAGAAAGTCATAGAAAATCTCAAGGAGATTGTAAGCCTAAAGATATATAACCTTTGGCAATATGAGTCCAGAGGTAAAAAGGGAATGCGGGTTGGGAGCTTTTGTTGCTCTAAGTCTGCCCTTCAATCATCATCCATTGATTTTGATCACATAACTTTTAACTTCCTCAATTAGTCAGGTCTCTCACCTGTAAAATGGGTAAGAATCATACTGCTCTACTGCTGTTCAAAAGCAGGTTTAGAGCCCTCCATTCTTCCACATTTGTTAAGGACTCTGATAGTCCATTGATTAATAATACCGTTTAGAAAGGTTTCTCAAAAAATGCAACAGTGTCTTAATTTTGAAACCCACATTATCTTTGCTCTGCAACTGAGTAACATCAAATTCACCTGGTAGGAGAACATTCTTCTCTTGGTTTACATGTGTGTGAAGAAGTGATGCATTTTTAATGAGATTTATTTTCATGACAGGAATTGCATTGACAATTTGCATTAAAGACAAGCTAAATGAGCTGTTCAAGAGCAGAACTGGCTTTCTCCCATTTGTGTCCTGTAATTAACCCATATAGTACGTCAATTTTGGATTAAGCCCCGCCTTATGCCATCTATAAGATGAAAGTCATCCTTCCATAAAATCTTTGATCACCTCATTTTCTTCATGTCCGTTAACCCTTTGAAGACACAGTTCACAGAGAAAAATTAGAAGGGCATTTTGCTTTAATGTTGTATGACAAAAACACAGTAACATTTTTTCTATTTTGTCTCAAGTGAAATGGCAATTGTTAAAATTTTCAGCTGGACAGAAATTTGTATTTCCAGCCAGGTTTACTTTAAGTACCTAGCAATTTATTGGAATTATCAAGTCACTTCCCATGTTAATTGAAAATAAATGATATTATACAAAACCCTGGTGACCTCCAAATGGAACTGAAACCTTTTAGGTCTCCGGTACAGATCTCTACCACATGTGCTAATAAGTAATTGGTAGCACTAGACATCTGTTATCATCCATAGGGATCAGTTGCATGAGGGAGAAACTCAATCAACAAACAAGGGATGTAGGATACATACTTCATTGCCAGATAATACAGATACTTGCCAACAAACAAAGAAACATGGACACTCAAGAAAGCCTTGAGTTGTTTCAATGCTGGATGAGAAAGAACAGACATGGGGTTGTATAAATGCTGGTTCTTCTTTCTCCCTGCTTATTCTCCTTCCTCACAGCTCCTTCCTTCCCATAATATCAAGTCCTAGTATAGTCTCCAACTTTTGCCCTTTTTATCTGCTTTACCTGCCTGCTGGCCCTACTCCCCACGCCCTCACCCTGTGGCACTCTGCTCTTCACAGGAGAAGCTGCCAGCTATGAGTTGCAGCATGGACCTGCACACAGGCAGATGAGCTGGCAGGTTGAAGCTGGAGGGCTGGAGGATGCTCGCTGCAGCTGTCACCAACCAAGAATTTAGCTGCCAAATTCTAACAAGCTTCTGCTGAGGGTGTCCAATTTAAAATTGGTCAGAGTTTGATTTGGCTGATTCATGTTTTCTGGGAGACAGCAAAAGGGGCTTCCTTGATACCAAAAATGCCTTTTTTGATAAAGCCTGGAAGAAGTAAGACTTTCAAATCAAAGTATTGTAAGCTTCTAACCAGGTCAACATATTTACCATACTCTCATTTTTATATGTGGTTGAAAAATTTTAGATGAAATTTTCCAAATTCTGGCTGACATGAGCTCTTGTGAAAGGGTGCCTAGAAAGCCAGTGTTACAAAACATTTTAGATACCTCTGCAACGTCTGCCTTCTATCACAGTACCATAGAGCCTAATCACATCTCATGGCAGTAATGGAAACATTCCCCTTATCCTCAGTCCCAGAGATGAAGCACAGAAGATGCATCTTGAACCTATTTCTTCACTCCAACAGACACACCAGAAAAAAATTAAGGAACAAAGCACAATATACACCTTACCCAAAGGACATAAAGTCTGGGCCTGGACACAGTCTTGGAACAGGGAGTCTCTATGCTGTTAAACTGCTAGAACAGCTCTGGCAGAGGTCTGGTTTGGGTCAGCTAACATTCTTCCAGACAATGCTTGCACATGGTTTGGGGGTTGACACAGGCTACAGATCGTTCCCAATAAGCAGTCTGGATGCAGCTCCCTTGTTTTGAAGGCTGCATGAGTTTAGCTGTGCCTTGCCAGGATTTTACTATTTTGTTTGCTATATTGTTTGTATACTAGTAGTTTGTTTACTACCTTGCCAGTTTGTTTACTACCTTGCCAGTTTGTTTACTAGTAGAGAGAGATTTAAACAGGCTCATAACTCCCAAAAATGACTGTGATCCCCCAGGGAGATGATGTGACAGTATCTTACTCCCCACTTACTTCCCCTTCCATTTATCATCAAAGAAATGGGCCAGTGGTACTCAGGTTGTTAAACTTGCCAAGCAAGGCAGTTAAACTACCTATTTGGAACAAGAGTTTTTAAAATTACAGCAAAAGAGTAAGGAGGAAGGTCATTTTTATACCCATAGCAAGAGACCAAAAAGATAGCATATCAAGCACATTTTGGCAGGAGATGAAGCCAAGGATCATTACTTGGAGGATTCAAAAAATGTCATTAGCATCTGTACTTTTCCTACTTCGTTCTTATTATGACATCTTGGCAAAGTGCTAAGAACTATTTATAAAGAAAAGGTTACGGATGCTGGCAGATAGGGGCAGACAGGATCACAAGAGCTTGAACTAGAAGAACATTATCTGCCAAGTCAAAAAAAAAAAGAACTTTTGGAGCTATTGAGGAAAGATGAAAAAGAACTAATGGGGCAAAGCAACAAATGCAAAGGTAAGAATGCCAGAAGACGTTTTTAAATTTTGTGCAAGAGCCCAAGCATCATAATTGGAGCAATAGTTAGAAATAGGAGAATTCTAAAATGATCCGAAGCAAAAGGAACATGCAGGCAGAACGTCAAGGAACCTTTACAAATAGATAATCCTCACAGAAAAAAAGAGGACTGAAGAAAATACTTAAATCAGTACCATCCAGAAATGAATTAAAATCAGGGAGTTCCAGTCTAGACGGAAACTTTAAAGCTAGATTTTGGAAAGCAAATATGGTTCAGTCTGTCATCACTTCTCTTTGAATCTGGTGACATAGGTCGTGTTGAAGCCTTGTGAACCTGTAAGGAAGATAAACAAACCTATCACTGATGATAATTTAAAGCAGATGACTGGGGGGGCGGGGGGAAGAGAACCACCTCTCTGGCACCATCAGTTACAAATCACCCAGGCCTGCCTCAAGGCTGTAAAACTTGGGAAATCTGACAAGCACTTAGGAAAATACACCAAAAAATTCTTCTGACAGGTATTACAGCCCCCTTCAATTAGGACATGAGTTTTAAGACCTACTGCAGAAGCAACAGAATTAGTAAAGGA
The DNA here is from genome assembly GCF_965231255.1 of Vanellus vanellus. Lineage (NCBI taxonomy): Eukaryota > Metazoa > Chordata > Aves > Charadriiformes > Charadriidae > Vanellus > Vanellus vanellus. The sequence continues at coordinate 19,466,952 of NC_138907.1, forward strand.
AAAAAAAAAAAGTGGTCAAGAAAGAGGCTGTTCTGAGAATAGACGCAAAAGCTTATTCCTGTGTTTAGATCATTCAATTAAGTTAGCTATGTGGATTAACCTTGTAGGGAGGTGACATGAGCCTGAAGCCAGATCTGAGAACTGATACTGTGTTGAAATGCAAATCTTGAGGAGCAATTATGTAAAAGCTCTTACTAGGCAAGTTTGGGGGGGAAACCTTAAAAATAAACTGTAAAGAACAGCCTGACCAGAAATTAGGCAGCACTGTGTGGAATATCAATGGCTATGCCAGGGGATAGAAAGGAAAAAATGTGCTAAGAATGTCAATTACGACCCTGCTGTGAAATACTGAAGTTCCTCAAAGCGTGAAGTGAGAGTGGCTAGCCTTGTAAGCCACCAGCGTATGCATCCAGCCCTTTCTACAGCTAAACAGAAGAGCTGGGCATTAGAGACACATGCTCCATGCCCCCGAGAGCACTCTCAACTGCAGGAGAGAGCAGGGTCACTTCCAGAGCATGTCTTGGAGGTTTGATCTCTCTCAGCTATATAACATACTATCAAAAACAAATGGGGCATTCTGCCTCCCTGATTTTGCATAGGAACAAGGATCAAGCCCTCTCTTTGGTCCTATTTAGAAAGTTAACAGTCTGGATTAGCCGAAATGGACTGTAGATCCCAGATACAAGCAGAGGGCTTTTGTGGAGTTCTGCACATACAGAAAACTCAGAGACTCAAACCCTCTAGTAGCCTGCTAGCAGTCACCAGTCAGTTTTCTGACATTCGTTTGCTCAGGATAAAAGAGGCAGGCAAGGCTTCTTTGTTAACACTAAGTACTTCAGCAATGTGGCTTCCTGTAATGAACAAGCAACCTCAGATTCTTTTCTGCACCTTGATCCACTCAGAGGAGAATTACAACCTTTACAACTGCCTAATTTTCACAATTCACATGGACCAATTTTTGGTCCTGGAATAGATTAGTGCCCTCAAAGGACTGCTGAAATGTGTGCCATTTGGCCATTATCACTCAGAAGACAGAAACAGAGTCCAGTGAGCCCCTTCCTTCTGACTATGAGCAATATTCCTGATGTGCTGCCTGTCCCAGGCTTGAGGAAGGGTGGTCTGGTGAGCTCCCAGCACCAGTGTGAACAGCAGCCAGGATGACAATATCAGCCCAACTGCTTTCTGGACTGGAGATTCACAAAATCAAGACAGAAGAGCAACAGCCATGTCTTTGATCAATTGCTGCTGGTTTTGAAGATGGTCCTTCCAGACAGGGTGATGTGACAATTCTCTGACAGGCTGCCTGTGATCCCAGCCTGTGCTCCTGTGTATTAGAGAAGCACTATCCAAACTTGTCTTGGGTTTCAGCCATACAGCCTTTATGCAGCAGTGCACGAGTAAGGAGAGAGTGTGACCACATACTGTGTACAGAGGCAGGGATCAGGAAACACGGTAGCTTTTACTGCATGCTGTATTGATCTCAGGGAGTAAAGGACCTGTCTTCTCCAGCACCTCACTTTTGCATTTAGGAAGCAGGGGAAATAGTGTTCCTCTGATGAACAGTTTGACTGTGACGGGGTTAGGAGAGAACCAAAAGGACACACTGTTGCTGTAACTAAATAGATGTAAACCTCCATCCCAGTGCTGGATTGATGTGATGTAAAATATACAGTTGTAAACTCTGTAACCTCATGAACTAGCACAGAATAAGATTAGAAGCACCACCTTAACTCTTCTCCCTTGCATGTGTGCATCCCAACACGTCTCTGATGACATGATTATATATGGCTTCTAAAATAATATAATATCAGGCAGTTTTGTTCTACAGCCTTATTTATTACTTCTGAGTCTGTTGTCTCTATTTAATCTTTTCCTGCCTGGAAGAACATCACTCCATCAGTGAATCAGCATCTCCAGAGAGGAAACGAAATGGAGCCACGTTCATAATATACGGCAAATCGCTGTCTTAACACTCAGTTAATGTTCCACAGTGGATTAAGAATTATTGTCCTAGTATTTCAGCTTAGTCCAGATTTAGTGCCCCAGTGGAAGAATTAAGGAGTAGATGAAACAGTGCATGTAAAACTAGTTTCCAGAGCAATAGAGGAACATGTTGGTATCACAGTCACTAAGGCAGGTACGTAAAAATCAGGAGATGTCACAAAACAGTTCCCTTTTCACAAAAGCTTGAGTAAGGGGAGAAAAATGCATTTGGATACCACCAGAGATTTCAGAGGCAGTGCTGGAAAGCAAACAAAGATAAGCTGTTTAAACAAAATTATTTTAATGAGTGCAATTATAGACAGAAATATGACTAGCGCCTCCATGGTCCATGTGTTGTTATGCATCATCCAGTTAGGTACTGCCTGGATTGGCTACAAAAGAGACTTTACAGCAGCTGACGCACATATTCGAAACCTTTACTCACAAAAGATTCCCCTGAGAGGTAAAGTCTTCAGTGAGGATCTAAACTTGAGAGGGATTTTCTCTCAAATTCCTACCTCTATCCAAGGAATATTCCTGCAGCTCTGTATCTGGCCACTGCTCTCCCTTTCTCTTCTCTACTTCTGACATGCTCTTGCACATTTGTGATGACTAAGGGTTGTTGAACTGTGCATGTTCTGATGGGATCTGAACTGTAAAACTCAGAAAGGAATGCCCCCTTGGAGCTTCATATGATCCTCACTCTTCCTGCAGCTTCAAATATCAGCTGTGCAACTGTAAGCTCACATATCTGACTCACCACTTCTAATCTACTTCCCTCAACTCAGCTTTGCTTTGGCAATATTGCCACCCCCATGTCTCCTGCTGACTGAACACCACGCAAATTAAATCCTGAACTTTCTCTCTTTATGTTTTATAACTAAGATGCTGCCATGTCCCTTTTCCTTCAGGTAAGGAGCCAGACAGCTCTGCTTGTTTTCTATAGTCTACTGTACATTAGGCTATACCTAAATACCAATGATACTTCTTCTGCCATGTGTCTAAGGCTCAGGACAGATCATGCTCTTGCCCACTTTTACCTGATCTCCTGCCTGACATTATCTCCCCCTCTCTGGCCTCTCTGACACTGCAACCAACCCAAAGCACAGCTTCCAGATCAACCTCATGCCCTGCATAATGGTAGTATTATCGACACTTTCCCCTCCTCATCCTTGACTTCCCACTACAGCATTATTTTCTATGCATCTCTGCTTTCCACAGTTCTTTTATCAACCTCTTACCTGTTTCTGACATTTATTTTGCTGTTACCCCCTCCATTCTGACAACAGTGCTAACTGAGCACCAAGTATGATTAGTTTGTCGCTCTATCCTCTTCCTTTGTCTCATGCTGCCATGACATAAGCGACTTCTTTTTTTTGATCTGGCAGATCACTGACTCTCCATTTGCCAGTACAGCTGTCTCTGTCCCAGGAGCCATGCACAATGCCACATATTACCCCGTCTTCCTTCAAATCCCTCTTCAAAACGTACTTCTATTTATGACAGAGACAGACATCATACAACCAGAATAACCAAAACACACAATGCCATTGGGCTTGCTGAGGGAACTACAGCCATGCATTTCTTCCTTGTGCCACTAAAAAAAATCCACTCAGTACCAGAAAGGGAGACAATAAATGGTATTACTGAGCATGGCATGATATACAGAGAAAGAAACCTCAAGGTTTTAAGCTCATCCTGAACTCATCATCTCTTCACCGAGCTATATGATGTCCACATTGAACTGTATGGTTGATCACACCACCACCAGCTCTATTACCATCAGCCATTTTACACACCCATTCCCAGGAGAAACACATGGGGCTGCTGGTTCCACTGGAATACATGATATATTTTCGACTGACCCTGTGCAAGCTAAACATCGGTATAGGCTTACCGGACAAAATGTGTTGCTCTCTTATCTGCTTCTATAGGTTAGCTGTTTACTAACTGTACTAATTATGTTTTCTGATATCAGTTCTTCCATGTCTACACTTGTTACTGTAAACTGATACGAGATATCAATCATGAACATTCAGGAACTGTCCCATTTTTAGGCTGTCTCCTAATCTGTCTTAGAGAAAGATAAATGGAATGCAGTTTACTCATTACACTAATGTGGGGTTTCTTCCCAGAGTACCAGTAATGCCCAAGGCTCATAATGTCTTCCTGTTATCACATCAGAAGGCTTTCCAATGAGTCAATTCCTAATACTAGCAGGTAGGGCATCACTTTGAAGTTGGTCTCTCATGTTGCTGCTCATTGCAACTTGTGCTGTTTTGTCGTAGTCCTGACTTTTACCAGAAAGGGGGCTGGTAAGTGCCTTTCCATAAAGTGTAAGTAGTTGGATTTGGGGAGAAGGCGAGGAATAAAGTTCTTGCACTACTAGCAGAAGTCAATCATACATCATTTCTGGCCTTCATTTTCTTTGCTACTCCATGCCTCATGCCAGAAGACTTTGTTGTCCGAGAAAATGAAGGGACATTCTTCCCTGGCGGGGAGGTAGATAATGCTGCTAGTGTAAAAGAATGAAGTGGACTCTTATGAGCTCTCTGGCCTGTGTTTTCCACCCTCAGTGTTCTGTGATTCATCTAATTAAGGTACACAGCCTGGAAAACAAGAGCCAATTTGGAACTTCTACTCATTAGCTGGGTATGAATGGGATTTTTTTTTTCCTCTTGACTGTCTTCATTTTATCTGCAGCAGTTCTTCATGACTCAGACTCCAGAAGGGCTCGTGATTGTGTGGGTTGCCTCTGGCAAAGGCAGTAGCTTGAAAGTAAGTGTCTGTCTGTCTGACTTTTACTTCTCTCTGAAAACAAACACTGAAAAGCCTATTCCCTGTGCATCTGACCCAGCTGCCATGTCTTGCCTGCTTGTTGGGATACAAGATGATTAATCTCCTTCTACATAGTTCAGTACTTAAACCATATGTGAAGGGGGCACAAGGGCTTTCAAATAAAGCAGGGATAAAAAAAAGACTTGTTTTACGCTTAATGAAGAAATAATTTCCTTAAGAACAAAAAGCTCCTCGCAGCCAGTGCTTATAAATTGCTTAATTGGAAATACACATAACAGTCCTATGAGGATTATCTGAGTGCTTCTGGCTGGAATTAGCGTCAGGAAAGAAAAGTTATTTTAGAGATACTAATAAAACGGGAGGTTGTGAAGGCTTCTGGGATATATACAGATGTTTTATTTTAGGCTTTGCATATAAAGCTGATTTTTAACCGATTTGTTATTGGTTTGCAAGCTTTGCTGATTAGCATTGAGGCAGAGAGGAGTAAAAATAAAGGGTCAGACCCCCCAGATCAGAGGCTGATAGTTCCAGAAAGCTATACTGATCTTTGTTAGATGAGACTTCAGGTTACCAGGCCTGCTACCACTGCCTAGGGAGCTATTTGAGATTTAATCAAATGTGCCAGAAACACAGCTAAAGACATCTTTGGCAGTACCTTTCCTTGCTCCTGATCTGTATCCACCCCCTCAACAATCCTTTGCTTTCTGCAGGAGACGACCATGCTCACAGGCAGGCTCTGTGCCCCTCTGCAGTGGGAATGCTTTCCTCCACGTCCTACCGCGGCCAGTCTCACCAGCCTCCTCCTCAGGAAGGGGAACGTGGTGGCTCTTGCAGCTCCACCACCTCTGGCTCCTCTGGCTAATGAATGACCTTCTTTGCCTAGGAGTAGTGCGCGAGGTTGGGCTGCCTCAGATGCCTGGATTTTACGTGCTTTGCTAAATACAAATTTAAAATGCAAAATCAGCTGCCCACCACCAACTTCAGCCACCACAGCTTCTCCTGTCCCTCAGAGACAGCAAGGGTGAGGGGGTGGGAAATGGCTGGCCGCTCTTCAGGGCTGAAACTCATCTCTGCCCAGTGACTCCCACAGGACCCGTGCAAAACAATTTGCTTCTGCTTATAGCTCTTCATTTAGAGCTTAGCCCCAGGGTGAACTTCTAGGGTACCTGAGACCCTTGTGTTGCTGGAATAAACCCCACATCTTTGGTGGGTGACAGTAAAGGCACCTGCACCACCTTCCTGCAACTGGTTTTGCTTATTTGGATTTGGTTTGGGCACCGCGTCCAAAAGTTGTGCCGCCATCATCATCAGCCGGGCGTGGTGAGGGGCGGAGGACGGCGGCGGGGATCCTCTCAGGGCCCCGGCTCCCCTCACGGCGGCCACCGGCCGCGCTTCCCGCCGGCAGGGCCGCGGCGCCATCTTGCGGCCGGCAGCGGCGCGGCGGCCCCTCGCCCGGCTGAGGCGAAGGCCACGCCGGTTGACAGCCAGCAGGGCCCGCCGGCGTGCTCAGTTTTGCTGTGGAAAATATTGAGTCGTGTAAAAAAAAAAAAAAACACAAACAAAAAAGACAACAAACAACCCCAAACGAAAACAAGCCGATTGCGGGGTGTGGGAATGATTATCGGCAGCAGCTGCACAGGTGTAAGAAGTTGTTTTTTACTTTTTCATGTGCTGCAGCTCTGGCAGCCAACAAGCCTGGGGGAAGGGAGGGTTGTTCATAATCCCCTTTTATTTTTACCCTGCCTTGCCCAGCTGAGTTCCCTCCATTTTATGAGTTACAATCTTTATTTTTCTCATCTAATAAAAGGTAGCATTTGAGTTCAAAAGCCCCACAGAGCTCTTGTGGTACTGACGATGAGGAGAAGGCAGAAGAAAAGGTCTAGATGGATCCACTTCAAAGCTGTGGCGATTTGAGGACCGACAGTGAAAATGCAGGGAGCCATGTAGCGAATCAGACAATACCCAGGCAAAACTGGCCTTTCAGAACACACTGCAGGAGCAAAAGAAGAAGGAAAAACACTTAAAGCATTTGAAATGTAAAACTTAAACACAGGGCTTTCATTTTAAAACACACTCTTTTTTTCCTTGCTTTTAGCCGCTGAGAGCATATTCATTAGCGGCCCTCCCAGGTTCAACAGTTTTTAGATTTTATTGAGGATGCTATAAAGGTCCACACGGAGAATAAAAGCCGTAGCTATTACAAACTAAAGCTGCAGCTGCCTGTTTAAAGTCTGACCTGATCTTCCCAAAGACAAGGAGTTGCCTTCCTGAACCTCTGAGCAGTTGCGCCGACAGGTCCAGCATGGAGGCTGGGCAACCATGCCAAAACCTGGCAAGCTGGCACCAGCACCAAACTGGGACATTGTTTGTCCCCAGTGTCACTCATGGAATCCTGCCTGGCTGAGGCAGGGTTTCTTTTTACCCAGAGACCAACAGAGACAGTGAGAAAAAGAAGTATGACTCATGCAGGTCCTCCTCTTTCACATCGGCCATGACACTGGCATGTGCTTTCATGCTGTATGCTATATATCACGTGCAGTGATTATTAGAGCTTTAAATTTGGATATCCATTCCCCCCAAGGTTGTGAGGTCAAAAGCTCAGGCCATGATGGAAGCTGCTCCCCACGTCTAAACATCTGCAAAAGAGGGCTAAGAATGGGCATAGAGAGGTCTAGGTTTGGACCTTGTAATTTAATTGGTGTTTTATACTCAAAGGGATAATGATGATGTGTGTTGGGATGAAACTGAGGCCTTTTGAAACCTGGTTCATGTTTCCCAAAGACCACAAAGCACAAATCTGCTTCCAGAATCTGTTAATTCTGTAAAAGGAGAGCTGCATAATTTTGTGGCAAAGCTACCCTCTGCCTCCCTGATCCCAAATTTGGGTTACTTTCTGTACCTTACACCTTCCTGAAGCTCACCAGATCTGAGTGAGGTGCTCTACGTAAGCATGTGGATTTCTGAGTGCTTAGGGAACACACCTTTAAGCAGAAACTTAATCGAGGCAGAGCTCTTTCTTCCTATCATTTCTGCTTTCATTAAATCCCAAATTATGCATGGAATGTAATTTTATCTCTGTCTGTCACCATGCCGGCTCTGCCGGCTGGTACAGAAGTAAGCCAAAGCCTTTAGTTATTGCTGGAGTTCAGTTCTACCCACAGAAGGAGTCCCATAAAAAACATTTGATCAAGCATTCAACTATATCTGTGAGAAGTTTAGTGTCTGAAAATATATGCATCACAGCTGAAAATAGCATCTCTTTAAGATCTGTAAACTCAGAAAAAGAGACTGTTTACAGTGTCACTGCCTAACACCTTCCAGGCAGAAGAACAGATTTTTGTCCTGGAGTTGCTCGTTTTCAGCTTCAGTCACAGCCTCAAAATCAGAAGAGAGTTTTTAAAAATCTTGTCTAGATTTCCCCTGCAATCTCAAGACAATTTGCTTTACACTGTGATGGGAGTTGCTCCAGAGGGACAGGCATTACGTCATTGAGGGAGACCCTATAAGTACTTCTTTCATTAACTGGGCTTAATTATGTTGGATATCATGCACACATAGTGCAATAATGTTCTTCAGGAAGTTTTGGGATGAGGTCTGTAAAGAGAGACAGAAGTACAAAAGGCAGTCCAACCTGCATTTGTCCCAGTACCAGAGACAGATGTACATACAATAAGGATTTCAGGCCTGTATATGCACTGCTATATTTTACAAGCCTATTTTACTGCTATATTTTATATTTTTTCCAGCTTTTCAAATCTTTAGTAGAAAGGACAACTGAACGGGGAAGTACCATGGTGAGGTATTGAGCTGCTCTGCTGACTTCCACCCCACAAAGTGCAATTTCCATGCTGGGGAGATACTTCTCTAAACAGACTTTGCACATTTATAAACGACTTTAGGTCCTTCTGATGGACACTGCTTTTTTTTTTTTTTTTCTGATGTGTTCTGTCAGAAGAGGTTTTACTGCAAAATGTACTTTTATAAAAATGGAATTTTTTGTAAATGACTTGTCTAACTTAAAAGGAGAAAGGATAAAGTAGAGATCCAGTGAACATAATGTATTTGGATTCTTGAAAAGCTGTTGGCAAGGTTACACACCAAAGGTTGTTAAAGAAGTGAACCTGTTATGGGATCGGAGGAATTCTTTCATGGAGTGAAAGCTGGTTACAGCATGGCAAAGGGTGGGATTTAGTGGTCGGTACTGAGAAGAGCCAGCAGTGGGGTCCCCCAGGGATCAGTGCTGAAACCGGGTTTGTTTACTATATAACCAATGACTGGAGAAAGGATTGAACAGTGAAATCTGTTTGCAGTGGTACTGGACTTTTTCAAGTATGCAAACACCACACACACAGCAAAAGACACCTGAAGGACCTCACTAAACTGAGTGGGCAAAAAAGTGGTGGGTGAGCTTTGGTGCACATAAATGTAATTTGCTGCCATAGGGTGTTGTTGATGTGACTGTATCAACAGGATCAAAAAAGAATTAGATGAATTTAGGACATCAGGTCAAAAGATGAATACTAAAGGACTAGGCAAGGATGTATCCTGCCACTTCCCCAATCCAACAGCTATGGGTACTGAGGGAGTAAGCAGGGAACGTGCTGCAAAAGTGGCCCGACAAAGGTGCTCTCCTTACCTGGCCTCTCCTATTGCCAGTGCTGGAGACACCGCATGGTGCTGGTTCCTGTTTTTACAAAATTTCTGCTAAAAGAAAATCTGAACAAAGGCTTTCAGCTATCAGAATAGTTTGCTTTGATAAAGAAAATTTTGACTTTGTCTTTTGCCTTTTTTTTTAAATTGTGCTACTGTTGAGGAATTTAAATGTATGTATTTAAATATATGATAAAATATTAAAAATAAAAAGCAAAATATTACAAGATTATCAAAATTTTGCTATTCTTTAAGAAATATTTTGATAGGTCTGGATTGGTTTTCTTCTTCGTAAAACTGAGTCCATACCAATTTTGATATTTTGAGTTTCCATTCTGAATCAGAATGGAAGTGTGTTTTGCAATATTGTAATTTTTGGTGGAATAGAAACATCAATTTCCAGTCATATCTAATGATTATTTCCTTTTCTAATGCTTGTCAGCCTCTTTTTCTCCAATTTCAGAAGCCTTCACTGAAATAAGCTTACCAAGTCTGCTCTGTCTAAGGAGACAGTTAGGCTATTTCCTAGGTGCACATAATGTACAGCATGACGGAGGGGGGTTGGTTCAGCATTACTAGAGATCTCCCCTGGTAATTTTGCATCAAAGAATAAGATCTTCTACTGCTGAAGTTAAAATCAAACTTGGAAAGGAGTTGTACTGCCCTCCTGGTTGCTCATTCCCGTTAGCAGCGCCCCCGTCCCCTTGGGTGGCACCAGTACTGGTGTGACAGCACCGTGACCCAGCTTTGCTGGGGCTTGCTCGGTTGAGAGCAGGAGTAGGGGACAGGCAGGCAGCAGCAGGATGGACCTGTGTCTCTGAACCATTTATGCCAGTGCCTCCTTACACCAGCTTGAAGAGTTCATGACAATATCGCTCCATGTGAGACAAAGACCATCTGAGCTAGGCGTCAGCCAGAACGTGGATGGCGAAGGCAATGTATTGCCTCAGTTTTGAGATTGGAACCTGACATTATCTGTGACCCTGAAGCTGAGCTCCAGCAGGAAGTGGCAGGGGATGGTTTCTGTGCTTTTGAGTTTCTCGTAGCTTGTACTGTGGTTTGGGATTCTCCACGCTATTTTCCCTGTTTCTGTTTAACTGCAGGAGCTGCTTCCCAGAAGGGATCTTGCCATACTGCCTCTCCCAATCCCTTTCTTACCTTTTTTCTCCCAGTTTTTCTTTTGTGAGTCTGACAACTCTGTGATAATCATTCCTCCTCCTCACAACTCTGCACAGGAATCTGCCCATCTCTGATGGCGTGGGTGAGCATAGCTGGTGTACAGAGCACAGCTGTCTTCTCTCTGTATGTATTCATGAAATTCACTAAAAGCCCTCCTACTAGCAATAAACCTCTGTTTCACAGGAGATCCATAGCCAGATACGAACACGCTTTACTAGGGCTGGAACTGGGACTCAGTCTGGAAAATTACAATTGATTTTCCAATTCAAGCGGCCTTTGGGAGTCACCCCCAGAGAGACCTGGCTGCTTGGCTTCAGAGCAGCTTCCCAAGTGCTAGAGACGACTGTGGGAGTCTTGGGAGCTGGATCCTGATGGTCACATGCAGTCATCCATATCATCAGCTGAGTGTGGTGGTGTAGCAAAGTGCAATGTGTGCTGCCAGAAGGCATTGCTGCTGTGCTGGCCGGTCAGCCAGACATGGGGCTAGTATGGGACATGCCAAACCTATCAGTTGCATTTGGGGTGACTCACTCAGGGAGGTGCATTCAAGTAACTGAGGTGTGGGCAGGATTTCAGTCATTGCATCATCTGCTCCTGACAGTGCTTCCCCCCACCCCCACCCCCGCACAAGGGAATATACCCTTTAAATTTCTCTCTCTATTTAAATACCTGTCATGCTGCCTGCTGGTGCGTGGGCTACAACTAACTACAGTTGTAAAAAACCTGATCCCTGGATGAGACTGGCTCTGAGGGATGCGTCAGCCCAGGGCTCCCTCAGCTGCCAGAGCTGCTCGCTAGTGCCCTGATGGTCAGCCTCAGCAGAGCTGCCAGGGCACGAGAGAAATTGCATCAGATTCTCGTTCTCAAATACAGGAAAGGTGGAATAAATAAGCTGGAAAATTTACATCTTCGGGGACCACATTTTTGTGGTGAAGTAGTCAGGGTTAAATCTCCCACTATGAAGGCAAGGAGATAGTCTTGGCCTTCTTTAAGTGAGATCCATGAAACAATTCTCTCTGCATTATTCCAGCAAACCAATAACTTATTATGAAAGCACAGGCTGCTGTACCAACTCCTTTGGTTGTAGCCTGTATCTACTAGTGCGTGCTGAAGAGATCTGTGGGTACAGTTGATGGTGGAGTCCAAGCCCCATGATCATCATCATCATCAAAACCAGCTACCCATCATCTGAAACACTTTGGGTAGCTATTTTTGGCAGGGCAGCGGAGGAGCTGAGTGGTCTGTGTTTGTGCATAGAAGCCCAGTCATTACCCCAAGATCGTTACCCCAAGGAGAGCACAGCGGGTGCGGGGTCCACATCTGCCTGAGGACATTCAGCAGCAGCTGAGCCTCCAGGAGAAGTTGGAGTTGGTGCTGGAAGCCTTACTGGGGCATCTTTCTGTAAAGAGAAAAACCCTAGGAACGAAAGGAGCTTACTGACAGCGTACAAAGCAGACAGGGAAAGGAGGCTGCCAGCAACGTCATATTTGCTGGAAACAGCTTTGTCATAAGCTGCCATGAGCTGAACTCGAACATGAAAGATGAAAATCTCCAAAGCCAATTACCATTCACCCTGTTGAGCCCCTTCTTCTGATTCATCACCACCTTGCGGCAGATCTGTGAAACGTGAGTTCACCTCATCACTTGGGGTTATCCCCTGGCAGCACAGCCAGCTATTGCAAGCCCGTGAAGGAAAATATTATCTTCCTCTGATCACAATTTTGGAGGTAATGGCTCAGCAGTCAGAATGAAATCATCAAACACCAAGATGAGCCAAAGCAAAAGCAATAGATACTGGTGGGTGGTTTTGACCAACTGGCTAATAAAAGACACATCAAGTTTATACTGCAAGTTTATTACAGTAATACAATCAGATTAAATGATTTTCATAGCTAATATACCTAATTATATCAGGGTATGTACATATATTTTATTCCCAACACGTTACAATCTTTTTATCTTTAATCATGCAGCGAGTAATGTACAAACACAATTATATGGAAGATTTTTTTCCCCCTAAAAAAGAGAAACCAAAATTACAAAAGTATGGCTTTATAAGAAAGTCATATCATACAATGAACATTCATTTGTACTTGGGCAGGGCAACATTCAGTCTTAATCAGTGAACAAGAGCATCTGTCACTGTCACGCTGATCCCAAAAAAGCCGAGGGAACTGGGAACAGAGAAATGCCTATTGGTGTTAGAGAGATGGAAAATATATATATATATATATATACATTCAAAGTACGAAAAACGTAAAAAATGTTTTCAGGGATTAAACGTCACATTTATTTATATGCTGAAGTCAGAGTTATGGAGCCTTGAAGAATATAAGCGCACAAACAGTTTCTGTTTTCCTTTAGACCAACAAACATCAGGAGTGATGCAATTGACTTAAAAAGCGTTACTTCAGGTGTAAAGAGGTGTAACTGAGGTCAGAATCTGGCCTGTCCTTCCTGCTAATGGTGCTGCAGAAATAGACAGAAGCAGAGGATTAGGAAGTCATAGGTGGCTGAATTTTCCTGGCAGCCCAGAGAGAAGAAAGACAAAGGTGTATGTTTAATAGATTTTATTTAAAAAAAAAAAGGATTCGAGAATAAAATGCGGCCACTATCACAAACCCTTTGATGGATGATCGTGGTTGCTGACAAGCAGAAGTCCTTGCACTTGGTGTTCCGGGGTAAAACACCCATTTCAAGAGCAAAGCTGCTGCCTCTGTACAAGAGAAGAAGAAATGTCCTTACCTGTTAGCAGCACAGAGCTTGGGACACACACTTATCTCATGAAAAGGCTGCTGTCTTAAGGCATTGGTCACTGATGTGTACAAATACTGAAGTGGGTAAGTATTGTCAGTCAGTTATGAGTTTCACCAGGAGAGGGCAGACAGAGACACAGACATACATGTGTACACGTGCACCCACACGTTTACACACACAGACACACACACAAATACACACACGCCAAGTCACTTGTAGAGCACTGAAATGATCCTCATCAAAACTGGTCACACACACCCCTCAGATCCTTACAATGCTACTCCTCAGAATTGAAATTAAAAAGATGTAACCTGCAGAGCCAACCTATAATCCAAAAATTACCAAAAACTATACCCTCTCCCTTTTCTCTCTTGCTTTTATTCTTTTTCCCGAGTTCAGAAACACAGATCTCAGCTACACTTACTCAGTATGTATATATACAAAATGTAAACATCACTACACAGCACCTAGCACCCTTTTTGATTAACAAAGTCACTAACGTATTTGTCATGCAAGCATAGGGATTTTTCCAGACTACACACTGTCAGGTTGCAGGAAGTGTGGAAAATATTTCGAGTTTACTTTTGCTAATGACCAGGCTTGGAAAGAATGGAGAAAAAAAAATCAACACAGACAGGGCTGAGGTAGGTTTGGCTGTATCTGATGTAATGTCACTGTACTGAGCAGGAAGACAAATGGGATCTCAAACTAACAGGCAGGTCACTACAAGATAAGCAAACCAGGTTTAGGGAGAAGATTCCTCCACTCCAGCAGAAGGGTGCTGCATCCTGCACTCGTATCGCTGCAGGCGATGGAAAGAGTTTTCACCACAAGGATAATGGCCCTAAACTCTGGCCCAGCAGGACCGCGCATGGAGGTCTGATGGTAGCTCAGCAGCTGAGGGGCAGCTGGTGCTTGGTTTCTTGTTAAAATGGTCAGGAAAAGGAGGAAGGAGAGGGCTGTGGAGTGATCTTCCCAGTGTGGGTAGCTGTCTGTTGCACACTGGGCTGAGCACAGCAGGGTTTTTGCTTGTTGGCCAACAATGGGCCAGCAGCTCTCCAGGCTGGGGTACCAGACCCAGCTGTGCCCCCGAATTTGAGTTTCTTGAGCAGAATCCATCTCTTATCCTCTGTCTGAGCTGGTGGATAGGGTGTAGCCTCCTGCATGGACAAATGCATGCGCACGAGCATCCTGCTACCTGCTACGAATCCACCCACAAAGCCTGAAGTGCCTGAGCCCTGATCTTTGCCAGGATCCACAACTGTTACAGTCAACAAGAGATCCCTGCACCATTTTAGACCCGCTTGCTCTCAGTGGGTTGCTCTGGCTCTCTGGGTACAGCCCCCTCCCTTATTAGAAAGCACTACCTGGTTAATGCCAAGAATGCCTACCTGCCTCCTTTGATTTGTAAGTCGAACAGCCTTCCCCTCCCTCCTGTCTTTTCTGAAACTCTTTATAGCACCGAAACTCTCGTGGCTTTGAGCCAGTGTGAGAACAGCTGATGATTTCCCTTCCCTCATTCCCTGGGATCTCTGCTCCCGGGGCCTAATTGCTATTCTAATAATATCCATCACCAGCCTCCTTCGCCTCTCGCCCACTGACATCCGGATGAGATACTGCATTGCTGCTGCGGACAAACCCAATCCTGCTCCTCCGGACTCCAGGGGTGCCACGGGGGCCACGCTCTTCATGGTCGCTATCATCAGCCTTGGGCAACGAGCAGCGCCTGCTTTATCCTCTGCCTCCAGCTCCAGGTTTATGGGGGCTGCCAGGGCTGGGAAGCCCACAGGGCTTGGCAGAAGCAGCTCAGCCACCGCTTATAATGCAAATCTGCCTTGGGTTCTGCTTTGCTTCCCAAGCTGTGACAGCCTCCGCCTGCCGCAGAGGCTGCCGAGCGAGTGAGCAAGCTATGGAGCAGCCTCTCCGCAAAACCCTCGCCCAAGATTGACCCTGAATTTCTCCGCCACTGTTCACACCCTCCCCCATCGCACAAAGAGGAATAGACACAGATGGGGAAAGACATTCGAGTCCCCAGGGGCAGGGGTGGAAGGACACTGCAGCACCAGGGATGTGGGATTTCAGGAGAAGGGTTAACCCCTTCATGGCCTGCTTGCCACTTTTAGGGCTGGGCTGACATTTTCTCCATCTCACAAGCAAGCCTGCATCTTCACCTAGCACAGCACGGACCACACCGAGGTGCTTTCACAGTACATGGGAAGGGATGTCCAGCAGGAGGATCCCAGTGTCTCTGAAAGGATGTTCCAGCTGGCTGTGCCCGGCACATTTTGCAGCCCTGCAGGAAATCTCCACCTGTCCGTGGGCGGCATTGGCAGCATCCTGGCGTAAGGGGAGGTACCCGGCGCACAGGGAAGTGCTCCCTGTCCTGATGGAAAGAAGGGTGCAGCTCTAGCACAGCCACCTTGGCACAGGCGGGGAATTAGCCAGATGAGACACGAGCCATTTTTGCAGGGAGCAACTGAGATGTGAGTGCACATCCTTTCCTAGCCAGAGCCTTGCTAAAAGGGGTTTGTGCCCCACAGCCTTTGGCTCCAAATTTATTTAGAGAGATGAGTGACTTCTTCACTGCTGTTCAGTAGGGATCTGGGGAAATGGGTTACACTACTTCAGCAGAGCAGAGGGTTGTGCTAACAAAGAGAGGAAAACATTGGGGTCCAAAAATCCTGCCACCGCTGCGTTGGTACTGAGCACGTCCAGGAGAGCAGGACCAGTGCCTTGAACAGCCAGGGCTCTGCCTGGGCAGCAAGGTGCACAGCTCCCCAGAAAGCCAGGCAGCCCCAGCCCTGCTTTCTGCAAACACACCCTGCCTGCAGTGCCCAGGGCAGTCAACGGGAACTTTTTGTATTTTCCAGGATCAGGCCTTCTGTCTGGACCCAGGTGGCAAAAATACTGTAATTGACAACAAGTGACAACTTTTAACAGCAGAACATCATACCCCAGCTTAGGATAACTAGCAAGTGCTGGTAGCTCTGAGACCCACTGGGAAATCAAGTTAGTGAGCTTGAGTCTCTTGTAGAGATACATTCAGCCCTAAAACACAAGTCAAGGGGAAATAATGTCACTTATGAAGGACAGGGCTTCCACTGGCCCTGCTCTGACTTTCATTTTTTTACTGGACAGCAGGGAAAATGGTTCCTTCCCCATTGCACAAGTCTGTAGAGGCATCAAGGCTGGGACTGCCTTTAACCCCCTCACTCCCAGGTGAGACAGGATGCTTTCTGTTAGCAATTCTTCCCCCCTCCCCTCCCAGGAATATACATTCCCTGCCCCTCTCTGAACTCACGCACTCCACACTATGACCTGCTGTAAAGTAACTCAGTAAAATCAGGTAACCTGCAGGACTGCCTCTATGTCCCTGCAGCATCAGCCATGGACTTTTTGGTTATTACTAGGTGATGCTGGATCATTGTTAGAAAGAAAACCTGACATTTCAACCCTGTTGGTACAGAATGGTATTTCTCCCAGCTCTAGCAGAACACGGTCCCATAGTTACACCATTTGAAAATCCCACTGGGCACGTAGTTCCTTTTTACCCAGGTACATTATACAGGATATAGTTATCATATTGGGAATTCAGATACACTGATACCAGCTGACAGCTAAGAAACCAAACATAACATAGTCTCGACTACAGTTAACCCTTCACATGCACAACAAAACATAAAACAAGGAGCGCTTTTGCCTTTAAAAGTGCCGTGCCTGCAATCAATTAGAAAAGACATTTAAAATCTTGTCACAAAATATTGGATTTTCCAGCATAGCCTAATAGGTTAAGTACTAAAATCACACTAAAATGCAGAGGGTGGCAAATGACCAGATCCCCTAAGTGGCCTTTGAAAATCCAAGACCCAGCGAATAAAGTCAAGGAAAAACATTTACCACATTTTTTGTCGGTAGCTTTTTGCCATAGGATGGTAAGGGCTTTAGTGCCTGAGGTATAGGTAGTTCCTGGATGCTTTTAGGGAAGTGGGATGGGGGAAGAGTCTGGAGAATAGTTTGCATAGCTTGCAGATATAAAGAGGCAGGTGTGTTCCCCACCAGGCTGTTGAATTTGTCTTCCCCCAGCAAAGCTGTCCAGTGGTCCGGATGCTCCTGCAGAACTTTCCGCATCTTAAACTGTGGGTTGGGCATGAAGAGTAAGAGGTAGTCGAGGCAGAGCTTCTTTGATGCCACATTGACTTTGGAATCCCACATCTGCTCCAGGATGACGTCCAGCGGGGTGAGCCCTTTACTGTCCTCTATCCTGGGCGAAGCTCCATTCCCGAGGAGGATGAGGACCGTCTCTGACCTCAGCAGTTCACAGGCAAGGTGCAGGGGGGTTTTCCCATCCTCCAGATGAAAGCAGCCAGTCCTATTGATGTAGGAGTTCAAGCTGGGGAGCTTGTGTGCAATTTTGATGATCAGCCCCAAGATATCTCTCCTGTCATATGTGACCGCCATGGCCAAGTGAGGAGCAGAGGATGGGCAATAGCAGAAGTGTTCCCCAGGCACCTTGAGAGCCTCCTCGGGAAAATGAGACAGCAGATACTGAGCGTAAGGCAGGTGGTTATGCACCACTGCATAGAGAAGGGCTTCTGAAGGTGAGTAGGTTCTTAGGCTGGCATTTTCCTCCCAGTAAAAATATTCCATAGTTCTCATGTCTTCCAGCATCCACACAGGCTTGTGATCTCTCACAGCCTGGTAGAACATGTAGGATAAGAACTTGCAGTGCCTGCTCTGATCATCCTGCAGGCTGGCCTGGTTACTGGCCATGGCTCAGCAAATAAAGAGCAGCTCCACGTAGAATCACTCCAGACTGTAAGATCTGTGCACTTGGAATGCAGATCCCGATGCTGCTGCAACCTTCAGGCTGTCATTGCTGCCTGGACTGCACTAGCTGGAATGCATGGGCTGATCATCTCCACCCATTCATTGTTTTTCCCCTCACTGCAGTGGTTTTGTTTAGGTAAGCACAATCCCACAGGCTCAGTTAACCCATGCCATGCAAGCAGATGGTTAGTAAGTACATCCCGCTCTGCGCGTGGCACAGGTTACTGGAACGCTGTCAGACCGCGAGTGATTTTATACACACACAGCTAGAGAGAAGAGAGGGAGAGACTAAAATTAGCCTGAGAGGTGAGGCAGATTTCTGTCTGCATTTCGTGTCTAACCAGATCAGCTCATACATTGCAGTAAGTGCAATAGCGATATTCATCTATTTTTTGCATGTCACTCACACACACGCAGCTCATTATATAGTAAAAAATATGTAGCGGTGTAAAATGCTCCACAGCTGATAATACACGTGATTATATGCTCAGGAAATCAAGGGATTGGTAGCTGTAGCATTAGGAAGGGATCCCTATTTTATAAATAATGGTATGAATAGCCACTTAGGAGACACTGTTGTTAATGGATTGTCTATAAGGCATTACTCATGTTTAAGATCCCAGCATTAATTTCTGCAGAGAAAAGAGTCGAACGGTATGTGGAGTAACTATGCCCAGAGCCATAAAGCATATTGCTCGGTTTAAACGCCTGCCTTTGTTTAGCAAGGAAATATCTGAAGTGCCTCTCTATTGCACAGCAAGTTCATAAACAAAAGGTTAATGGCCAAACCCCACTAGCAGATGGAGAGCTTTGTTCTAAACGTTTCTCAGATGTCATGCTCCAGGACTGGGGTAGGAGGGAGTTTTAATGGGGGGAAGTGGGTTTAAGCAATCAGACTCATGCAACGCCCTGGTAAGACACAGAGGACCCAGGCCTACGGGCGTGAGGGGGTAGTGCCTGTTGGATGAGGCAGAAGGACCTGACCAAGATTAAATTAACAGAAAAGAAATTAACTAAGCACCCCTTATTGGCAACTTGTGTTTACGGAAGGAGGGCTTCCATGCATCTTATAAATCGACAAATTGCAGTAAGATAGTATCCCACCACCTTGATAGGAAAGCAGGAAAAATACAGCAAATCAATAATTCTTTTTTCATTTAGCAAGGAGACAAACATATATTCAGTATATTCAAACTAGAGAGCATTCAAGTATCAAATCTGGACATCTAATCCAAAGAGAAAACCAAAGCCACTCACGAAACTAGGTCTAGATCTAGCATGTCTTCCAAAGTTCTGGATGTTCAAGTCCATACCCCAAACATTTCATTTTAAGGCCAGTTTTCATCCGATTGGAAAAAAACAAGCATGTGTCCAGTTTTTCATCCACCATTACTGTGGTTATGCATGGAAATGCTGCTACATAGTCCTTTGCACGTGGTATGACCTGTATTGTACCCACAGTCATATTAAACCATGTATGCGCTCAAGGCCAGATCCAAAGCCTACTGAAGAGCACGGGGAGGTTCTCACTGGATCCAGCATGCTTTGGATCAGGCATTACTCGAGCACTTGGAGACACATGTTTTGTTTCTCCAGTTGCTAACCCAAAGCATCTGAAACTTGGACTTAGGTACTCAGAAGAGGGGTGAATTAGTATTTAAGGGGCTTTTTTGTCTAAAGCCCTCACAGGGCTCTTCCTACTAGTAAATCATGACTATACCCTAGGAATTACATGGATTTTGTTATTTCCATGTTGCAGGTATGGGAAAACACACACATACACACATACTTTACATAGCCCAGTTTTACAGAGCACCTCATGGATGGGGCAGGGCGCTGAGCCACAAATTGCTGTGTCTGTGTTATAGCTATTAGGCAACCCTCACCTGCTGCAGGTGTTAAGATAAGGCTCCCCAGGGAAGTGGTCATGGCACCACCCTTATCAGAGTTCAAGGAGCATCTGGATGATGCTCTTAGTTGTATGGTTTAGTTTTAGGTAGTCCTGCGAGGAGCAGGGAGTTGAACTTGGTGATCCGTATGGATTCCTTTGAACTCAAGATATTCTATGATTCTATGATCAATCGAGATGCAGAGTACATCTGTCTAGGGAAGTTAGTGCTTGGTACATTGAGAGGGGAATTACAGTGCATTGGCTCCTCTGTAGGGGTTCAGTGCGCAGACACTCTCACAGGACATTATGGCTTAGTATTTTAGTACCAGGTAGCCTCATGCTTACGCTCCCAGCTTAATCCATGTCATACTGACCCCACCACAGGAAGCTCACAGTCATCTTCTCTGATGTTAAATCCATCACCAATGGCAATCATCTCAACCAAAGTGGTTCTGCCACTGCTACAGCAGGGTGATCACCAAGCAGAGCTGTTTTTGTAGTGCCTCCTGTCCCTCTGCTGTGGAATCACTGCTGGGCAGTCACTTTGCAGTGAAACACAAAGGAATTTCTGCACTTTACCTGCTGTAGGCTGTGGCACACAGCAGACTTGGATCTTTTTCCTTCCCTTCCTTGGCCATCCAGCGCCCAGGAGATGCAGCCTGGGCTGCATTGTCCCCCTTCCTTCTTTGCATCTGGCCTGGCAACCGCAAGCTCACAGGCTCACTTGGACCAGAAACTTGACCATGTTTTCTTGGAGATGGAGAAGAGAGAATTTGGCACTGACTCTGCTTGCTGACCCAGCTGACCCTGAGGCTGCAGGGCAGCTGGTGTGGCATAAGGCACAGTGCAGGAGTCTTCAGCCAGGAGAGCAGAAATGAGGAAGCCAGACTCTTTTAGGGATAGCCCTCAGTCACAGAGGGATGGCTGCAACATCAAATCTAACGTGTGCAGAGACACATAAAAGTAAAGAGAAAAATATTCTGCAAGTATCTCCAAGGAAAAGGGAAGCTGAAATCCCAGAATCAGGAATGGCCACCAGGCTTACGGCAATCACCGCTACACCACAGGTCCAGGATGTCCAGGACACGGAAACATCTGCAATTACAGATTACCTTGTAATTACAGGTTACGCTGTAATTCTGCCCAGGAAGCCCAGGACAAAACTAGGGGAGTCCTTCACATCGTTTGCTCACCTATGTGTGGTGTCAAATGGCGCAGGTCTCTGCTGTGTCAGAGTATCGCCAGCCCTCCTGGCTCCTGTCCTTGGCCTTTTCTGTTTTTTTCTGGGAGTTTAGGAAAGCTGAAAGCACATATTTGCTAGCAGTGCATCTCTTCTGAATGTTATTACAAATATAATGCATCTGTAGATCCATTATACATTATAGAGCCATCAGAAATGGAAGACATTAACGTGGAAAGCTTTATTGAGGAACTGGAAGAAGATTAGGAGTTTGGGAGTTTCTGTTTATTTCTTAGAATTTTGATCTGTGGCTAAAAATAATGTAACCTAACTCCTAAGGTTTTTGTTGTGGTTTCTTTCTTGGCCAAAGTGCAGTCTAGAAGGTGAGCAGGATCAGTTTTGAGGGAGCATCCAAGGAAGCAGGAACAGTTTTGAAGTATGAACCTGAAAAAAAAAGTTAATTTTACCCAAACCACCATTTACCGTTTCAGCTGAGACCAAGAGGCTCTTTAGGCTTCTCCCAGGCAGATGTTTTTTTCACATTTTGATGGTGATTTCAGCTCATAAAGTGATTTGGTTATTGTGAGCCTCTGAGAAATACAGTGTGTTTCTGAGTGTTTCTGAGTTATTTGGGAATCTTCTTACAGTGTTATGCTCAAAATATTGTTTCTGGGCAAAAGGAAAATCCACCTTATATATAAAGACAAGAATTTATTGTTATTATAACTGAAACCTTAGCACTCTAATCCAAAAATCATTATTAGTTCTGGTTTAATTATTACAGAAAAATATATAATACAGAAATAATAATACATATATGCAGAAAAAGTTGCAATAATAATAGTAATAACAACAATAATAATATTGTTACGCCCACACTTCTTAACTTCTACCCCTATTCCTGGTGTTATAGTCCCCCTGTCATTGCTCATCTGGGTCCTAAGATTTGGTGGTTTCATTCTGGTGGGGATGGTGGTGTTACAGGGACTGGTCAGCATCTGGAGTCCTTCAGTGGGAGGAATGTGAGGTTGATGCTGATGGTTTCTTCTTCCTCACTCTACAATCTTCTGGGGGTCATTTTCATGATTGTTAACATGCTTTTACACCTTGTTTTTTCTTAATTGGGCTGAAACCTCACTTTACATCCAGATTTACTACATAAGGTGACTATATGCACGTAAGACACTATTTCTTTGCCCTTTTTGCTACCCCTAAAACCATTCTTGTCCTGCTCCTTATCTGCATTTCTTTAACTGACCATAGGTGAGTTGTTTGTTGCTGTGAGGTCTCCAGAGTCAAGCGTGTGCCCTATCTCTCACCATCCCATGCCTGTACTTCTCTGCACCACATCTTGTGCCCCCATTTCTCAAGTCCTCTGCTGTCATACCAGGCCTATGATTTAACTCTAGCATGTTAAGTTGGAGTCGTGAGCATCTCATGGTGCACAGAATAGCTACTTGTTACTGCTACGTGAATAAAACAATGGTTGTACCATACAGTGCTAATCAAAGTAAAACAAATCAGCCGTAGCCACCCAAATTAAAATAAAGTGGCGGGCAGGTCAATAAAAGCCCAGGCAAAGCAAGCCAACAAGCATCAGCCCTGAGCCTTTGCAAACTCAGTACAAAACCTGCGGGCTGTTACTAGCAATGGCCATAGAATACTGCGGGGATAGAGGGGTTCAATGGATCCCGTTTCTGGAATAAAGCAAAGCAGAAAGGCTTTGTGTACTGCATACTACTGAGAACGTGGTTTAGGCTTATCGCTCTTTCTGTGTCATTTCTTCCTCCTGCTACTCTGTATGACAGAGTATGCCCGTATGGCAGGCATGCCACAGGCCACAGCGGTCTAGTGGCTAATTTGAGCTCAGCTCAGCTCCTTCCTGCCACATTTTCACCTGGGCATACACCTGAAAAACTTCAAGGAAGAAGCTGCTTGGGAAACAGAAGAACAAGAGACTTTGGGGAAGATTGGGACCATCTCCAGCACCCTACATCTGTCAAAAACTTCAATGAGGTGTTCCTTGCTCCCCTTCTGCCTTTCTTCAGTGCCTTTATTGGCATCTGTTTGCAGGGCACAACTGATGCCAATTCCTCTAGGCACTTTGCACAGGAGGGGCACAGGATGGTCTAGACAGGGCATACAAAGAAGTAAAGCCATTTCCGGGTATCAGGTGCCTGAGCACAACGCGAAAGAGTTACAGAAACCTCATCTCTTGATTCAGAGGCACGCTGGTTTTCGCTATCTACTAATCTTCTTCCTTTCTTTGGGAAAAAAAACCAACCCTTTGATCTGTAGGCAATGGATGATACCCCTTCAGCCACAGCGAGCCTCCAGCCATGCTCACTGTGTCCTGCTTTCCACGTTCAGCCCAGGCTGCGTGGTGCAGCTTGTGGGCATGCTGTGTGATGAATTAGCACCCTTCTGCACAGCCCTACTGCTCATGCTCTTAACGCTGTGGTTGTGAAAAGAGTGATCAACTAAGCTGGTGGCAAGGATGGGTCCCAACTCAGGGATGCAGTGAAAAAGAGCGTGACTGAAAAGGCCTGCTAAAACCAAGGTCAAAGACTGCAGGTTTTGGATAGAAAAGAAACTGCCCAACTATAAGAAAACAGTGGACAGCTTACCTATGCCAAGGAACTGGAACAGTATAGCTAATACGAGGCTGGTTTTACAGAGCATGAAGGGTTTCTTTTATACCCTGCTACATGCTTACCAGGTCTAATTCATCCAGCTGACTAAAAAAGGCTTTGAGATGGTGGAAAAATCTAGAGACTGACCTGTCCTGAATTGCAGAATATTTCACTTCTGATTGCAGAATTCAAACAGCGAGTGTAACAATCTCTGCTTATATGGCTAGGAGCTGGAAATGAAAATAAGCAGAACTTTACCAGTTTGGAAAACATTTGAACTACTTGTAATGGGACCACCTGATGTGCTGTACACAGAACAAATCAATCCCCAGATGGTTATTGACCTGCAGAAGTTTGGAAATGAAAGATAACTACCTATAATGCAAGAGTCATATGCAGTATATGTAAGAGGGAGTTATCTAGAGACAAATGGAGGATGTTCAGGTTATGTCCATGCTGCTGGTTGAGCACAGCTGTTATCCCGACATATGCCCTGTTCATACTGCCACATTCAGACACTCACCTGCACACTGTACCAAGACCTGGAGCACTCACAAGATGTAGGGGAGCCTGGGCAACACACTGTTTTCCTGCAGATCCTTGTTTATCCAGCCTGCGAAGGGCTAAGCCTGTTGTGTCCAAGTTTGACCTAGTGCTTCGCTTCCCAACTGTAATGTCTCTGAGCTCTACCACTGCAAGCCACAAACAGCAGGCACAGAAAGTGCATGAATCAAGGGAGGCAAGTGTGCCTCTGCCTGTTTCTTTGTTCAGTTTTAAGCTCAGGGTATAGACAGAGCCCTCGGTACAGGAAATGCTTCCAGCCTATATGGATGTTGATATGGGGCAAGCCTTTTAGAAGCAACAACACAAGTGTGGTGGCCACCAAGAGCATAGGTCAATGCAACATAAGCATCGTGACAGCAATTCCAGATGAGCTTTCTTGCAATACACTTATGGTGGAGCCTGCTGCAAAAGTGATAGCAACTCCACAACAATGAAAGAAGGAAGATGTAAGACTGAAGATGGGTCTTGACACAGAATCTTCTGTGTCTCCAGTTTCACAGGATAATTTATAGACACTCCTTAGGTAAATCTGCAGAGTTTTCTTCTGTTTCCTATGAGATACTTAAGCAAAATCCTTGGCATTGTAACATTGCGGTCACCTAGTGCTAACACTTTGTGTTACATACTCCGTGCTGGGAAAGAGTAGCTGAGAGAGATGCAGATGGCAAAGCATGAAGTGTCACGGCATTAGCAAAGCTGTGAACTCTGTCCCCTCACAGCAATTAGCAGAAAATAACTTGAGTTATGATGAATATTTGTTCCTTTAATCCATCATCTTGCATCAAGGAACTGAAGTAATAAAATATGTGGCAGGTCTCTATCTTCACCCCAGGTGAAAGCTGAATGCTTATTTTTTGAGCCCCTCATCTCTTCTGACATACATAACCTCAATGTGCGTAACTGCGTGGCACTGGCCTACTACAAAGGTGTGTTGAAGACCGTCTGGATGTCACCTGAAAGGCAGAGACTGAAGGCGTAATACTAGCTGTGGCCTCTGACTCTGAGGTACAACCTCCCCTACCTTCAGATGAGGGATGTGGGAATATTGAGTCTCTTAAAGCAATTTCCCTCCTAAGTCTCAGAGTGAGGAATGTCGTAGGAGACAGGTAGTGTTGTCTGAAGAAGCCTGAGCAAGGGGGATGGGTGCTGAGGTCTTTGGTTGGACTGGGCTTGGGACAAAGAGTGAGCTGGGTCAGGAGCAGGACCCAAGTGAGGTGGCAAGAAATGAAGAGCAAACTTTCTCAGAGAGCTGGAGAAGAGACAGAGCAACAACATGCCACTAGTCCCACACTTCTGCCTGTGTTCTGTACAGGGCTGTCATGGATGTGGGACCCAGGGCCCGAATAAGCTATTTGGCTTATTGAACTCTCTGTTTTCAGGGAAACTGCTTGTGAGCAGCTGACCGGCTTGCCAGAGCCTGGGGACTGTCAGGTGCTGCAGGCTGGTCAGGCCAGAATCCCTACTGCCATGAAGCAAATGTTTTTCCTCTATCAAATCCCAGGGAGGGATTGCCCATTTCTAAAGGCGGGCACTCAGCAAACACTGGCGTAACTCCAAAGGAAGGATAAAGATGTTTCTAACTCTCACTGAATGTCATACATCTCTTCAAATATAGGTTAGATCAAGTAGTTCGCTCATGTCTGTAGGATGAGATGTCAGCTCAGTTTAATCAGCTATGAAAACAACAAGGCTCATTTTATTCCATTTTTTGAAAACGTTTTTGAGACCTCATTGCACAGAATCTGCATGCCAAAAATCCTGGTGTCTCCCATTTCTCTGAGCCCATTTGTTTCAGTTCCCGACTCCTGTCCTAATTTGAGACTACATCTCTCAAAGACGGTACATAAACAGACAGATTACCATGCCTCTTCCAGAAAGTAACCTGTCAGCTGAGCTCTGTTTAAAGAACAAAAAGCCGTTGCAGACAGTCTGTGCCTACAGATACATTGAACCAGATGCTGTTTTTCCAGTGAATGGCTGAGACTGTGAGACAGTCTTCTATTGTTGGATGTTTTCCTTTCTCGTGACGATCATGGGTAAGGTATCCGTGCCCTGTTTTACCATACCTCTATGTAAATGTCAAGGCTGAAAACTACTGAGAAAGCATTCAGGAAGGCATGGATACATTTAGTTTCCAAAACCGATGAAAAGCAATGCTTTTTTATGCAACCTATGATTAATCTGGGGAATTCAGTGCTGCACAATATCAACGAGGCTAAATGCTTTGCAGTCTCCAAAGTAAGATTTTTTTTTTCTGTAAACATTAAGGTGTTTGTTCTGTGCACATGCAGCAGCTGACTGGACACCAAAAATGCAACTCCAAGGTCCTACCAGCACGCAGATGGACAAATAAATAAAAAACTACAGCTGTGCCATCCATAACACAATGATGACAAATTTGTCTGAACCTTCTTAGTAGTTCTAGTGCTGTACAGCTATTGCAAACAAGAGCTTGTCAGAAACACAGAAACTGTGTACTTGTGTGTGGAAAATGCCAGTGCTACGAGACTGAGCCACTTTGCAGAATGTATCAGTATCATTCCATCTTTTTGGCAAAACTCATAGTCCAAAAAGGGATAAACATATTTTTAAAATTATTTTTTATTGAATCCATTACACAAGAAAAATCCAGGTTGTAAGCAGCTCTGTTAAACATTACAATCTCTGGGATGTAATCCCATAATTAACGGCTGAAGGTCACTGAAAACAATCTTCAGCTGTACTATCATTACAAAATTATTTATTAAGAAAGTTTTTGCAGTGTCTTCTGAGGCCTCAGAGGCTGACAGAGACTTCAGTCATCAAGACTGCCAGTTCCTAGGCCCTGCATTTTGTTGTCTCATAGACAATACACTTCATCCAGAACCTAAGATAACCACTACGTTCTCCAGTTTCCAGTGGGTTTTTCTGAAATGGGATTTCAATCTGGGGAAGTGCACAGTTCAGTGAACAATAAGCACTTCAGAAGTACCTGAAAATTTTATTTCTCCAAGTAAAATCCTTCTGGACTTTATTATCTCTAATGTTTTGTTCACAGAATTGTGTTGGAAGCTTGGTAGCCCTATGCTGCACCCTCTCCAGCAGTTCCCCAGCTCAAGAAGGACAGGGAACTGCTGGAGAGGGTGCAGCATAGGGCTACCAAGTTGATTAGGGGACTGGAACGTCTCTCTTATGAAGAAAGACTGAGGGAATTGGGTCTCTTTAGTCTGGAAAAAAGACGGTTGAGGGGGGACCTGATCCATGCTTATAAATACTTAAAGGGTGGGTGCCAGGAGGATGGGGCCAGGTTCTTTTTGGTGGTGCCCAGTGACAGGACAAGAGGTAACGGGCACAAACTTAAGTATAGGAAGTTCCACCTAAACATGAGGAGGAACTTCTTTACCTTGAGGGTGGCAGAGCACTGGAACAGGCTGCCCAGGGAGGTGGTGGAGTCTCCATCTCTGGAGACATTCAAAACCCGCCTGGACACGTTCCTGTGCAACCTGCTCTAAGGTGTCCCTGCTCTGGCAGGGGGGTTGGACTAGATGATCTCCAGAGGTCCCTTCCAACCCTATGATTCTATGATTCTATGATTGGAATACTGGATTCCCTGAACAGGGCACTTGTGATGACTCCACCAGCGACAAATTGCTTCTACTACCACGCATAATGAGTTCAGAGCTTGCTAACCTGCAGCTGGTCTTTCCTTCTTCTCTATGGTTTAATGTATATGTGAAGTTGGCCAGTGAGAATTCACTCAATAGCGGACAGATTAGTAGCAAAATGAAAGCATGAAATTCAGTAAGGCTGCTTAAAGGAGAAGTATTTTGATGCTTCAGAAATGCTTTGGGCATGGAGGTTTCCCATTAAGGCCATTGAGGTACGGTGGTTGCTTGGATCCTGAACTTTCTGTGGGAGGACTGCCTCAGTGCTCATTCATCAGCACCCAGGAAAATATCATCCTGGACACCTCTGAGGTGCCTGACAATACAAATACTATAAATATCAGAAACCCTGAGACAGCATAACAACCTTTAATGAGATCCGAGCTAACAGCTGTTGAATTGAACACTGAAGAAGTATTTAAAGAGCTTCACAGTCAAAGCCACCCTTCCACGGACTGAAGCCTCTGGTTCATATATCTACTTGATTCAGAACCGAAAAAGAAATCTGTTTGTGCCTTATTAAACATACAGAAATATTCATCAATAATGCCCCAAAGGATGTTGAATTGCTTCAGCATACAGCAGGATTTAAGTTAATCACTCCTATATTCTGTTTAAAAAGAGTCTTCTGCCCATAAAGACCAAAACTATCTCCTTTTGATACAGCTGATAACTGGGGCTAAGGAAAGAACTTTTACTACAAAGTAACCAAGGTGAGAGGCAGAAAGAAATCAGCTCAACTTTCAGATCTTTGCTGGAGTTTAGAAGGATGGCTTACATTTTCAATATATGTGTCAGTTGAATGCTGTTTTTCTTTTGTTTTCTTTTTTTGTTGTTTTTAGGTGAAAATCTAAGAAGTAGAAGCTCTTTCCCTCCACAAAATGGAGTCTGTACAAACTCATGTTTACAGTCACCTTTCTGGGCGTCTCACGCCAGACTGCCTTTGCAAACACTCATTCAAGATCTCAACAGCCAGGTACTGAAATTAAACCAAAACATCAGCGTGGCCCTCTTTTCTTAATGGGATATAAGATTATTTGCAGAAGGAGAGATACACCACTGGCAGCAAAATTCCTCTGGGTACCACCCTAATAATAATGCAGGCTAATGAAGGGCCATGGCCTATATTCATGTTCTGGGACTGCAAGCTCCCCTTTGCTCAGCAGTACACACTGCAGTTGACGTGTGCGTTGCACACTGAATGTGGTTTCTCCCCTCGCCCTCCTTGTCTCAGGCTTTGCATTTCTGAACCAAGCTGTGGTCAGTGAATCAAAAATCCAGGCTCTGGGGGGCCAGGAGATAGACCAGGGGGATGCTGCTCTCCCTGGCATCATGGATGGTGGCAAAACCTGAGCAGATACCTGAGGAGGCTGTCCCTTTGCTTTGCCTGGCAGTGACGTTGAAAATGACAGACTATTCACAAGGGGCTGCCATCCCTAAATGCAACATCTAGTGCCATTTGAGATGGGCTAAGGATCTGAGACACCTACACAGAGCTGCTACAAGGACCTACTGAAGCTTCTCACCTTTCCACAAAAGTAGCTGTAGGCCAGGGAAAATATCCTGGAGCTTCTGACTCAGCACCAATGTTAGACACCTCATGTGGCTTCACAGGTTTCAGTAGCTACTCTGTATGACATGAGTGGGGACTCTTCCCTCATCTCAGAGCTGTTGCTTCAAGGGGTGTGGGTGCCACTGTGCTGTACACACACCTCATCTTCTGAAGGTCAGCTCAGATGTGGGCACATTGAAGACAATGACTGCTTGTTCAAAGCTACTGGAGGCTTCAGTGGGAAGACTGGAATATTTTTACGGAAATGGTTCTCTGACGAGGTCCAGAAAAGCCTCTGGTGAGGTCTGACCTTAGCAGGGCTGAAGAACAATCAGGTTTTCTATTATGGCCTCTCTGTGGTCCTTTTACCTTCAGGGCTGCTGTGGAGCCCAAGGATCCCCTAGCACAGCCCTGCCATGCCAAGTCCCAGACATGGTCTGTGGGCTCACAGGCTGGCTTGTTCCCTGAGCACAAGCATACTTGGGAACCACGCAGTAAGGCTCCCAGACAGCCTTTACTCCTGCCACCCCACAGCTCTGTCAGGCAGGTGACAACAGAGCTGGGACTCCTTGTTCTTCCAGAAGCCTGGCTAAACACCAGTGACAGCAAGGGATCTCCGGCAGTCTTGATGTTGGCAAGACAAAATGTTGTTAATTTCTAAATGATGTTTGAATTTGGCAATTTATATCTTGATCTGGGTCTGAAAATATCCTTAAAATAGACTCATCTTTGTGAAACAGAAATTCATTCTCCTGGCCAGCTCCAGTTGTCAGGACTCATTCCTCCTGAAAATGAGGCTATCATGGAGACAGGCATCTAACTTCATCCCAGATTTGAAACTGTTGGCTTGGAGGTTTGTAACTAAAATCCCAGCAATACCCCAACTGTTCTCAGGCTCACGCTGAGGGGCCGCATCTGCTCGAAGTAAAAAAATCTGAATTTACATGAGTCACACATCAACTCATTCTATGTAAAGATACTGTAAAAGCAACACCAGAAAAAAAGCTGTCTGTGTGCCAGCAATGCCATGTTTACATTAAAGCCTGTCAAATATAGCCCTAAAAACACTACATAAATAGGTGGAAATATTGAATGTGCTGCTGCATCATAAAATTGAAAATGTTGAACTATTACAGATGGCTAATATGCATTATCTTCCTCATCCGTGAAAGTGAGGACTTCTCTTCATCAGGCAGAAGCATTGTCCTCCTGACAGCCACAGCTCCTGCAGGAGAAGGGGACTGTCATGAGCAAGCCTGCTTTGCAGCTGGAGCCCTCCTCTCCCCCCACGGCCCTGCTGGTCGGCTTTCCTATTTGGCAGCTCAGTGCTAAAACAGCATCTGAAAACTGTAAAAAATTGGTGTAACTATATATCAGGGCCAGAAACTGATCTGGTTCCCTTTAGTATGTTGGCATTTCAGAGCCTTCATGATTTTTGTCAGGCAACTCTATTTAAGAGTGAAGGTTTACTATTCAACCCTCACTTTACAAATTGGAAAATGAGGTAGAAACAGAGATAGTGATTTCCCCAAATAACAGAGGCAGTCACTATTTCTTTCATTTCCATAGTATTGTTTTGACATGCCACAACTCTTTCTGGGTATCTTGGATTCACATAAGATGTGGGGCCGATATTTTAATATGAGCATATCAGTGTCTCCATGACCTTCCCTAGCACCTGGTGAATGAAAACTGAGTTCTGGAGTCTGGGCTAAAAGAGTGTGAAGTATGCTGCTGTTTCTACCCGATTTAAAGTCTCGTGTATGTATGATCAGTGCATTCCACTCACATGCTCAGGCTTGACTCCATCACCAGGTATCAAGTCAGGAAAGACTTTTCTTGCAATCAGTTTGGCAGAAACTGTTGGACTTTTTTCTCCTTTTTTTTTTGCCTTACATAATCTAACTTATGCTACACTGTCCTTTTCTTGGGACAATCTTGATTCATGTTTGTGACCATCCTGAATGCTGCTGCAGGGATCATTTTCCCAGCTGATGGCTGCGATTGCCTTTCTCGGATTCTCCCACTAGAGGGGCTCCCTCCCTCCTTTTCATCGAGGTTGCAAACGTTCACTGCTCATGTCCTCAGCCTGTAAATTCCCATCCTTCCTACCACTGCCACTCAACAGCTGGATATTGATATCTGTCTCTGATTGATGTAGGGAGCTCACTGAATTTCTGAATTTCCAAGTAAGTATCTTCATCTTTTCTCCCACAGACACATGTCCAGGATGGTGAAGAGGAAATCCCCATCAGTGTCTCTAAGACTGGCTCATTTTTCCCCTTCCAGATCCCTGCTTTAAACTCTCTTTCTCTGTCATGGCTGGAAAAAGCACTCGACAGAGGTTAGACTGCTAATGTGCTGATATTACTGCTTCTCACACTGCTCAACTGTTTCCATAGCACACGCTTTCCTAGTTGTCCATCTTGGTCTATCACCATGATGTAGGCTCTCTGGGGAAGGGACTATCTTTTATCCTGTGCTCATACAATGCCTGAGATGGTGTGATCCTGGTTGATGACCAAGGTTATTGGCAACATGCAGTAAGCCGCTCCCTGCCCACACGTCTCTCAGGCTTGAGGGGCAGAACCAGCCAGCAGACATCAGGCAGATGGTGAGGGAAGGGAAGATGACCAGAACCCAGAGCCTTGCTTTGACTACCCTTATGCCTTCTCACTCCTATCCTGACACCTGCTCTCAGAAACCTCTCTAATCCCCTGCCAAGCTTTTCTCGTCCCTTTTTCTTACACCCTCCTCACTTCATAGACCACATGGCTTTGACCACTTTGTTCTGCCCATGGGTTCTCAGCATGTCTCTGGCACAACCTGGCACCCAGCATGACCTGCCCTTGTAACTATGCCTAGAAAAAACCTGGGTGGGCACACAGTTGGGTGGGCAACTCTGCAAAAGCAAGACGCTCTTTCCAAAACTGAAATTGAGTTTGAGAAGCAGGCTTAAAAAATTTAATAGGCTGGCGGTTTAACCATTTGTATTTGTTTATGCTTTCATTACATTTCTCACCATGGGCAATAAAAGTGGATGCATTTGTCTGCTTACCTGCTTATATTCTGCTTAAGATTCTGTTCCATTTTCTTGCTGTACGCTAGACTACAATATGTCCATTTTTCCAGGACATCATCTCTTCCCCTCTGAAAATCTTATCTGGGTAGATATCAAGGAGCTGCTGTGTTGGTTGGGATTTATGGATGTGTGATGATACCACTTGACAAAAAGAAATGGATACTTCACACACATACAGTCACACTGACTCTCTCATCAGTGGCTATTTTGCATCCTGGGTTCCTGCATACCCACAATAACACGCATCCTATTACTGTATAAAATACATACCAGGCAGCCAACGCTTTCTGGAAATTCTTGGACTCGTTGCACACGGGCTGTTGTTCTATTCATGAACATATGTTTGATGCTTCCCAGAAACTCTGCAGTTAAGGACATGTGCTGTCATTGCCAGGGTAATCCCTAAAGGCAAACACAATAGTACATATGGTAAATTCTCCTCTTACATCTTACTGTCGTAAGTTTAGTGAATTTTGTGATGCATGGACTGGCTGACACATGAATTTCACATCTTAGAAAGAGCGGAGACATTGCATGCAGGACAGATGACCTGTAATGTATATTTCAGTGTTTTTCCTCTGCATTTCCTCTGTAATTGAAAAGTTTTAATTATTTAATCTGTTTACAGTTTTCCAATAAGACCACTAGCAAAGGCAAAATCTGTTAATCCATGAAAAACAACCACTAAGCACTAAAATCTTTTTCTGTCAGCTGGCAGAAACCAAGCAGAAAACTAGTTCTTGATGACTGCCTAGTCTTTGACAAGCAGCGTGAGAATGAATCAACCTTTGCATGCCTCACTATTCAAATGTACCCCTGAAGAATCAACACATGGAAAAAAGATGGAAAACTCTCATCGCCTTCAAGCACCCACAAGGTGGTGCCATTCAATAATTTTATGAGGAAAGATTCCACCAAGACATTAGGGAAGAGAAGTCAGGATCCAGCTCTCTTTATGAATTACCACCTATTGCACAAGCAACTTGTTTTTCTAAACCATAGGCAAAGCATCACCCCAACAGCAACTTGCACTCAATCAATATGATACAAAGGATCATATCAAGGATTTCTGGCTGCTGTCTTGTGTCTCTTCCAGCCTCTTCCATGTTGCAGGGTTGTGTCCACCTCCGTGCACAGCCCTACGGACTTTCCTGCATATGAGATGGCTCTGCGGCATCATAAATCTCGCCATCAAGACTGCCTCCCTATCAGCACACCTCTGCATTAAATAGAGATTGCTTTTAATCTCATGGCTCCAAACTATGCAGTTTAGTTTGCTTTGGATAGGGTAATAGCCATGGGGAAAGTTCCTGGCAAGGGTGACTGTCAGCCCTGTGATAATTCCCCTTCCCATACATGCTTGTCCTTTCTGCATCATCATCTCTTGGTCACAGGACAAGCACTGTCCTCCATTAGCAACAAGCTCAGGAAACAGAGTCAACAGAGTGAAGAGTGGGAACCCCTCGTTTCGGGATTAGCAAGATATAACCAGCTATAGCCCACATCAGTTTTCCCACTCATAGAGATAACCAGCTTATTTTCTAGTAGGTCTTGAATGAACAGAAGATTTTGAGGACTTGGAGGTTTCCTGCCTGTGTCAGATTTAGATAGGTTGCTTAGAAGTGTATTACTCCCTCAGACCCAGCCTGAATCTCTTGCTCTAGCAAAGCTCCTCTTGAGATCAGGGTGAGCTGTTGCAAGGTTTAACTGGTTGTTCCTAACCTGCAGGTTATCTCCTTCCCTTCAGGCCCTGTTCTTTGCTGAATGTCAAACTGTCTGCAAGATCAGTGACCTCTAATTCATGTAAACAGCATATGTTGACCAGACTTTAAAATCATTGCTTGAGGATGCATACTGACCATCCTCATAAACACAAACACCAGATTAGCAGAGCCAAAGAAATCTTTCAGAAAGAATTACAGCTCTCTTTTGCAGCTCTTTAACAGATTAAGTAACTTTTTTCCCCAGTCAACTTCATCGGCAGCACTATTCATAATTCTAATGAAATTCAGATGATAATCCAGCTGGGGGTCTTGATAGCACCTCTGCCTGTGGCTGTTCTTGACTCTGTGGCCAGGAGGAATGCAGAGGAAAATTGTATTAGCCTGTCTTTCAAAGGCAAGGAATTAAACTTGTGAACATTTCTGTCTAAAGCCTGTCAGTAAATCATATGCTTACCATTAAGCAATTGCCAGAACAATGCAGGTAAATGAGCAGAAAAATGGTCATTTATAGCCTCAGTTATTCCCAGTGCTGATTACTGGTGGAGTGCCATAAAGATGAAGGAGAAGGAAAGAGAAGATGGCAGACAGTCTCTAAAGCTGACACTCAAATGAAGCATGGAGTCACATGCTGCCGGGAACAAAGGGACAGAAAAGCAGAATATAGCATTTGTCTTACTCGCGTATTTTTGTCCTCTCTTTTGTTATCACTTCTATAGAGATCTATAAAATCATGAAGGGCAGAGGGATGATAAATACTATACAATGGTTCATTGTGCTTCCTTGTACAAGAACAAGAAATGAAACTAGCAATTAGCAAGCTCTCCACAAGCAGAAGGAGGTGGTTCTTCACACATTGTGCAAAGAATCTGCAGGGCTGAGTGCGGGCTGCCCATGTGTTCAGTACCCTCATGGAGAGGTGGAAGGAGTTGGGATCACTTAGGCTTGAAAGAGGTGTCTAAGAGGTGAGTTAGTGGTGGCCTACAGCCACCCAATGGAGAGATACAAAGATGCAGATACTTCTCAACACTAGCAGGCGATACAAGAGAGGCCCAGGTTGGACTTTAGGGAAGACGTTTTTCACCAGGAGACCTTCACAGTGGACTTCCAGCCAATGTTTCCACAATTCTATGAGTATCAGTTCCAAAGCTGAACACTTGCATTTTGCAGGACCTCCAAAAAGCGGTGGGGGCTTTCTGAGACAAAATGTAGAGAGAGATAATATATCTAATACAATAGCTGGGGGCACCTCCTTATTATCCCGATTTGTACTGACACTGTTACGGGTTTCCAGTGAGACAGTCTGTTATTTATGCACCTCATTAAAAAGACCGTTCTCAGTGTCACTGGGATGACACTGTTCTTTGTTTGTATTTCAACAGAAGCAATGCAGTCACATCATGTTCCAGTAAATAGGCCCTGACCTCCAACAGTAGTTGCGTGTGAAATAAATGAGCCCCTGCTAGGAAGCTGGGTGCCTGTTGCCTCAGCGTCCCCTGGTCAGGCATTCACAGGCTATTTTGGGCCCCAGTCCACCTCCGGTTCAGCATGAATGAACTTGTCAAGCTGTGGTCCTAAAGCAGCTCACCATTCACAATATTAACATCATGTTTATAAAATCCACGGGCACCAACTGGAGTATGCAACCCTCTCATGCTCCATGAGACATGGACTTAGAGCAAAATGGCCAAAACGCTCCCAAAGAGTCTCCAAGGCAGGGAAAAAACCTGATCACAGGCTGGCTGGGGGCTAAAAGCAGGAGCTACCAGACAAGTGAACATGAATACGGCACATGTCAGCCTACATGCTGCCAACTTTTGTTTAAGCATTTGGGCTTCCTGAGAAAGATTTCAACAGAGAATAGCAAGTGAGATATGGGGGTGTGCTGGGGGAGCTCCTCCCAGCCACAGAGAGTGTCATGAGACTCTGTTTGCTGAGGAAAATAGAACAAGTGAGGGAAAAAGAGCAAAACAGGATGATATGAAGAGCTCGGTAATGAACATATGTAAGGGTCAAGGATTTACAGTGCAAAGAGAAGAACATTTTTGTTTGATAAAGAGAGCATCAAAGGAGATAGATATGTACAGAAGGGTAACACCCTCCTCTAGACCTCTTGCTGGGGCAAATGAGCTCTGCTAGGTGTATAGGGAGTTGCCCCTCACCTTTTGTAGAATATTTCTGTGGTTTATCAATCCCTCGGCCTCACTGCTAGGGCTAAAAAAAGCTTGTCTGTAATCTCTTGGTGGGGATTTTGTGGAATCCTGTCAATTAGCAACTAGAAGATATCATATGTTCCCTTTACTGTCTATTAGGATGGGACCTATTTCTGTCTGAAGTGTCCCAGCCAACTTCAGATAATGGTGTCATGGAGATTAAATACCTCATAACCCTGGAATATCCCAGAGCTTTCCTTATGACCCTTCCTCAGCCTGATTGACTGAGACGTTAAAATATGGGAAAGGTAGGGAGCTTTTCAGAGGAAAACATTTATAGGAAAATATGGGGGAAAATGGGGAACCTCTCCCCACTTCTGCCCCCACCGGTGCAGGATATCTTTTGGCATATTCGGTAGCAAGAGTTTCGTCCAGCCAGGTTTTATATTACTTAGTATTTGTATAGTTTGAGATGACTCTACATTTCTCTGAGATCCCGTTGTGAGGGAGTTTATTCTCTTATTGGTATTATTCTTTATTTGGATTCATCACATGAGGATGGGTGAGCTCAAGTTAAACGGTCTGCACCCAGAAGTTGAAGACGTGACAATTCTGGACCTGAGGTTCCCCAGGCCAAGTAGCCCTGCTCTAGATCAAATGTTAGATTTCCTTAATGTCCCATGATGCTCAGATCTGAGGGCTTTGAGCCTGTTTCTACATTAATGTGGCATTTCTCTTTATTACAGCTCTCCTGTGCTAGCGCAGAAACTTTAATGGAGGAGCCACAGGCTACCACTTGCAGCCGCAGTCCTGCTGTTTGAGGAGCAATCAATCAGACAGCAGTGGAACATCACATCTCATATTCTGGACAGCCAGGCTCTTCAAAATGTTTTCCAAGAAAATTATCTGCACAGAGTTCTGTAAAAATCTAATTCTACCCCATTAACCAATAGCTTATAACCAGGCCAGAAAAAAATTCACGTATAATAGCCCTATGACAAATGTGCTAGCACTTAGTCAATTCATTTATCTATCCACTAAATGGATGCTTTAAACCCAAAAGCCTCGCCCCTTTAACCTCCCTGGTTAATGTTTCCAGATGACATACCAAACGTATCCATTTTATAAAATCACATTAAAATTAAAGATGGGAAAAGTCTGGTGGGTCATCTTGGTTAAGCAGGATTGTTTCATAAAGAATAATACTGAAATTGTATTAACAAAGTTTCTAGAGGTTTTTGACATGAAAATCACTGTTACTCTTTCTCCATTTTGCTCTAACCAATTTGCTGGCCATTGCTTATTATCTGCATCTCAGCTGTAGCTCAGCGCCCCAGTTTTGTACTGAGGTACCCATTGTACAAAGACAGCAGAGAAAGGTGGCCTATGTCACAGCAACCCAGTCCAATGTGAGATATAAGACAACAGAGATGCTACCCTACAGGTCAGCCATGCTCCTAAGTAGTGGATAAGAGCTGAGTTACACGCTTGGCAGTGGGTTTATTACATGCCATCGGTCTAATTCTCAGTGAGTTTTCCACAGAGCTTATGACAGGACAATTTTAGGAAGGAATTTAAAGGATGGCCTTAAACTGTGATGTCATGGTGTTTAAACAGAGGAGCTGCTTTGCTGCATGGTGCAGAGTGGAAAGAACATCCAGTAGATGAGACTGCTCTCCTTTGCTAAATGGAGACATCTGGATTGCATGAAAAGAAGCCACAAGAGGCCTTAAAGGCAAAGGTTAAGAAATTTGGGTTTGGTGCAGCTGACAGAGGAGTCTGCAAAGCAGTAGTGATGGTGTGGCAGTAGTGTGGTCACCCCTTTTGACCTCCTCAGCGCTCTGCTCTCTGCCTTCTCTGCCTTTGTGGGGCATCCTACCCAAGTGACCCACACTCTCCCTGTCCAATACGCCTCAACTGACTGTTCTTCCGAGTAGCGTCTTAGATGGGCTCTGATGTTCCTACTGAAACTATGAAGGTTTTGCCTTATTCCAAGTCAAACAAATGAACTCACCAGACCTAAGAATGGCTGTCCTGTGTCAAACCACACAGCCTGATATCCTTTCCCTAAGAGTGCTTGGGGAGGGTTTAAGAGAATAAGCTGGTCATGGACATCCAACTGCTGTTATATATGCACACCCTCTCTGCATGTGTTTTCACTACTACTTACAGAAACAGAAAAGACCAGAGATCTGCAGGGATGAAGGGGGAAGGCTAGTCAACCTCCTGTGGCTATGCAAAAAGGCACGGGTGTTGCAAGAAGTCTGGAAGTGGAGTTCTCTCAACCTGTTCCGCACCATAACCTCTCTGCTCCTTAGCTTTTCATTAGCGTGCCAGAAATCTGTAAAAAGCTGGAATTAGGAGTGATCATCATCCTGAATGTATTAGGGAAGTGGGATATTCAAAACCACTGAGGTCATCAGATTTACAACCTGGGAAACGTGGGACATAGACGAGCAGGTCCTGAGAACTTGACCAGTTCTAATCAAAGTCAGAGGCTGGATGTACTTCAGGGAGGATGCAGATCAGAGAATAAGAATGGAATATCCTTCAGAAAGGAAACATATCGCATACATTAGGTTTGCCTAGGACCACTGTGGAACCTTTGACATTTGAGATATTTGAAATATGCTTAGGATGATCTAGAAGTACTTGCTCCTGCCTCAGCCTAGGAGGTGGAGATTGGTTATGACCTGAGCTGGCTTCTGACCCTTCATTATCTGAACCCCTGGTATCAAATACTAACTTTCTGTGTCGACAACATGTCATTGAGAAAAGGAACTGGGGGTCCTAATACCCTGTGGCAGCTGATGGCACCAAAGCATTTTTCTTGCAGCCTGCTGTGGGGATTTTGTGGTCAGGCATTTGAATGCAAGCTGCCCTCGCTAAACTAACATGGACAAATATTTACCTGCAGCAGAGCACAGGCAACTGTAGCTGCAGGCTCCTCTTTATTTATAGCTCACTAGCACAGGCAAGCTGCAGTCTGCCTGTCTTTGGTCACCTGCTCGTATCTGAGGTTAACACACGAGTAAGCAGTAACTTCCTAAAGGCTAAACTGTATTTGCAGAAAAGATCACTTTATCCCAGTCACCCCTATGGACAGATATGAAGTAATCCCAACAGACATCTGAAGGCTAAGCCTGCTTATCTGATGGTGAGAGGTCAGAGGAGGGAGTGATATGGGGATGTGTTTATAATAACAATTGTGATTGCTTTGCAGAAAGACAGCCCTCAAAGGGTTTCTTCAAAATACTGTCAGGCCAAAATATAGATTCTTGAGAAAATTAGGGTTTTCATAATATATCATCTCCTATCAGGATACTTTTAATCACCCAAAGACAAGATAACTGTGAGGTATTTTCTTAGAGAGCTCAAGCGGATCAGATGTCATCTTGCAGGGTTAAGCTGATTAGTGCAATGATTAGGAAGGAAACCTCTCCACCAGGCACAGTTAGTACCCGCTGGTAGCCGAGGTTTTACCTAGCCCCCATGGCTGGGCCCAAGCTGCGGTGGACCTAGAGCCAAGCGTGGGCTGACAGGCAAACCGGCACTCACGTCCAGTTGGCTGCTGCCTTCCTCAATTAAAGGGCTGGGTTATCCCTGCCTTCCCCTACATCAGGCCACCTGACTGTCCGCAGAGAGAAGTGCCCACTGTCCCACTGTCAAATCTGGCTGACCTTGGCCAACGGGTTCCAGATTTGCTGGGGAACAACGGAAGGGGAAACAGATGGACAAACAGTGTGAGAGCATAAGCTTCATTTCCTTAGAAAACCAAGCTAAACTGTCCTTCTTGCTGTAGAATAGCAAATAGGGACTTGCACGTGCACAGCAACTGCTTGCTGGAGCCTGATGTCTCTTTTGGCTTCAAAGCCATGAAAGCCCTATGAAACATTGCCATACCTGCCACTCCTAGCTATTGCAACTGAACTGCTCTCCTCCATGAATTCTGGTTGCATTGTCCAGAGCTCTGATACAGTGCATATCTTGTCATGCGGTGGACGCCCTCCCCTTCTCCTTCCCTACCATTCTCACTGCGTCCGACTCCAGCCTTGAAGATTACAGCTGCTCTGCTTCTCCATCATACAGTGGGAATGCCTTGGAGAGAAGACAACTCAGTCGTAGCTGGAATCCAACTGTGGATTATGCTGTAGCCAAGCACTGCACACCTGCAACAAGCACCACAAGTTTTTCTCAATAATAAATATTGATAATGTATGTAATATGATAATTAATTATGCAATAAACATTATCATAGAATGGTTTAGGTTGGAAGGGACCTTAAATATCACCTAGTTCCAACCCCCCTGCCATGGGCAGGGACACCTCCCACTAGACCAGGTTGCTCAAAGCCCCATCCAGCCTGGCCTTGAACACTTCCAGGGATGGGGCATCCACAACTTCCCTGGGCAATTTCTTCCAGTGCCTCATTACCCTCATAGTAAATTTTTTTTTTCCTAATATCTATTCTAAATCTCCCCTCTTCCAGTTTGAAGCCATTACACCTCGTTCTATCACTACATGGCCTTGTGAAAAGTCCCTCTCCAGCTTTCTTGTAGGTCCCCTTCAGATACTGGAAAAACACTATAAGGTCTCCCCGGAGTCTTCCCTTCTCCAGGCTGAACAACCCCAACTCTCTCAGCCGGTCCTCATAGGAGAGGTGCTCCAGCCCTTGGATCATCTTTGTGGCCCTCCTCTGGACCTGCTCTAACAAGTCCATGTCCTTCTTGTATTGAAGGCTCCAGAGCTGGACACAATATTCCAGGTAGGGTCTCATGAGAGTGGAGTAGAGGGGCAGAATCACCTCCCTTGACCTCCTGGCCACGCTTCTTTTGATACAGCCCAGGATGCAGTTGGTCTTCTGGGCTGCAGGTGCACATTGCCGGTTCATGTTGAGTTTCTCATCAACCAAAACCCCCAAGTCTTTCTCAGGGCTGCTCTCAATCCATTCTCCACCAAGCCTGTATTTGTGTGTGGGATTGCCCTGACCCATGCGCAGGACGTTGCATTTGGCCTTGTTGAACTTCATGAAGTTTCCACAGGCCCACCTCTCGAGCCTGTCCAGGTCCCTCTGTATGGCATCCCTCCCCTCCAGTGTGTCAACCACACCACACAGCTTGGTATAGTCAGCAAACTTGCTGAGGGTGCACAATATTCATCACAATATCCCTGCAAAATGTCATAAGGAGAGGAATCCAAATGAATATCTCATTGACCCAAAGTAGCTTGGGCTTCCCTGTAGGTTTTAGCTGCTACCCATCCCTAAACCATTCAGATTCACCAACAGCATCCGGCCATTGGAGCAGAGCAGGTTGGCCAGTAAGACAAAAGCTCTAGGTAGAGAAAGTTCCCAGGTTCACAGTAGCTTGTAAGGTGAAGTGGACTCAGTGGGAGAGGAAAGGGGAGACAGGTCTGTCTGTGGGTGGTAAATGCTGGAAGAGAGAGGCAGTCCAGATAGGCAGGGAGCACATTTTGGAGCAAGGTGATGGGCCTCCCTTTCAAAAAAACTAGGCTCAGGCTTAAGAGTTACGCATTTCTGCACAGCTTGGAATCTGTACACCAAGGAATCCATGTTTTAAGAAGGTCCTTTGAAACAGTTGCTTTCCTGACTCCCTGTAAGCAATATCCTGGCAGCCTGGTGCCTGCAGTGACTAATACACGTAGTTGGCCTGGAGTCTCTGTAGTTCTCCCTGTCCCCAGCACAGCTGCCTTCCAGCCTTGGACAGAATGAGTTTCAGTGGGCTGAGTGAAGGCGAGGAACCGGTGCGCAGCAGTGAGTGGCTCATCCTCATCAAAACAAACAGGAGCAGTCCTGTGATCAGTTAAAGGGATAAGGCAACTTGGTTCGATATTTCTCTCCCTGCGTGCATGTGGAAGCAATGCAAACTCTGGCATAACCCTGGACCATGTCATTCATCGGAAGTCGGTTGATGGTGGGATTTGGCAACCAGCCAGTTCCACGGAGCATTTCCTTCTTACAGCCACCATCATTTCATCTTCCCTATAAACATCTGCAAATTATCCTCCTTCAAATCCCGCCTTTAAAATCCTCTTTGCTGGGATGCCAAGAACTGGTATGCTCACCTCACAGCCTCTGATGTGATCTGGCCTTATCTCATTCTCTCTTTTCTTCTTCCTTTTTCTTCCGTATCTGAAATAAAGCATGCTAGATTTCAACATGATTCTTGAACGCTGTTTACTCCCTATCTGTGTTGTTTCCATTTCTATGCCTGCAAATACAAGCTACTTTTGGAGCCCAGTCTGAAAGAAAATATCCCAGCATATGGTTGGCAAATGCAGCATGCTCAGCTCTTGTCCCTAAATCCTGTTTCCCAGTGCTTCTTCGGGGAATCAACACTGATTAAATGTGCCACTATATTTCATTGCATTTGGAGGATCTGCGTATCATCCTTCAGAAAAGTGGAAGCATGAAAAAGTAACCGAGTAACGAAGAGCAGCTTATTTGGTGCAAACTGCAATTACACTTTGAAATGGTCAAAACCCAGCTCTAGGTAAGAGATACCTCAGTGACCCCTGTACCCGTTAATCCCTTTGCGAACAGCAATTGATGGCGTTTGGATAACCATCTGCTGGAAGTGTGAAGGAGAGCCACCAAATTCATATCTGAGTGTGACTTCTTCAGGGTTTCCCAAGATTTATGATGGTCTCAGACTCTAAGGCCTCTTCCTCAGACATTGCTGATGACCCCGTTTCTTCAAGCCAACATTTATTTTCTCCATGGACGGTGAGTCTTGAGTTGGGATGATTTTCACTGGCACAACTGACAAGGTTACCAAATCCCACTCCCCAGGCCTCCCACCTGATGAGACAGCTCAGTGAGCCTTGATGCAACTCTTGGGCTGGCTCAAGTTGGGAGCTTCATGTTTTTGTGGTGGGCAGGCACCAGTCCTGCTCTACAGCAACGAGGTTTGAGCTGGCGATGTAGGATCCACCTCACTAGCCCAACACAAGCCACCTTTCTTTGATATCAGAAACCCATAACCCAAGAAGCTGGAAATGTTTTGGGTTTTTATCCAAGAAAGCTCAGACTTTCACATTTTAGCTTGATCCCAGGAGCTTCTCACTGCACAGAAAACAAAAAAGCAACCCAAAACAAACAGTCCAAGGCTAATGTGAACAGATAGCTCTCCTTTTGTCCCCCCAAAATGCCACTCAATATTCTTCTGCCCCCTTGCCTAGAAGATAAGTACCATGTTGTGCTTACAGAGCTTTTTTTTGGACAGTGTACCACAAGCAGGTTTGACGGGACTGGAGATTGCAGCCTCTTATAGGGAATCAAATGAAAAGCCCTGCCAAAGCCAGTAGTGACTAATCCACTCGAATAATTACTTATGGGACAGATGATGATGATTTTCAGAACCCAACATTCCCTGGGAACCGCTGTCACTGAAAACACTTTGCAAATTTGTCAGTGTGCCCTCTGTGTAGGTCACAGATTTCTTTGCTTCTTCCATTTCCCATTCCAAACCAGTATCACTCTGTGTTTTTCAAAAAGCATATTTTTAGCTCCTCTAAGAGGAAAAAAAAGGCTAATACTGTGAGATTTTTCCACTGTACAGGTAACAGAAATTATAGTGTGCAGCTGAGATTGTTCCTGTCAGATGGAACTGGCAATCATTCCCCACCGACATTTTCTGCCAATTAATTAAAAAGCACTTTCTCCCTGGAGGGCTGTCCACACAAGGCCTCTTGGCCCAAATTTTCCAGGTGGTTTAGTTCCACTGGTGGGATCACGACAGGAGCCACCGGCAGGGATGCTGACTCCAGAACACATAATCATGAGCTTGAGCTGAGAATCATTTCCCACTCAAAGTGAATCAGGATAGAAGAGAAAAAGAAAGGGGGAAGGTTATATCCACAATAAAAATCAGCATCTAAAGATTAAATCTCTGCCTGGATGTCAGCACGAGACTGAAATAAAGCTGAAATTATCTTCCAAGGCTAATTTTCCTTTCCTTGCTTGTGCTAGTGGATCCTGCCTAGCAACAGAGGTGACCTCTTGAGGTTGATTGTAGCAGCCTTTCACGTGGCTCTGTTTGCTCGCTGTCTGCA
This sequence comes from Vanellus vanellus, assembly GCF_965231255.1. Lineage (NCBI taxonomy): Eukaryota > Metazoa > Chordata > Aves > Charadriiformes > Charadriidae > Vanellus > Vanellus vanellus. Next base: position 19,511,640 of record NC_138907.1, read on the forward strand.
GCTCCTTCCCATCCAGACAGCTGAACTAGAATAGCCAGTTTCTTTTTCTCTTCTCATCAGTATTATTCTCCAATTGCTATGTGACAGCCCTGCTTTGTGGCATTTCAAGTTATAAACACTGTCAAGGAAGATTTAAATCCCCCAGAAAACAATTCATCTTTAAATAAAAATACGTATCTATGAATCATTCCTTTTAAAAATAAGCACTTATCAGAATTCACACTGTTTTGGGGCAGGAAAAGCTTCTGTGAGCCTCTAACAAAATCATGGTAATTCTGTGACAGAAATGTCTGGTTTCCTTAATGTTTTCTTCCCTCGGCTTCAAGAAAGGATAAAGCTCAGGCCACTATGGTACCAGACAGTCCCAGCTGTTTTCTCTGCTTCTCTCCCAAATCAGGGTGGATTTAATCTAAGCTCTTAATTATAGACCCCATTCTAAAAAACGCTCCCTGCTAAAGTAAGGTACCAATTATGCACATTTATTCTGTGGTACGGGGGGCATGCGGTGAGTTAATCAGTTCCCTCACATCTGGTATGGCCCCTACTGCCTTGCAAATCCCTGCCTGCAGACTACTCTCACCTGGAAATAGATTAACCCCTTTCTCGCTACCATCTGAATTGGTCAAAAGGCTATAGTCAAGTATATTCACAACTGCAACCTGAAATGTTTTGCCTTCAGCTCCCAGGTCCCAGTGAAGGCCTCAGAGGGCAGGGTCAAGGCTGAAAATAGGAAAGATGTGGAAAATGTTTGTGAATGAAGCTTGGAATTGATTTCCTTGACGCCTGCCAAGGTGCAGGTGACTTGCAGTGCAGGCCCCAAGAGCCTGCAGTCACAGCAAGGAGCAGGAGCCAGGAGAAATAGTCTGCACCTACTCGTCACATCTCTGTCTATGCTTCTTCTGCACTTTGAAAGGATGTTTATTCCGGACTTCTTTGCCTGGATGTAACCCATTCCTTTATCTTCCTTCTGCTTTAATATATGAGCTTGTATGGAAAAAAACATTGAGATGGGTTTCTCTCACCATGCAGAGCACTAAGGGTGATTTGCCTGTAGGACCAACAGCAAAGCCCTTGCATCCCGCCAGCCTTTTTCTTGGCGTAGACTCATCTGAGTGCCTTGTGGAGACCTCCTTTCCTGTTTGTCATAGCACACAGATGGGCTCCTCTCCCCCCCAGCCACAGCTCAGTCTTGCTACGATTCCAACAGTTATATGTAAAATTAACAGGAGAGTAACATCAGCAAATTATTTCCTATATTTGCCTTTCTACTTGTTATATGCTGGTTTCTAGAAATAAGGAAAAAGACCAGTGTTAGCTGGAAAGCTGAGTCCTGCTCAGCTAGTAGGAAAGAATTCCTCGGTGCTGTGGGTCTCAGTTTGTGAGCTGCTGTCATGAGCCAAAAATTGATTTCTAAACCACTCTGTTTCATGTTGAGTATTTATAATTCTACAATGCTCTCCTAGATAGGAGGGGTTGCATAGCTTAGCCCAGACTTAAATGACTCCACAAAAAGCAAAGCAGTGGAGAATCAAGTACACCATGCACAGTGAGGAGGAACAATCTGTAAGAAACTCCCAAACACTGGTTTGCTTGAGTCAGGAAAATGATTGGGTTATGATATTACAGAGAGATATACATAAAAGGCCTCTTTTATAAGGTGGTCTCCTGCCTAAACGTAGCACCTCATGTTATTTTCAAATGGTTTATATACACGGTTATTTCAGCTCACTGTTTGCTCAGTTTGCTAACTTTAGGCAGCGGTGGCAAGACAAATTTCTCTAGTTTTCAATTTAATTTATGTTTCTCAGCTTTGTCCCAGCATTACCTAGGCTGTGTTCAACAGCTAACTCGGAGCTGGAGCTTGCCACTGCCTACATGCAAATGAAAGATCAGATTGTGGGTGTGGGCCAAAGAACTGAGGAACAGATAAAACAAACAAGCTGCGTAGCAGTAATTTAATAGCTAAGACGAGGGCTAAGGATCATTTGCCCTCAAGTCTGATGAGTCAATGTAGACAGAGCTATGCCACACAAAAGAAAACCTCCCAGGTTACCCAGAATAAAAACCCACGAATAATGAAGTCTTGATTAAATTAAATTGATCATTTAGCAACCATCTCTTGTTCGGTCCCAATTGTGTTTGCTGACGTTTTCTCACGGGCGTACGCAGTGAGTCACTGCACACTAACCTCCCCCTGACCGAGATCCACCATGTTCATTTTTCAGCAGCTAATGACAACTATTAGTAACCGTGAGCTAGCACAGATGCAAGTATGTGGGCTGCCCGTGGATGGCTGTATGGCAATTTAACGTGGCTTATGTATGCATCACTGTCCTAGAAGTTAGGGGTGTAGGCAGGAGCATGATGCTTCATGTGCTAATCGATAGCCATTAATGGTGCCTTCAGAAACGAGAGGGTATTTAACAACACCTGCCTGACACATGGTTCATCTCTGCCTTCAGTGACTTATCAGGTGCTGAAGTGAATTTTCCAGGGAAAGCTTTTCCTGGTGTTTCAGACAGATTTTGACCTATTTATTTTTAATCCATCTCTTGGCTCTGTCATTTTGCTTTTCTGTCCCTAGTTCTGAGCTGTTCCATTTGTTTCGTCAGCTCTCATTTTTTCATGTGTAAGCATCGCTGGATTTATCTTGTTTGCTTGCTATTTGGGGGGAAGGAGTACTGCATTGTTTTGTTCCTTTGGGAGCTACCCACAAGAAGTCTTCCAAACAGAAACACATTTGCTCAGGACTTACACAACCTGGGAGAAGCCAGCTCCCTTTACTCACAAGTGGTCACACTGTCTGCATGCTGTGAGGTTCCGAGTTTGCTTCTCAGCTTGAGGTAGCAAGAAAAAAAAATCAACAGACAAATCCCAAACCCCAGTGGTTTGGCTACCAGATTTTATCTGACAGGGGAGGAAAAGTACAGAAGGGGTCTGAGATTACTACTGAATTGTTACTGGGGAGACAGCAAAAAAAGAAAACAGAGGTCAATCGAGTACCAAGTTTAAAAGTGTCCTAGTCCTTGTGATGTGCCTCTTCTTGACTTTGTTCTCAGCTATCTAAAACTGGATCTCCCCAAAGTGAATTGGAAACTGCTGAGGGTGTGCAAGAGTGTGCATGATTTTTTGGGGGGCAAATATCTGCAGGGAATTGGAATGAGATCAGATACGTTTCTCTTGCTAACTGATCAGATTTGAACCCGAGATTCCACCAGACCAAGGTCAGTACATTTCCATGGAGCAAGGTCATACTAAATTATAATAGCTGAATATCTAAAAAACAAGAATTAGGAAATACCAGCATAAGTACTACACTGTGAGAACCTCAAATTAACCTGTTCCTATCATCCGCTTCCTCAGTTAGTGGTGCCACTTTAACTGTAAAATGTAGTTGTGGCCTTGAGGGCACTAAAAGGCCTTAATTGCACTGACCAGCCTCACTGGGGGCCTCCACCCACACCCCCTGCCCATGGGCTCCAGGGCTCCATTTAAGCTGCAGGTGGGCCTGCCTGCAGCCCTGCCTCTGGCCTGGACCATGGATCTCCACTGTAGGTAGTTTTCCTCCTGGATGGGTCCAGCTTGTCTCCAGTCTTGGTTCTGTTTCTTTTTGTTCCTGCACGGACCCTGGACCTGGTTCATTGCTTGCTGTGTCTGGGGCGGTCAATGGACCCTGCTACCAGCATCTGTTCCTGCTTGCTGTACTTGGGTCTTGTGGGACTGTGTTCAATCACTGAGGACACTGCTTGTGCAGGGATTGTCTTTGGTTCCTGGCTTGCCTGCCCTTTGGGAACAGCAGGCCATTGCTGTTCCCTGGCAAATATTCTGGAGTTAAACCTGCCCTTATTTAAGTTACTAGAAGAAGCAGTTCTGTCTAGCACCCTGTGCAAGGAGGTCCAGCTACTTGTGGCACTTCATCTTCACTCATGCAGAGCTGTATATGCATACTTACAAAAATAGGTCCCATGAGGAATATGTCTACTTAAGAGTTCGCAGCTCCTCCTTTTTTTCTTAGGAATGGGTTTATACGGGTTCCTTCTGCTGTCTGCTACAGGTTTCTTCATATCTATCTACTCATCCCTCTGGAGTTTGCTTTTGGAATGCTTTTGAATTAGTCAGTGGAGGTGGGGGGTGGCTGGTGGTGTAAGCAAGCATGGGCTAGGCATTCCTGTCATCTCTCCACATGGTATGAATTACGAACCTGATGGTGTCCTAAGCTTTGCTAAACCCCAGGGTGTGCTTGGACATGCAGAGGACCACGTGTTCTCAGGGCTCATTCAGACCTGCTGCATTAGCCTTACTAACTGTCCCGTGAAGAAGTTGATAGCTCACCAGAGACCATACCAGCATAGCCCATGAGAGAACAGCTTTTTCAATGGCATTGTGTCTGTGAAGGTAGCCCAGTGCCCAGCTCTCCTGCTGATGGTCACAGACTGTTTCCCAGGTTTGCAGTCCTTTCAGCAGTATTTTTCCATTAAATTAAACCGTATCTTGCTGTGCTGGTATCTTCTCATTGCTGTTGTCTTCTCTTCATTGCTATATGATTAAAAGACCTGAATGCAAAGGGAGGAGGCACAACAACAACTTTGCAGGTATACTACAGTCTTTCCTGTTCAGAACTTAGCATGAGATGGAGGCTGTTTTTCACATTGTGGTTTTCAAGGGCTCAGCTGTAGCATTAGATTGGTTAGTTAGTGCAGTCTAATGAGTCTTTTCAAACCAATCCAGATTTTGACAGAACACCTGTGAAAGTGCATTTGCTTTTGGCTGGTTAGAGATTCATGAAGGGATGATCGATTCATGAAGGGATGATCACTTCATCTAGCCTCCCACATCCCAGTCTGAGGCTGGACTATGAGCTAAGTCCCTGTTGCCTAAGTCTCTCTGAAATGAATGGGAGTGAGGCACCTACATGATGCCTTTTGAAAATCTGTCTAAACACTATAATAATAATAATTAGCTGTCACATTAGCAGATGCCTAGAAGCTTGACTAATAATGATGCAACAACTGTAATGATGGAATACTCTTCCATGCTTTATTGGCAAATTACTGTTTTTGTTTGCTTTGCTCCTGCTTTGTGCCCCCTCAAAACACAGTGTCCAATTCTTCCCTTAAAGCCTTTTTCTTCCAGGACCTAGACTGCTGTGGCCTCCACCCTGTGCTCTGTTGGATGTACACGTCCCACAAGTTGTCATTGCTGCAGCTCAGCTCCCTGCTGAGGTACTGTTGATGCCCTGTTGCCTGCCTGTGATGTACTTGTTGATGCATAATCATCTGTGAAGGCAACTATCCCCCTTGTGTCATGTCTTGCAAATCTAGGAAGAAAGCTTGTTCACCTCTGCCAAATGTGAGCAATCTGTATGTGTAGTCCCAGTGAAATAAGAAAACTGAATCAGGCATGGTGTGGGTTGCTTGCATGCATGCTGTACTGCAGTTTTGTGAGCCCATCTGAGTTTAAACCTGTAGTACTCCTTACTCTTCTTGTTTTCACCTATTTCACTGGCTTATGCGTGACTCAAGCTACCTTTACTAGCAAGTCCCTTGCTAGTTTAACTCGGAGCCTGTCCCATGTAAGGCCAATAACACATGCTGAATAATTATATTATTTGCCATATAAGCAACTGACCACATGAAAGCCCTTAGGCACCCGTCCCTTGGGCTCTCGGCCAAACTGGAGCCTGAAGAGCACAACAAAAAGACTCTTTGCTTGCTCTCCTGGCCTAGCCCTGCTGTTCCTGACCTGGCAGAACCAGGGGCTCCAGATCATTTGCTTTGCCTCTCTTGTATTCTTATTTTTTATCTCTGTAGCAAGAATGGCACTTCTTACTCAGCTTAGCAAAGTACTTTAAAATCTTTGTGTGCTTGACCCTGTAAATACAAAGTCGCATCATTATATGTTCAGATTCAAGACCTGCAGATAGCTTCCAGCTTTTTGTAATTATTGTACCTGGGAAGGAAAGAAATCCTTTCTCACTTCTGTGGTGGTCTCCATAATGCCCTGGAATAAACCATGCATCATCTCTCCTGCTTTGTCCCAGAGACCAAGATGTTATTGTTTACTCAGCTGTACAGCTGGTCTCTGAGTTGACAGACCCCCAGAGCATTCGCAGAAGGGGAGCTAGGCATTTTCTGTTTCATCAGGTGCGGGCTTCTCTCATAAGCTTCACTTGTTGAAACACACTCTGCTCTAAGGGAGGTGGTGCCACCCACATGTCATTGCTTCTGGGCAGAAACCAGATTTGAAGTCTGCCATCTCAAGGTTTCTCCATCCCGAAGACGGGCTTGAAACATGGACACACATCTGCTGAGCTCTCCTCCCAGTCTTATGTGTACTCTGCTTTTACGGGAGTGTTTGACTACAACTGAGTATTATTAGGTTGTTAAGATCACAAAAGAAGTCTCTCCCCCACCATTTCAGTGGTATGGATGAAGCTACTTATTGGGTAGGCTTCCATGTCCTGTTCCCTTCCCTTGCACGCCCTGTCTCCCCTTTTTAGGTGGGCCACTTGTTTCTTCCCCCAGGCTTTCTTGCCTTTTGCTCTCTGCTCCCTCTGAATTTAGCATATTTGATAAATGTCTCTTGAGTAGATAGCTATGAACAAGAGAGATTAGTAAGGCTGGCTCTTTTCCTTTAAATAGGCTCACCTTTGACACCCAAAAGCGTGGCCCCTGAGCAGGGGGTAGTACTGTTAAAAGACTTATAGCAATATTGAATCTGCTCCAAGACCTTCAAGGAAATGCTGGGTTGACTGTAGCTGGGAAACCCCACCCAGAGCTCTAGGAACAGCAAATGAAAAAGACTGACAATGCTACAAAGATTTTTTTGCTGCTCTCCTTTCTGTGAAGTGACAATTGTAATGGACCGGTTCCATCTCTTAGTAAGTTCAACCAAAAAGAAACAGTTATGGGAATTTATCTGGGCCTCAGGCACATATATGTATCTCTCTCTATATATATACACCCAAGCTAGTAGATTCCTCTGATTATACCAAAAAACGGTGATCCAGTGTAGCATTTAAAGTGTCCTGTTCTGTATGTGCTCTAAATGTCTCTGTGTGGGGCCCTTTCCAGCCCAATCTGTCTTTGTTCTCATTGAGTGCTCACAAACAATAGGGACAGCCCAGACTGTTTGATGAAGTCCACGTGCATTGGAGTAGCTGCTCTCCCCCTGAATGTTTATCTCCTCTCCTGGTAGACAGATGTCGCGATGTCTTTTCTGTGCCAAAGGAATGGTTCCAGCTTTACCTCCTCAGCTGAGGATGAAAGCTCACTTGGAGTCACCTACCGGAAAATACAGGGGAGTTAGCAGCTGGATCATGGCCTGCCCTGTTCAGCTGGGTCAACGGAGCACCACCGCACTGCATCTTCTCTCCATTCACGTGCGTGTGCGTCAGACCAAGACTTTGTGTGGAGGAAGTGGCATAATCAGATGGCTGTCATCCATGTGTTGGACACCTGAAAAAATTTCCTCCCAAATAAAAGACTGATAACTTGTATGATCTTGCAAAGCATTGCCACTGTACAGTGATTTGTGAGACAGCAGCAGAGGAAAGCACAACCACACAGCTGTCATACAGGTAGCCTGTCCTCCAAGCCTCTCATGATCTTCTGAGCAGGGTCAGGTTTCTAAGCATTTTCTGAGAATCAAGGATGGAGTAACCCTTTCCCTTGGCAAGATATGGTGGTTATGGGAGCCTGCATACAGAAAGAAAAATAATCAGCCTGACTCTTTGCAGGAGACCACAATCTAAGAGCTCTCCTTATTTCAGTAATCGTCCTCCACTGTGTAAGACCAAAAAAAATAAGGCCTAGAAATGCAAAAAAACTGCAAGATCCCTGTCCCATCTTTGATACGTTTATATCACCATCTATCCTACTTAGCACCTTTGTCTTCTTTGCTAGGGAATGGCAGTGAGTCCTGTTTACTGCAATAGTGTCTGGCTTCAGGGTGATTTGTGTCTCTCTGCCAGCCTTCCTGAACTGTAGTGTTTGCAACGATGACTCTTCATTTCTGCAGGAGAGTGTAATGCATTCCCTGGCATCAGGCCTGCTTACTGTCTCTGTTCCCGAGATGTAAATTCTGAGTCCCTCTTTGAACATTAAGTTCTTTCTTCGATATGGCTCATGAGTGCTTTGGGGTTTTGCACTTTTAACACCTTTTAAAATCTGGCCAACAGCTACTAGGTATGGTGACAGGGTAATGAGACCGGCTCTGCTGTTATGGAGAGGGCATGGAAAGACCTCCTCATCACTGGTCTTCATCTTCTGATCTTGAGAGTAACTGTATAAATAATTTCTCCTGGCAAAACACAGCTATCTGAAAAAGTATCTGTAAATGGCACTTGTGCCCATGTCAGCTTTCAGGTAAGCCAAAAGCAATGGGTGTCAGCTTGTGAGGGAAAACAAAAGGTAATTAAATTTTTTTGGTGTGTCAATAGCTTTACTTTATGAGAACGGAGCTGCAGGCTGTACCATCTCTACTGAAAAACACAGGCTATCAGTAGCCACCGTCAAATAACAAGAGCAGCTAATGGGATGAACTCAGCCTTTGATGAGAAACAAAGCTGAGAAGGCACAGAGGGGGCATCTAGGAGTCAAGCTGCCTCTCAGAGAGATCACAGCCTTAAAGTCTGGCTCTGTATTTCAGCTGTCTCCTCTCTGCTGCCAGAATTCCTGGGCACAGGAGAAACAGCAATGGAAAATCCCACTAGATCGTTGTCCCACCTCAGGCACGCCTGGTTGGGTAGGCTCAGGTTTGCCACGCAGGAATCCACAAGTGTACTGGAAAATTAATAGTGGTTCTGGAGACTGAGTAGGAGTAAAAACCACTAAGCTGTAACGTTTTCTCTTTAAAAAGTGAAGATCTGCACAAGCAGCCCCCAAGTCCTGACACTAATTCAGTGGGACATACCCAGGTCCTGCTGAATTCCACTGAAGTTTTGTCAGCAGTTTTAATTAGATCAATATGTTGGTGTCTGAGTTTCACTGCACAATTCTTTCTGAGATTGTGATTAATTCCTCAGTCACCTAATTTTCTCTGAGGCACTTCCTATAGTTGCTCACAGTGCTGCAAAATGGATTTAAATGGGACAAATATTAACGGTGGGCCTTACTAAGGCTGTTGGGTGCAGGTATCTCCCCTCTCTCTGGTTCATTAAGTTCCAGATCTAACACAGCCTTTTCTGCTCAGCAGTGCTGCACTGAGGACTGGCTCCTCCAGAGTCATTTGAGCTATTGTGATATCAATCAATTGTGGAAAAGGCCCAGGGTCTTCCCAAATCCTGGCATAAGAAGTGAAGGAACAAACTGCTGACTGCACTGCATTTCCCTATGTCAGAGCAGGATTAGTTAATGTTTTCAGGCTGCTTTGAAAATTAAGTGTGTCATGTGGTACAATATTGCTGTTCCTGTTTTTCACCCTGTAGCTGGTCTGTAGCATGTCCCTTACAAACTAATTGGAAATTGCTTTTGGTATTTTTGAGCAGAGCTGCTACAGCCTGCTGCTTTGTTCTAATAAATGTGCCCGACCTCACCCTCCCCTGTCCCCCTTCCTCTAAGCTGCTCTGCGAGGGAAATAAAAACATCAGTCCCTGGCACCATCTGTCAAGTGCAGGCTAATCCATTCTTTGCTTGTCTCATGGTCAATTTGGTTTCTTTCTGATTGGTACAGCTACGCTTTCTATTGTCGAGAATTTAATACTATTCATAGGTTTGGGCTTTGTTTTATTTTCATGGTATTATTATTATGATGACTGCAATGTTCAGACATACATACATCCCCTCCATATGCCCAGACTGGAGAACAGTACTTAAGCAAACATGCAATTGCCCAGTAAGGCAGGTAGCATTGCTCTCCCCATCTTACAGAGGGAAAACGAGGCAAAAAGAACTGACTTGCCCAGGGATGCACGGATGCCTCAGTGGCAAAGCTAAGCAGAGAGCTTATGCGTACCTGGATAAGACTGAGTCACTGACGCCGACTAAAGCACCATTGCTTTGCCTCTCTTTTTCCTCTTGTTTTGGCTTTGTTTACAGTGATCTCTATGGAAGCTTTGCAAACACGATTAAGACGTTGACCTTCATATAGCTCCTGTGACGAGAGTGAGCAGATCCACCAGGGACAAAGCTCACAGTTACTCAGCGAGGCACAACAGCAGATCAGGTCAACCTGTTAGCAAACAGGGCATGTTAGACCAGTTATTTCCTCCATTTGCTGGTGGTGAATGGGACCCCAGGCACAGTCTTCATGGTTTCCTTCTAATATTCTTAGTACTTCTGTTGTCCCCATGCCATTAACTAAGAGGTGATTGCTGTCTGACAGACTGCTCCAACACTTTTCACTTCCTTTGCATGATCTACAGAGAGGTTGACGACAGGTCAATGAGAAATGTCAATGCACAGCTCTGTTCAGGATCAGGCCAGAGCTGACCACACTGAAGAGACCTGATTTTTCGGAGGCCTGCCCAAAGCAAACACCAGTTCTAACATATTGATGTTGACCCATCACTGACTGACTGCCCTCATGGAGACGGTTGCATGCCCCTCTACCTAGCTATTTCTAATGGTCAAAGAACAAATCCACGCAAGAAGACACAAGCTGAAGAACAGTTGGGCATATAAGTATGTGCTGCCTGCCGTACGTTCACAGAGATGTCCCTTTGCCTTTGATGTGAAACGACAGAAAAGTCCTGCTGAGTCACTGCTTCCTGCAAACCTCTGGTGATACCACACGGACAGACACAGGAATCACCACCGTACATGAAAAATACACGTTCTCTAATGTGGATGTGATGTGATTAGAACAGAAATCCTTAAAATGGCATGGCTTGCTGCATAGGAGAAGGAAAAAAACACACCTTTCCATGTCTTTTTTTCATAGCCAACAACTCAAAAAGATTTTTTTTATTGTATTTTGGCTAAGACCACTATTTATTTGCCAAGGATGCAATCTGTGTGCGAGCACTGAGCCATTAAAACTGGCAGGGAATCCATGCTTGCAACCAACGTCCAAGAAGGGCCACAAAACACTTTCTTCCCCAATCTTTCACTTCCATCATTGGCAACATTTAAGGTGTCATGCAGATTTCAACTTGAGTGGCCTGACACACTGCCAGTCACAGCTTCACTGAGGTGGGGATGCAAGCTGACAGTCATCCCGGTGCCTTTGCCCACCTCAAACCCTCACAGGGCCTGCGGCATGGTGAAGCTCAGTGCCAGGGCAGGCCACGTCCCTGGGCACGCAGGGCCCTGGGGCCGAGAGCAGGCTTGGGACCAGGGCTTCTGAGGAGCCAGGGCCTGGGAGGCAGAAGGGGGGAGCGGAGGGCACCAGGCTCGGAGCGGCGGCTGACAGGCTCCGGCAGAGGAGACCTGGCAGGCGGGGAAGGGCTGAAGTGCCGCCCGACCCCGGCCTCCCGCCGACCAGGGCCGCGACGCTCAGGGCTGCCCGGACCCGCCGCCGTCCCGCCGGGCGCGGCGGTGAGGCGACCGGGGGCGGGGCGGGCCGTGAGGCGGCGGGGGCGGAGCCTCGGCAGCGCTGATTGACGTGCGGCGGAGGCGGGGCCTCCAGGGGGCGGAGCCGCGCCGCCGAGCCGGAGCGTCGGGGCTGTGGAGGGCGGGGGGAAGACACCGTACACGGAGCCGCCGCCGCCGCTCCCCTGCGCCAGGTAACCGGGCGGGGGGCCGTGTCGCGCCCCGCACTGCCCAGGGAGGCCGGGGCGGGCCACCGGCGGCTGGGGAGGGAGGTGGCGGCCGCCGCTCCGGGCCCCGGCACTGTGTGTCTCGGGCCGCGGCGGAGCCCCGGGCGAGCCGCTCCGGCCCGGCGGCGCGGAGGGGGGGCGGGCAGCGCCGGCCCTGCCTGCCCCGTTGCGGCCCGGCGCCGCGACAAAGCACCGGCCTTCCCCCACCCCGTCCTCTTCTCCGTCAGCGTCTCCCAGCGCCGCCCAGCCTTCCTGCCCGGCCCTCCGCTCAGGGCCGGCACCGAGCACCCCCTCCCCGCTGCGGCCACAACTTCCTCCCCCGGCCCCGCACCGCCGGTTCTCCTCCCCTCCCCGGCGGGGCGGCGGCAACTTTTCGGGCCGGTTCCTGTGCGGGGCCCCGGGCGGGGAAAGGGGGGGGGGGAGGGGAGGGGACGACGACATGAGGAGCCGTGCCCGGGCCCCTCCGCCGCGTCGTGTGCGGCTCCCCCCCACACACCACGCGGCCGAGGGAGAAGAGGGGACAGCCGGGAGTGGGGACGGCGGGGCCGCCCGGAGGAGCGGTGGTCGGTCCGGGCGCCCCTCACAGCGGCGGCGGCGGCGGGGCCTCCCGTCAGCTGTTTCCTCCTGTTTGTTGTCAAGTTGCCTGCGCTGCCGGCAGCGCCCGGCGGCGGCGCCGGGGGCCGAGCCGCCGGCGGTTGGCTGCGCGCGCCCCCGTGACGGCGCTCAGCTGGGTCCCGCCCCCGCGCGAGGCTTTGTGTGGAGCGGCGGCGGCGGCGCGGGGGCAACGGCCTGGGCGCGCGGGGCGTCAGCGCGCACGCGTGGGCGGGGGGTGGGGATCCCCCCTCCCCGGTCCCCTCAGCGTGGCAGCGGGCTCGGGGCGAGCGGGGGGTGGTGGTGGTGTTTGCTCCGTCCGTGTCGTGTCCTATCCCCGCCCCCAGCCCCGTCGTTAACGCGGGTGTGCCGGTTGCGCGGCCCGGTGAGGGCGGCGGCGGCAGTGCCGCTTGACGCGCCTCTCTTCTGCCTTCCCCATCAGAAGGTGCTGCTTGTTCAACCGCTCCTCGAAGACTTACTCAGCGCCGAAGCAGCCCCGAGTAAATCCCACGTCCCGGCCCGGCCCGGCCCGGCCGGTGATTCTCAGGGGAAGGTGGTTGTCGGAAAAGGAGCGGGTAGTTTGCTCTTTGCTCATGGAGGTGTGCTCGCGGCTCTCTCAGCAGCGAGCCAGAGTCGCCTGTCAGCTCGTAGGTTGGGTTTTGCCCGTGAGAGTATGGATTCCCTGGGAACTGAAATATTTGGCAGGCGCTTTTTCGCTCTAGAAAAGGTTCTAGTCAAAGCAAAAAGGAATGCAAAGACTGTCATCTGTCTGTTCGTTTGTTACTCTGTGTACAGACCTCGGCTGTACTGTGCAAGCAGATATGGATTAGATTAGTGTGTGAAAGCATGCTTATTTAAGAGTAAAGGCTGTATTTTGGACTAATAATTTAATAAATTATTTTTCTTTGTCTTCTTTAAACAATAAACACGGTGCTAGGGTTAGATTGAAGGAATAACAAAGGAAGTACACAAGTCCCGTGAGAGGGAAGCACAGGGCATGGCTCCTTCTGCAAGGGGTAGGTGTCACAGGGCAACTCTTGATGCCAGCAACTAATGGCAGTAGATTAACTGTTAGCATAACTACTGTTTGTGACTGATGGTAGAAAGTGAGAGAACTTGCTCCGTGGTTGTAAAGATTCCCTCATGCAGCTGGTTCAGCTATATAGCTATAGATATAGCTGTATATATAACAGATTTATACATAGCTGTTCTATAGTTATGTATAGACTCATTCCAGATAGCTGAATTCAAGTGATGTTTGTGACAAGTGAAACTGTCCATTTTTAAGTGTTACTCCTTTTTTCTAATGTTAGTCTTTAGAAATACTGTTTGGAGGCTTCTGTCATCTGCTACTTTCACTTCCGTACTTGTGGAAGTACTTAACTTATAGAATGCAGATCTAATTGTTTATATATAGATTTTAATAATAACGATGAGTGAGTTTCAGATGTGGCTGCCAAGTGTGTGAGGACAAAAGAAATTGCACCTTAAAGCCTGGTAGAGAAGATAATAAGAACAGACGAGATTTGTTACCTGTCATCTGACAGACCAAGAGTTGTACCCATGCACACAAATATACATATATATATTTAGCATTCCCTCTACTGGTAGTTGTCACAAGCTTGAAGTAGTGTTGTCCAAGTTAGGTCACTGGTTCATGTTTGTTTACTATCATTTGACCTATGTTGAAATCTTGAGTTGCTCAGCTCTTGCTGAAATACGTAATTCCCTTAAGCAAGATTTAATTTAAAAATATCTTGTTTAATGTGTAGACGAAATGCCTGTACACTGTGGTTTGATAGTAAGGCTTTCTTTAGTATTGGAGCCTTTACCTACATTTAGGAGTTTCCTAGTTAATATAAAAATTTCTTGGTGAGATGCACTAAGCCTGTTAGCACCCTTTCTGCCAGTTGGATGTAATTTGTATGGAAGTTTGGATGATCATTGTCTTTTCACCATTTCATTAAAGTTTATGTGATTTTTTAATTTTTTTTTTTTTGTGACTCATAAAACCAGTGTTGCCTTTGGGTGAAGACTTGTATCACTTTATCACTAAAATTAATGAAAACATAAAATCTGAATTAGTTTGGCTTTCTGAAAGCTGCAGAATGGATTAATAGGCAAAACTTGTCTCATCTGCTTAATTAATATAAGAACAAATTTATTACATTATCAAATAATTAAAAACAGTTGAGGAATTGAGAGGAAAAGGAAGGGAAAGGGAACAAGAAAGGGAAAAAAGAAATAAGGAGATGGGTATATTTGCTGCTTTTGGACTTTGTAGTAGTGGGAAAGAATTAATCTCTATCTGATACCATTTGTAAACCAATACTTTTATATGTTATCTAGCAAGAGTATCGTGAGGGTGTAAGTTACTGTGTGGGAGATGCTGAGATATGGGGGCTGTATTAGAAACAAGCACCCATCTGTATGGCTCTGCTCTCTGTTAACTAGAAATAAACTACCCTGTATTATTGCATACACCAATATAATGTTCTTTTAATGTATTTAAATGTCAGTATCCTGATGTGACGCTTTCGCCTTACCTGGAAATAAAACCAGGTTGCAATAGAAAATTATACTACTGTAGCTTGCAATAGAAAATTAGACTAGTGTAACTTTCACAAATGCAGCTTCATCCTGCGAGACAACCTGTTCCAGGCAACTGCCGTGCACTGCATCTGGGCACAGCTTTTATTACTTTGCCAAAGCCTCTTTAATACAGTCATTTGACTGTATTAACTTCCTTGTACAGTTTGCTACTGTAGCTGGATGGTTCTAATGAGCATAGCATACTGTTTCAGTTCACTTTCTTTCCTCACATTTGGCTATGTGTGGTGCTTTCTGATAACGAATTGTACATATAGGCAGAGGCCAGAGGCTGGGCCCTGCTTACCTCAGCAGTCACAGAAGTCCATGGCAGACGGTTGAATCTCAGACCTCCTAAGAGACTGACCACGTGTGTATTTTCAGATGCAACCCCACTTGTGAGCAGCAAAAACCTGGGAAGGTAAGGAGCAAGTTCTATTTTTTTTGCTTATGCAGTGATTCTTTAATGTGTGGTTTTGTGTAGCTGTGCTAAATATTCTTTTTCTTCTTTTGTTCAGCTTTGAGATGAGAAGAGGAAGCTCAAGCTGGGTTCCTGAGATGCGAAGATGAAGTTTAAGCCTGGTTCTAGAGTAAGTACATCTTGAGAATGTTATATGGTGCCTAGGAAAATGCATGGCCCTTTTTCAAGGGGGAGAGAGTGCTTATTGTCTCACCATACAAAGGAATATGTTTTTAGTTGGTGAAATGATGAAAGAGGCTGTCATAGTTTTTTATCCTTTAACTAGCAGCTGTTTTCTGTTGTAGATCTGAGATGCAGTAGATGGTGCTGAAGCAACACTGAGGCTCCTGAAATATCTGCAGTCCAGTGTGTATATAGAAAGTGCCTGCTGGCTCTCCTAAACGTTGATGGTCCTGTGTCTTCAAGAGATGCCCTCTGGGACAAGAAAACACTGACTGTTAGTTTTAAAAATGTTAATAAATAATTCTTTGTGTTACTTTTTTGTTCTTTACTGCTCGTGAAGGTAGGCAGATTAGGTAGTACAAATACCAACCAAGCAGTGCTTCAGGTGGTTTCAGCTCTGTGCAGATAGTGGACAGGTTTAAGCTCTTGAATGTCAGCTTTTTGACAGCTGTTGCTCAGTGTCACCAAAATCAACACTGAAAGACAGGTGGAAGTTTGGGAGCACACTGCTCTAGGAATACCTATTATAGCACACAGCCACAGTGCTTGTGTTTCCTGTCTGTCCACGAACTCACTGGGAGAAGCATGCAGACAGGAAATGTTTCTCACTGTGATTAAGAAGTTGTATCAAGGTTTGTGCTGTCAAAATAATGCACTGTCAACAAGCCTTACTAGCTAGTAATGATAAGAGCTATCATGGACTGTTCTGCTAAAGGTCCTCTCAAGAATGCATGTTGATAGTGTTGATCAGGATGCCAGCTAATAACACAGTGGCATCATCTCTCAGTTCATAAAAGTACCTGTCTCTTTGAGCTGTGTAGATTTGACAAGTGGTAGATACTTTATATCCCATTAGTGAAGGTAAATAAGTCTGCCTTTTTTACATTGGAGCCATTAATTTAATATTAAGACTTGTGTTTGGTAATTTGCATGAGGGCAGGGTCACTAGGACTCATCACTGACACATAGCCAACAAAGAATGCTTAGCTGACTTTAAAGATGAAATCATGGCCCAAAAAAATCTCTGTTCTTTCCTCAGCAGTTGGTTTTGTGAATAACTAAGATTCCTGTCCACTGCTTCTGGAATTTCTGCTCATAGCATGGAATTGGTGTGATAGGGTAGTGTTGGTTCCTGGGGTTGTGAATAGCAATAGGGAACTTGACTGGCTCTCTGAACCAATGGAATTTATTTTCACTGATCTCTGCAAGTGTAGAGAGTAGATGAATAGGTAAGGGCACCTCTTGCATTTTCCTCCCCTGAATTGGAGGATCTTAAGCTTTAGAAATGCTTTAATGTGTCACAATTCTTCGGCTTCTCTTCATTTAAGAGAGCCCTCCCACTGCCTATAAAAGCTGCCTATAAGTGGCTTTTTTCAGATCATTTATGTATGTGTGAACATAAATAGACGCCCACTCCTTTTACATGGAAAGTGAAAACTATAGGGGGAAAAAAAATTACGCAGTTATCTTGGGTGACTTTGGACACACCACTTTGGTATGTAAGGGATATGAGCCTGAGAGCAAAGGAAAATTGCTTTCCCTTGTTCTGTTGTGCTTCTGCTTTTTCCAGTGTACAATGAGCATACCCTACAGGATACAGGATCCTTACATAAGGAGAGAACAGTCTTTATCTGCAGCAATTAACTTCTGAATTGGTCTTATAAGTGAATACTATGTTTTTAGCTTGGGGGATAAAAAAAAAGAGAGGGTACTGTGAAATCATCCTAAGCTGAAATTAACTTCTCTACCTTATATGAGGGGAAAAAAGCAAAAGTTCCTTGTTAGGTTATTTAGAAAATTCATGATCAAATGCAGCATGACAGGCTGAGAGAGTTGGGGTTGTTCAGCCTGGAGAAGAGAAGATTCAGGGGAGACCTTATATCCAGTATCTGAAGGGGGCCTACAAGAAAGCTGGAGACAGACTTTTCACAAGGGCATGTCATGATAGCAGGAGTGGGAATGGCTTCAAACTGGAAGAGGGTAGATTTAGAATAGATATTAGGAAAAAAAAATTCACTATGAGAGTGGTGAGGCACTGGAACAAATTGTCCAGGGAAGCTGTGGATGCCCCATCCCTGGAAGTGTTCAAGGCCGGGTTGGATGGGGCTTCGAGCAGCCTGGTGTAGTGGAAGGTGTTCGTGCCCGTGGCAGGGGGGTTGGAACTAGATAATCTTTAAGGTCCCTTCCAACTCTAACCATTCTATGATTCTACGACTTGAAGGTTCCCTTACTAGGAGTCATTTCGGAGCTTCTTTTGTACTTTTTACTACTGTGAGCAGTAATACAAAGACTAATGTAAGGTGACTAGTTTTACAACACTTCAGCTGGACCCTTACAGATTCATTGAAATCCTGTAGCAGTCAAAACCAAGTGCTAATGATAGTTGTAGGCTGCTGTTTATTTTGGCTGAAATCTACCAGGGGCAGTTAAGTGTAGAGGTTATTTTAAACATTAGATAGTCTATTTCTTAAACAAAACATACTTGAAACCTAGACTGTTTTGACAGTTATAATGCAGATTGTAGAATTTAATTTTCTAAATTTTTAAATATGTATTTATTTATTTCAAGAATACATGTTTTCTTAAGCACTGTATTCTGAAGAAAATTGTTCTGGTGCCAGTTGGTTTATTAGATTCTACTGTAACTTTAGTCTGAATTCTCACAGCTTTGTGTTACCATCAAATGAATCTCACTTTGTCTTACTGTTGGGACCCAAGTCTTATTGGAAGTTTTGTTCTCATTTAGATACTCAATGAGGTTACTTTCAGCTTTTTGGGGTGATATAAATAATTGAAGATTTTGCGCCTTGTATTTTGGCAGGCTTTTCAGCCTTAAGTCTTTGAACTTATTTCTTCAAGCATTTATTTTAGTCTTCAATATCTTCAGGACTCCACACTTCAGTCCATGCATAATGCCATATCGAGAAGTAACACATTTGTATGTCACTTTGACTTCTAACTTGCTTGTACAAATTATACTGGTACTCTTGTCTGAAGTATTTAAATTTTGGTTTTAGTGACTTTGGTTTACTGCTTTTCTGGGTGCAGTAACGTGAATTATGTTGTTAGGTAGGTGATGTATTTGCATTTTAAGTGTTCAGATGCATATTTTTCAAAATAGCACGCTTTACACAGTCTGTGTAATGGATCTGTTCTTGTCACTTACCAAGCTTAGTGTTTGTGTTGCTCTTGGTAGAGAGGGATGTCTTTTGATTCGTTTCCTGTTAGCTTCTAAAAATACTGACAGGGTGAGCATTGTGTTTACCCTGAAAGAATGTTTTACATCCCTTTGGATGTTGATTTCACATTTACAATAACTTATGATCAGTTAATTGTTTTTAATCCACAATATAATCAACACAAAAATAACATTATCCAAAATTAGTAAGGATGGCACATGGAGCTAGGCCAAGTGCCTTATGGGCATATCTGTTACAATTGCTTTTACTGCTTGTATTTGTGGTTTCTTCTGGTCAGAGACTTTGACTGATACTTGTGTATTCACACTTGTTGTCTGTTGATTTTTCTTCATGCTGTCACTATTCTCATTTTGATTTTTTTCTTTTGCCCTTGCTTGCTAGGAAAGAGAAAGGCATATTAGAAAGATATAATGCTTAGAGAAATTAATGGAAAATGCTTCCTGTGTTTTGATTGGTGTCACAAGGAGTTACACTCCTACAGTCAGCTAAGTATTTGGCATACTTTTGTCAAACTCAAGACCTATGTTCTTTATCCTTTCAAGAAGTGAAAGGGGTATTATATCACCTTTAAAGGAAGGAGTCGTTCCATTGCTTTGAATTTTTTTGTGTCTTTCAGATGGGATACAAAAACTAATAGTGATTAGAAAAAGTCTGAATGTAAGGAACTTGTGCTAAAATCACTCTGTTCAATATTAGGAACCCTTTTTATTGCTGTGCATTGTAAGAAAACACAGTGGTGAAATAATTGGAAAAAAATCATTATGTCATTGACATGATTTTTACATGTAAAAATGATATCTTAAATTCTGTGTGTGCTTTGTGCATGTCAGAGTAAGCTTTAAGAAACTGATCGCCTAAAACTTGTAGGTTTAATTTAGGTATTTGCACTTCTTAAAGGCATTTGATGTAGAATATTCAGCTTGCTGAGCACAAAATTTGATTAATTTCTCTGTGAATGGCACACTGTCTCATGCTCTGAGAAGTAAAACCCACACAACTTTAATATTGCAGTGTGTCAGATTTACTTTGCATTGCTGTGCATGAAAAAAGCAGAAACAATACTCTTTTCTGATTGCACAGCTGAAGCGTAAATGGAGGTATATTTAACTTGTTTAACTATAGATGCTTAGTCATAAAACTTTTCTGCAGTTGAAATGGAAATAACATCATCATTTAATTCCTTTGTCATGTTATCTTTGCCTTCGTGATTTAAGTTTTCAGCTGTCTGATATGTTCCATGCCTACTCGCTAGTTAACTTTGAATAATTTATGTTAATTGGTATAAAGTTCTTGAGATACTTTAATTTTCCCAAGCAGGTTTATTTATCAGGTACTGCAGATTTACTCTAAACTTTCTCAGCTCTCTTTTTCTCCTCATTGAAGTTGCTCAGGTATTTTAGTAATGATGCTTTGGAAATAGCTTAGGTAAATGACACAGTATTTTGCATTAGATTAGACAGCTTTAACCGTTTATATATAAAGCTGTGTGGTGTAAAGACTTGGGTGGATTGTTTTTAATGTGAAATAGCATCCAAACCTTTCTTATGTTGTTAGGTACATTAAACCCAGTAAGTGTCAAGTCAAATGCAGTAGCCCAGTCTGCTGTACTAGACAACAAAAGCATCCTGGATGGTGGTGTTGTGTGGCTGTATGTCATAAATCGTGCAAAGCTGAGGGGAAGTGACAAAATAAATATGTATTTAAAAAAGGGGGGGTGACTTGGGAAAATTAAACTATAATTGTCTTGGTGACTCAATGTACTTCTCAGTGCTTCATTTCCCAATGCTGACTAAGATGGGTGAGTTGTTGGGAATATATTTGAATGGAATTTCAGTATTGTATTAAAGAGGAAAAGAAAATAGGAAAGAAGTGGAAGCTTCTGGAGTTTAAGAACTATAGGGTCCAGTAGTGGTCTGCAATTGTCTGAACTATATTTTAAAGGTTTCAGTTCGTGTTTTCCTTATTTAATGTAGTTAGTTGGTATCTAGGTGTGTCATCTTATTGGTTAGGTGATCAGTTTGGGAAAGAACTTGTCTTGATGGGAAAGAATGAATACAGTCTATAAGTTCAGTAATTCATCTATGAAAGAAAGAGCCTCTGCAAGCATTAGCTGAATTGGTTCACAGAATATTCTGCCATATATATAGGGTAGGGGGCTTTTTGGTTTTTTTGTGGTGGTTTTTTTTTTTCTGCAATGCTTTTTTTTAATGTACATCTTTCTTTTTGCTTTCAGGTCTCGAGTATAAACTTACGTAAGTTCTAAAAATGGGAAGAATTTTTCTGGATCATATTGGTGGCACTCGCCTGTTCTCCTGTGCAAACTGCGACACAATTCTCACCAATCGTTCTGAGCTCATCTCCACTCGTTTTACAGGGGCCACGGGAAGAGCCTTTCTTTTTAACAAGGTTGGTAAGAAGCTGAGGGGGAACTACTAGTTGCTTTTGAAAAATGAGTTTGTGGGATATGAATCTGTCATCAAAACTCAAAACTTCTTGGCTAAAGTGTTGTGTAATTGCTCTTCTAATTTTTTTTTATTTTTTATTTTGTTCTATTCAGCTGTCTTTGAAGTCAAATTAGGCATTTACTATTGATGGCAAACTATCTAAATTAGTTTATGTGCAGTACTAAAAGACTATAAAGAGAACTGTGTATATAGAGAGCTGTCATGCCAAAATGCATGGAGTTTTAACTTTGGAAACTTCTGTAAAAGGAAACTCAAATTCACTGTGAGAGTAGCTTTGCCTATCAAAGAGTTCCAAAGGCATTTGCACTTCTACTCAGTGGAAAAAAAAAAAAGTCTAGGTAATATTTTGTTTAATTTCTAAAACACATTTAAGTTAACAGTAGCTTGGCAGCTTTAGGTAACCGCAATCTCTTTTACAGGCAATAATACTCTGGTTTAGTTTAATATTTCTTTTATTGATCAAATTTGATTTAATTCAACAGACTGAAATATGAAAATCATAACTCTGAGTGAATTGTAGTATTATTTCTTAACTCTTCCATATAGACTCGCCCGTTAGACTCATTGAAAAACAGTGATCGTCCTTTGCTTTCTCACAGAGTCCCTGGTCGTGTAGTCATTGGTGTGTTTTGGTTTGGGCTTTTCCTTGAAAGCCATTTGGCCATTAGCAGAGTTGATAGAGGCATCAGTAATGTCTTCACTTAACTGTGCTTGGCCTTCGGATTTGTGGTATGCTGTTAACCCATAGCTGTGCATCTGATTTCTTTCTCATTCGATAAGCACTGAATCCTGGGGTTCAGATTTTTCTTTTGGTTACACAGTGAGTTTTAATTGCAGAAGTTTGATTTTTACATTTCTGCATTCAGAAGCCTTACATGTGAAGCAGAGAGAACAAGCACAGTGAGGTGGAAGGCTGAGAAAGCAGAGCAGCCCCATCTTTTAAAATCCTACTGCATATTAGTAGTTTGGATATAGTTCTGATGTCAGCTTTTAATTCAACTAGAATTATACATCGTGGTTCTGTGTTGTTGCTGCCTAAACAACTTAAAAGTGTATTTTAAACTGTGAGATAGCACACAAGGAAAGGTGAATGTTTAATGCCTATGTTCTCAGCTACTGAGCCTTCCTTTTTCTAAGATTATTTCAAAAGCATCCTAAGATTTTTAAAGAAGTACCTCTTCTAATATTTTGGTTCTGATTTCTGGGGATAAATGATCACATCAGTTGCAGAAATGGGTTACTTATGTTACAGGTGGACTAATATCAATTAGTTTACAAGCTATTCACCGGGAATTTCTTGCTCAAAGTTGAACATAGCTCTGCAGTCTCATACATCTTTTGATACCATTTAATGTCTCTCAGTTAAACGGTGAGGGTTATACATCCCCGTGAAGCACATCTTCAAAGTGTTACCTCATCAAGCAGGAGATTTTCAAAGACTATTGACTTACTACACTGCAGTTTTCAGTTTGTGTGCAGTGCCACCGGCTCTTTACTTTTAAAATATTGATAGTTGTGCACATTGTTGCCATGCTTTGCTCTAGGCAGACTAATCCTTTCTATTCCTTATCCCCTGTGTATTTGTATCAGGTGGTAAATCTGCAATACAGTGAAGTTCAGGATCGGGTCATGCTCACTGGCCGCCACATGGTTCGAGACGTGAGCTGCAAGAACTGCAACAGCAAACTGGGTTGGATCTATGAATTTGCCACTGAAGACAGCCAGCGCTACAAGGAAGGCCGTGTTATCCTGGAAAGAGCATTGGTTCGAGAGAGTGAAGGATTTGAGGAGCATGTTCCATCCGACAATTCCTGAAGAGACTTGAGTCTCTTCGCAGGTTCTCTTCAATTGAAACTCAAAAATAATAAAATCAACAAAAAAATCTGCTTACATACACTGTCACCTTAGCATCAGAGTCGGATTCATGGACTACAGAGTGGAAAAGATTGTGAGAGTATTTCAGATGGAACCTTCCTTTCTTTATTTCTTTTATATTTTACTTTCCCTCCAGCAGCTGTTTGTAGAAAGAATGTTGTGCAGATGCTGTAACTTTTTCTCTCTTGCATTTACATCTGTTAGATTTGAGATTGTATCTACAGATACAATGGGCTAAAAGGAAAATATTTGGGGGATTTGTCTTTTGTTAGAGAGAAATCAATGAGTTTGTTTTTTTAGTTTGCACAAACTGATGTCAGCATAAAGTTATTTTAAAACTACAGATGTTTTTTAAAAAGTATATTCCAATTTTTGGCTTAAGTTTTTAGTTAGTTTTTTTTTTTTTTTTTTTTTTACCTGGTCTTTTCACCTGATTTGCTAGCTAAAGTAAAGAGATCCGAATTTGTGCCGAGTGCTAAAGGTTCAGTGTTGGTACAGCTTGGGCTGGCCCTTGTGCCATATTCTTGTTGAGGTTGATTGGTAGCACAGAGCCCATTATTTCTTGTTGTTCCTAACCCAAAGATGTCACCATTCCTTGTTTATTTGTGAAGTCCCATTCACCATGTAAACTGGTGTTGATTGGAAACTACTCTTGAAATAGGGCAAAACTGCTTGGCTTTTTTTAATTTTAACTGATGTAACTTATAAGCATAGTAATAATATAAAATAATAGTTGTCTAGTCTTGCGTTGCTTACAAATCAGAAGCTGTGTTTGTAATGATAGGGATCCACTGAGAAACTACTGCTTCAGTAGTAATTTTTTTCGTTTCTCTACTAATCTCATTAAGTAGACAGGCAATTGCAAATCTTAATTCTTCTTCAAGTAGCTTTCTTTAAACCCAGAACTTCCTATGTTAAACACAGCTGCTGTGTAAAAGGAGAAAATTGCCAGCATGTTTGTTCATGCCTAGAGTTATGCAATCTGCATCTCTTGAAAAGATTAACTTAAACAGCTTGTTTTCAAATGCTGCTTCTGGTGTTGAAACCTTTATCTTTCAACTTTGTTGAACCTTTTCATTGTGATGTTACATTTTTATCTTTCTGGGCAGCAATATGTCAGCCTAGTAGTAACTAGTGACTTGGATTCCTGCTTTCTTCTTGTAGAGGTCAGCTCTGTTTAAAACAGTGATCTTGCTTGCCTTTTTAGCAAAAATGCTCTTCATTAACTTAACTCAAGGGTGCCCAAACACTTTCATTGTGTTTTAAGCCATAAGTTGAGATCTCAAGGGCTGAAATTATTTTGAATGTTAGATATGTATGATTCCTTATCAAAGATACAAGTTGTTTTTTTTTTCATATTGGAACATTGTGGTAAACATGAAATAAGTTACCTGCAGATGTGCAAGGCGGGGGGGGGAACCCCACCCAACAACCCAAACAGATGTGGGTTCTGACCTGTCAGAATAACTTTTCATTAGCCACATCTCCATACCTGAAACGAAAATGTGGAGGGTGACTATGCAGAGTATTTTTCTTAATTTTTTTTGGTTGCCCAGTGGCAATTTGGACACCCCTGACTTGAATCTACTGCCTATTTCATGTAAAAGTAGCTTTATTATAGAACTGTCACATAGAAAGAAAACAGAGTAGATCACATACCAGAGCTGTGCTTGAATCAAGCTGCTTAAACAATAGTGTACTTGTGCCTCAAATGAATCAGTTTTTGCACTGAGTACAGTAGTACCCCATTATCTTGTACTTCTGTCCTTCACAGACCTAAAAGCCCCATTAGCATGGTTCTCTGCAGTACTTTTCTTGTACTTATGACATTACAGTACAATAAAGTATGTTTTGTCCTGAATTGATATTTGCTGTTCTTTTTGAGTAATTTTCATGGAGTCTGTCAACCAAATGACATAACTTGTCTTCCATTCCCTACATTGAGTAAATCATTGCGTTTCTGCAGCACAGTGACAAGCTATTGATTAATATCTCTCTGAATAGGTGGCAAAAGAGTGTACTGTTGATTTTTGGAAGGTGCTTCACGCGTACTGCCTGGACACTTGTAAGCCTTCAATTTACTTCTGATAAAGAGAAAATAAAAACAGGAAATTGCTCATTTAATGGAATTATGGGTACCAAATGTCTTTTCCTGTCCTTGAAAAGATAGCAAGCTAAGCAAAACTCCAGCTGCTGCAAGAAATGTGAAGTTTTCACTTCTGAAGTGGCTTGGGAATTGAGGAACTGGGAATTTGTATATCTGCAATTTTGTGACCTTTTTTCTTTGCATGCAAATGCTAGGGAGAAGCCTTCTGCTAGCAGCTGGTCAACTTCATAAGCTGTAGCTGAAGAAATGAGGTGAGAGGATCCTTATATTGGTTTAATGGAGTCTGAAGGGCTTATTCTAACTTATATTAAGACATCTTTATTTTGGTAGACTGTGAGATGTTGAAGATTACTTTCCCCCAAGTCTATGATTTGGAAAACACTATTGAGGTGAATTCATTAAAAGCCTATAAGGCTTAAGCAAGTCCACTGCAGCTTTAAAACAGTAGACGTCGCATTGCTCCTTTTAGCCTACGTGCTGTTCCCTTCTGTATCACCTTCATGGCGCTGTGGGAGAGTTCAGCCTCAAATTTTGATTGTTCCTCCTTGAGGCGCTTTGTGTGTGAATACAGATAACTTATCTGTAGGGAACAAGACGATTGGTTACAGTACGGCTAAGCAACACAGAAGACATTGCTATTTGGCCTTAAATATTATTTTGTATTAGTGTGGTAGCCTTGGATTCCCAAACAAGGCACGGCTGGCACAGCAAGATGTGCCACTGCAGTGAACTTGTGCCTGGCACGTGATGGTGTGCCTGTGCTGTCTTAGGCGAAGAAGGTAGCAAGGAAATTACAGTGCACAACAGATTCCACTGTGTGTTTATGGAAACCTTGGAAGTTGTCCTCTTAGGCTGCAGTTTGGGCTAGCAGTGGTGCTATGACTTTTGCCTAACATGAGCTGTATTAGAGTTTACATTACCTGCACTCTGATCTCATCCTGGCGTTGCAGTGTAAGTGTACCCAAAATTGAAGTACTTCATTGAAGCTGCTGACTACCATTTCAGCAAAACACAGCTTTGGGGAGATTAAAAGATGGGATGGTGTGTTTGTGGATTGAAAAAGCATTTTAATTATGCTTTCTATGGATGTTCGAAAGACCTTTTGAAAGGGCATGCGTATCTCTTGGCTCTGTTAGAAAAGGTGGCGTTACACTGGGCTCTGGGGATGGCTATGGTCAGCTGACGCAGGCTTATTCTTACAGGGCAAACTTGTCTCTCCAGATTTCTGCCAGAGCTGTGGGAAATAGCAAATCATCAGTGGATTAACAGGTAAGGAACTGGTGAAGCTGCAGTTCAGGACACAATTGACAGGTATAAGGAAGAGGTGACTGGGAAGGCTATAGCATTGACATGGGAAAAGGCTAGCTACTTAATCACCCCTGTTTTAGAAGAGAAACCTAAGCTGTGATGTTGCAGTACCATTCTGCAAATGCCAGCAGCAGTGTGTTGTGTTTCCTTCTTGAGTGTGCCTTCACTTATTTAACAAAACAATTAAAATCCAGTGAAGCTTGGTTTCCTGTGGTTCTTGGGGGCTTTGTGGACTCCCTGATACCTGGCAGGGATGAAGTGCTCCAGACTTCATTTGACTGGGGCACTGATTAAGGTCAGTCTCCAATCTGGGCCCTGTTTTTGCAGGGCTTTAACAATCTAAGCAATTTTGAGACCCTTTTCTTCATAAGCTGGAGTTAAAAGTGCCCAATAACTTAAAAAGATCACTTTGAGTGGTGAGGAGGAGTATGACCTGATTGATTATGTCACTCTAAGCTTTTTTTTTTTCCTTCCAGGAAACCTGAAATATGGCCAAAGAAAATGAGCTCCTGTCTGTCTCATTAACTATTACACGGCAAAGACATTCAGCAACTTCTGACAAGCCTAATTTTGACAGCGTGGAGCTCTTCCTGGTCTTATTGTTACTTCCCTCACCACCTCTCTCTGGTGTAAGGATTTCTGGTAGGTGTAGGAAATGTCAACGTTTGCCTTCAAGCCTTTTGTTTGCGTACTAATAGGGTTGTTCTTATTTGAATTGATTTCTGTGATGCTAGTAAAACTGCTGGCAGCCTAATGCCAGCCTTCCACTAGGTAAGGGCCCTTCTGGCAGGTTATTAGTGACATTATCATCTCTCTCATCCTCAAGTCTAGGCAGAGGTTGTTTGGGAATGATACTTGACTGAACATCCTGTTCTGGGTAGAGGTGATGTGAAGGAAGACCTCATTCACCCTGTTCACAGGACACTCCCATTCCATTGCTATGCCATGTCTTTTTCCATTTGATGTTGTTGTATGTGTGTTCTGCTTAAGTTTGTGTTGCAGCTCCTCCTTTTAAGAGCACAGCAGTCTGTGCCTCTTACGTGTGGCATTTCTCTCTCAGGGGCTTGAAATACTTACAGTTTGTTACAGGCTGCTTTGTCTTCTGCTCAGTTTGGGTGGCTGTGTTTCTGTTTGACTTGCTACTGCAAAAAAAAAACCCTGGCACTTGGCTAAGAAATAGCCAAAATGTCTCTGCACTGGGAGGGACCTTATGGAAGAGAATCACAGATAAACAAGGAAGGAAAGCATTTGTGTGTGTGTGAGGGGGGATTAAAGTCTTAGTAAACCAGACAAATTCACTCAGAAGCAGCAGAGCTGGGAGAAATTCTGGAGGTAAGCTTGCACTTTTTCTTTATGACTTGTGTGGGTTCAGGGAAAGTGGAAATCATTTGGGCAGTGTAGAGGATGTAAGGTTTTCTAATAAACAGAGGAAGAGACTGAATTTAAGCACTTCTTGTTTCTTTTGAGAAACCTCACTGAATGTCCTTGCTGTAGGACACTGATAACCAAGTGCAGAACCAGAGCTAAGTTTCTGGCCTCTCCGTGTTTGGGTGAAGGCAGCTGGAAACTAATTGTCCTTCAGAGTAGGCTGTTTTTGTTCTCATTATCTGAAGCATTTAACACTATCAGAGACTTGCATTTCATAGAAGTAAAAATAGGAGAAGGAACAAAAAAGCTATGGTTTTAATTTGTATTTCTTACGTGTCTGACAGGAGTAGGTGGGGACGAGAAGGGTGTTTAAAGAAGACTTTACATTTTGACTCTGACCACAAGAGAGATGTGTGCTTGCCTAACATCAGGATACAGTGCTGTTTACCTCTAGGACTCAGGGATGTTTAGATTTTGGATTTTGCTTTGTCCTTTTGGAAGCATTTGATTTGACTGTTATAAACATTTACAAGTGTCTGAAACACCAAGTTTACTGAATTAGGACAGACTGCACACCATAGTTGTTTGCAGACTAATGGCAGACATTGCATTAGATGCAGTTGGTGAAATAGGGAGACCCATTTCCTGCTAGGGGAACACAAGGGAGAATGGCTAGCTCACACAAGGGTGCTTAGCCAAAAAAAACCCGCCCGGTGACTTTCATCTATCCTTATAGACAACTGAGTATCACCATCTCCTGTCCTTGCAAGTGCTTGAAGACTATCATTCTAAGCACAACTACCTGGTGAGTACAGAAGGAGGAAGAGTATGTTTATTACTTTTCAGGGGTGGACCTTTGCTCCAGTGCACCATCAAGAAGGTAGGATGCTCTGAGGGAGGTGGTGAGAACTCAGGTGCCATTCCATGGCTAGGGTGCAGAAACAGCCTCTGTGGTTATGCTGCTGGGTGGTATTTGGCCAGCAGATCTTTATCCCATGTCCTACCCGCTTTTATTAGGTTTGGTCTGGTCTGGAAATCCATGTGCAGGTATGCTTTAGTCCACAGAGTGCAGCTGCCCATGCCTCAAACCAGAGCAATTTGCTTAGGCTTCCTTAGGGCAATCTGTTTGCTTTAGGGAATAGGGGGAAAGTAAAACCTGTCTTAGATCAGTTGGCACCCACAGGTGTATGTGGTGAAATGCATACAAAAAAAGCCATAACCGCATGAATCTCTCATGATTGCTGCACCTTTCCTACAGAATTGGCACAGGTTAAGGATTTGGGGTAGTGCCTGCTTTTGGCAGTATTAGAGGGTCATTTCTAGTATCACTGTACCAGCATGATGGATTAGTCATTTCAGCTCAGAAGGGATCGATGGATTATCTATTCCCTGTCTCCCTGCTGAGAACGGATTAGTTTAGTGATGTACTCAATAAGCCTCCGTTCTTGGGATGAAGTTTCTCAACATGATTTCATATTGTAGCCGAAAGTACATTAGAGAGATACGATTTAGGTCAAAAAAGTAGAACACTTTAAAAGTGCCAGATTTCTGATGGATTGGGTAGTACATGGTTGTCCTGTCCCTGCATACGTGCAGCCTGGGGGTGAAACTGGTATGTGATCACAAGAGTAAGGATGGCACCATCATCACCCTTTTACAGGTATGCATTGAGCTTGTAGTTACAACCTCCGTCCCACCATTCCTAACTTTGGACTGTTTGACTTTTTAATAGATTTGTTTCTAAAGGTAGTTTGGATATGAATTTCCAATGTGCATTGAACTGGCAACAGTAAAAGAAACTCAGATTAAGCATTTGTAATTGCTGGCTTCTTCAGGACTGGGATTTGAAATGGGAACCCCACTTAACGCAGTAACCCTTACTACTTAAGCTCCAAGGCTGACTGGTACTTAACCAGCAGCTGGAGGAAGCTTTTCATCAAAGAAGGCTGAGCAGATGTCAGACCTAGGCTTTAGAGGTTTTCTTTTGATGTAAGGTCTCAGCATGGGATAGGAAACTTTTTTCAGTTTGTATGCTGGTTCTGGTTAGGTTGGGTGAAGGGGGGTGTGTGTTTTTGTTTTTGTTTTTTTTTCCCCTCCTGATGCCTGGAGTTGGTGAATTTCCTGTCCCATATAGGGCTTTGGAGGAAGAGATAGGAAGATGAAAATTACTCTCTATTTCCTACCCAAACTGCTTGACTGACTCTCTTGCTTCCAGCCTCCTGAGCTGGGAAGGTTCCTGCTCCATGCAGCTCCCCTATCAGGGAGAGAAATGCCCCATGATTCGTGTGCCACATTTATGGAAAAGGGAGGAGCAGCTGGAGGTAGCTTACTGTCTGTCTCACCCTACTTAATTTTCTCTATCAAGCTGCAGGTAGGCCCAGGGCTTCTGGAAACTTTGGCTGCCTGTCAAACTGTCAAAACAAACTTGAGGCACAGAAAAACAACAGCTTTTAACACTCAGGCCAGTGCAGATTTAGGACAAAAAATTCCAATGTTTGCATGAAACCAAAAATAAACACGAAAGCTATTTCCCCCATAAAACTCACTTGAGCAGCATCGGTATTTTTATGTCGAAAGGCTGAAGGAGAAACTAGTGGAAGTCTGGCACAGAGAGGGAGGGGAAGGCAAAGGCAGAGGTGGACACTCTGCCAGAGGTTTTGTAGTTAGTTGCTGGTGGTGTTGATGCTTAGATATTGTCTCCAGGTGCCTTGGGAAAGGCGATACTCATTACTCCTTTACCTGTCTCCTTTTTTCTACTTCTCTCCCTGTTCCCTGCAAGCCTGTTGTGCTTTGTTCCTCCTGGAATCTGTGTTCTTGGCACTTGTCATCTTTCCACACTGCCATTTGTTCCTCTTTCCTTCCTGCCCTGCTCCTTGCATCCCTGCTGAGTTTTCAGCAGGCGACCTTGTTCCTCCCAGCATGGCATCAGAGGTTGTGGTTCTCTGGTGCTGGGCTCAGCTCCTCGCTGCAGGCTTCTCCTCACCTCTGCACTGTGACAGCGATGCTGGTGGTGTGGCCGTATGGTGAACCGGTGCAGGGAGACAGAAAGGCTGTTGCTTGTCTGATTCACTGGGCTGTCACGCAAACAACGCACGCAGCCTTGTGAACAGACCGCTGGGAGTGATGCAAAGAGCAGCCAAGGCTTGCTTGCACTGGCACTACCTCTGAAATTAGGTTTTTATCCCTGGCCTTTCTGTGCTGCCAGGGAGGTGTGAAGAACACAGACACAAGTGAAGTGATCTTACCATTCTCAGCTCCTGCTTTGGTGGCACAGATGCTCAGGAGAGACAGGGATGGAGAAGGCTCTGCTCATCTCTTCTGCACAGGGCTGGTGCCCAGCATGGATGAGGAACTGAGCTGGAACACTAACACATCCCTCTGCAGACATGCAGGCAACAGGCATGCACTAGTGTGACAACGCTACCAAATTCCAAGGCCCAGCTCCAAAGTATTGTGTCACAAAATTTTTTTAACAAAGTAATTGGAAACTTTGTTTTAAACAGGCAGAATTATATACATCCCGAGAGCCTTGTTTTCAGAAATGCCTAACCATTTCTAGATGAACTATTTTAGAACGTAATAACCTATCCTGAAGCAGACCTCCAGCATGGAAAACTTCAACCCAACTGTTCGATGCTTGGTAAGTAAAATCATAACCAGCTGAAAGCAGAGCTGTGCATTAGAAAGTGCCAAACAGCCTTAATTTAGGAGACACTTTTTGCACAGACACTTCAGTTTGCCGGAAAAGAAAGGAGAGCCCAGCTGCCAACAAGTGCATCAGTTTGGACAAAGGGATGCAAAACTACATTTTTGCCTTTCATTTATTGTGCTTTGATATCTCTTTTCAGGAAGCGTACGTACATCTGGTTTTTCTTATCTTAAATGGGTAGTTGTATAAAATCTAGCAGAGGCACATGTTTTTGTCCATCTTCTAACACTATAAAATTAAGTGTTTACAGTATTGTCTTAGAAATGGCTTAGTTCAGTGACCTTTTCCAGCACTGACAAGCTGCCAAATAATCAGTGCTTGAAAGACTTTGGACTTTATTCTTCTCTCCTTTACACTGTTGGTGGTTGGGTTTTTTTCTGTTGTCATCGGCTGACTTCATTGGAGCTACTCATTCCCTACAGGCTTGGTCTGAGTAGAAATATATATATATATTTCTGTATAATATACAGAATATATATACATATATAGAGAGAAATTATATAGAATAGAAATGAAATCATAGTAACTGTTGGGTTTCGGTTTTAGTTGACGTTGTGCACACGTGCTGATATCGCCAGTCTCCCGTAGGGTACTTGTAAGCAACTTTTCCCTAAAGAATACCTCTGCAGCTGTTCTTCAGAGTTTTGTGTGACTTGCTGTTAGCTGTAAATTTCCCCATCTGTACCAGTTGGAGGACCAGACCAAAATCTTTGCTAAAAGAATGCTATTTCTTTTCTTTTTGTAGGCAGTACAAAATAAAGTCCTGGTTTGAGGACTGAGAACTGGCAGCTCAGGTGAAATCCATTCTTTAATCACTCACAGCTTAGGCTTTATGCTGTATCATTAAGTGGAAGCAGAGTCCTTTCCTACTATCAAGCTTAGTAACAGATGTGACCAGTTTTGGAATGACTGTAGCAAATCATCAGTTTTCCATGCTGCTTGCCATTTACTGCACAAGTTTATATTTGACAGGTGAGAGTGATACCACCTAGCATTTTTATTTACGATTTTAACCCAAAGACTTCAAGGGCTTTTATCAAAAAAAGCTGATAATGGCTACTCGCTTTTGCATATGGATGCTCAGACACTTCAGATGATTCACCTGGAGTCTACACTACAGTTCTGAGGTCTTATAGCTTGTGACTCTGGGAGCACAGTGACTCTGAGTAAAAATCGTTATCCACTGATGTTGGATTGCTGGTCTGTGGTGGCAGGGAAGTGCTGCTTGGTGGGGGTACACTGAGGATGTGTAACCTAAGGGTAACAGTAGTAAAGTTATACTATCCCAAATATTAACTCAGTTGTGCCTTATGGCAAAGCTTTGACAAGTGCTGAATTAAAATGACAGCAAGCAATGAAATGGTGTAATTTTTCAGTCACCTTTCAGAGTGATTCCTTTTAAGTCTTCTTAGATAAACAAGTTTGGTGATCTGCCATCTTCATTTCTTCCCTGCCTTCGCTCCTGTGTTTTGTCTCCATCTGTTCATCACAAACTGAATGCTTCTCATTGTGACATCCTGCCAAACCACCATCCTCTTTCTTGAAGACCTTTTGTTCCCTGTTCTTCCCATCTACTCAGACTTTCACCAGCCTCCACCCTTCTCCAGTCCCATCATATACTTTCTTCTGTTGTCCTTGGCTGATCTCTGCATCCTCTTTCTACTTCACCAAATCTGTGTGGTTTCTTACTAGGTCAAGTGGTGTTTAGAACTCTCACTGACTCCTTTTCCTAGGTTGCAGGCAGGATTGGTGTGAAATGTGCCAGAGACTCTAACAAGGGTCCTCCATAGGCATTCTGTCTCTGTTTTGAAACGGAGCCGAGAGGTCTTTAAGATTAATATAGCAGTATTTCCATTGCTCCCTCAACAAATGCAGTACATCTGACTAGGCTGCTGCCTCCATGCTTTGAGCGTATCTGATTACCACCCCCAGCTTACCTTTAATAAAATCCCAAGCTGACCTGGCTGCAGCTGGTGGGGTGTGATGGAGGTGACAAAATTAATTTACAGGAGGGGAAGCAAGCAGTGACAGGGACCCCTGCATAGAGATACCATTATTTTCCTCCCTCAGCCTAAGAAACAATAGAAAAAGAGAATGCTGCAGCTGGGCGCTGCAGTATGTATCTACAGATGGTGGATTGCCTTGCGTACTCCCTTCGATACTTTTTCTTTATAAAGGGTTTTTTTGCGCTTGTCTGATATTTGATGTGGCCTGATCCCAGAGAGGAATGCCAGCCACTGTCAAATTTCTACTACATGTGTTGCTTTGTTGTCAAGTCCGTGTGGGATAAATCCAGGTGCTCTGCAAAGCACCAGTGTTCCACACATCAGCTCTATTTTAAAGATTCCTGTTGTTAAGAAAATGCTGTTGCAATCTCTTCCAAGATCATCCCTGAGCTGACTCTTATAGGGCGGTCTAAATGCATCTCAGTGCCAACTCACCTTCTGGAGGCATCTGCATCCCACTCCTTCTTCATTACCTTTACAGTGAGATGTCCCCATTGTAATAATCAATGTTTGTGTCTGAAAAATGTTAATGGCTGTGTATATACCACATGCCATACATTATTGACCCTGTATTTTTTTACAAAGAGCTATTTTCTGAAAGCACAAGGGACTCTGTGGAAGTTTCAAGATCTAGAAATGTCGGTGAGTGAAACCTGAAGCAAAATTTGGCAGCCTGCAAATTATTTATCACCTGGGAGCAAAAGAAGAGTGGGCTGGACTTTCACTGAATCACTGCAGCCCAGAGATGTGGTCCTGCCTGCTTGCTTGGCCTTAGCCAGGGCTCCTCTGCCTAATTTTTAGCTGATAAGGATGGGCACCCTGCCCTTACTGGGGAGAACCTTTCTCTGATGAGTGTACCAGGGCCTCAAGACAAACATATATCCTTAAAAGCTTTTCCCCTGCAAATTCTCACTTTATTTTCCCAGTTGTCAAAGCTGCTAACAAAGATGATTTGATTTGTCCTTCCCGAATAACTTCAGACAACCTTCCCAAGGAGGCTGCAGTTGCAATTTGTGATTAAAGTATTCCAGCTCACCCTGACCTGGCTGAAGCAGAGTTCCATGGGATTGCGGGGGGGATGCGTGTTTGTGACTGACTTGAAGGATATATAATATCTGGCTATAATCTTTGGGGTAAAATACATCTGTGTCACTGCAAGTTCTCGGGCTAGGTCCCAAGTTCTTATTTGTTTCCTTCCAAAATAAAACTCGGGTCAGGTTCTTCCCAAAGCTATGCTTCAGCACTGTTTATTGCAACATCAAGCTTTGGGACAGGCGTTGTTAGGCTCATGTTGGTTGAAGAAGTATTTATAAGAAATCTAAAACAACTTTATTTCCCCAGCATTCCACACCGAGGATGTCAGATTTGGAGCTTTCCAAGGCAGCTGCCACCTTAAAATAGACCAGGAGAATTCCTATTGTTCAGGTGACATAATGAGGCTGAGATGCAAGTGCAGAGGGAAGCAGTAGCTGGTATGTTTTGACTGATTCTTTTTTTTCCTGATGTCTTTTTCTATTTTTAAATAATATATTTTATGGGGGAGGATAGGGGAAGATCAGTGGCCACCTTCTGGCTGATGAAGTTGGGATGCACAGCCTGCAGAGAGGGTGAACGTGACTTAACACCTACATCAGACAGGAACCGATTTAGACATTTTCTCCGTTTCTGTAGAGGGCTGCACTGCAGTATTATACATCAACGTCTGATTAGTAGCCCCCCCAATTCCTTTCTTAAAGGAGGAGAAGAGGAACGAGTAGAAGTTAATAGCTGGTGGCCAGTGCATTCACTGTAGCTTTATAAGCACTGAATTGAAGCCCTTGACCCAAAACATGTGGGTATGTTCTGGTATAAAACCAAGTCCCCTTTGCAGACCGTAAGCATTGCACTGTGGGGAGGGGGAGCTGCTATAAGCATCACCCTGACCAGAGATTCTGCTGACGACCACAGGAACACATCTCAGTCAAGCTTCGTTGAACCCAGCATGTCCTCACAGACTGAGTGAATCAGCGCTTACCAGCATTGGGCTAAATTTTGTTGTTGAAAATCCTACTTGCATGAAGTGGAGTCAGGAGGGCAGCTGGTACAGCCCTGGAAATGAAGAGACCTTGGGTCTATGCCCAGTTCTGCCACAACCCCTTTCTTTCATTTCACTTTTTGTCCTTCAAGTTACCCCCATCCTGCATGAAATAAGAGGGCTATGAAAGACCTAGAAGTTGTCTGTCAAAAGTATTATTTTGTCAACTGAAGAAGCCATGGCAACATAAAGCTACAACACAGTTTCTGTCACAAGACTAACTTGAGTCAGTTACTGCCTTTGAAACATCTGTGGTGTGGGCTAAAAGTAGACTTTTCTACCAGAATTGAAGTACATTGAAGGAGTCACAAAAAATGTCCCAAAATAGGGGGAGGAAAGAGGGAATATCAGATGAGGGGGGGATGGACAGACAAAAGAGTGCAACAACAGTTATGAAATGCCTCAAAAATTTCCCTGCTTCTTTTGTTGTTTTTCCAGCCAGACCAATGAGTTTACTGGATTTGCTGAATTGTGATATACCAAAGGAATTACCTGCAGCTGGGGGTTTATACCACCACTTGCTTCTGTAGGGACTGGAAAGTTGTAGGAGTCTTACCTGAGGGCTTTATCCAGATGTGTACCAGTTCCTAGTTTGCCTTTATCCTACATTATGCTAACTTCTATCCTCCCTGCATTCCTCCCTGTTCTAGGAATGTGTCTATCTAGAGATTGGAAACATGAAAATAAGATCACCAGATGATGTATTATCTGGAAAAATGCAAATACGTGTGCTGGAGGGGAAAAAAGTTGCTTCTCTGTGAGAGGGATTTGAGACATCTGAAATAGCGGAGATGTAGTGGGGAACATTTTGGACATGACTTTGTGATGTGACTAGCAAAACAGGCCAGTTTGGGACCTGCCTGTATGAAGGCAGCATGCCTTTGGACACATCACACTTGCTCAGATCTGTAAACTGTACAAAGGATTCTTATTAAAGAAACACATTTCTACAATGCTTTTCACTTGATTATCTCAGAGTGCTTTAGTAGGCTTAGAAGATGCTGGGGAACAATAGACACAGAAGCTGTGCTGTAAATCTTGCAACACGTATTTCTGTAGCAGTCATCTTTTCTTACTCTCTTTTATCCAGGCATCAAAAGGAAAAGAACAAGAAGAAGACAAAGGCTGCGGCTCACATCCAACGTTTTTCTCTATCATTTTTGCCAAAGAAAAGAAGAAGGGAAACAAACACTGTGGCATGTAAATAATACTTTTTTTTTTCCTTGTCTAATTTAGACACACTTTCATTTGTTCGCTGTAATTAGGCAGAAGGTACTGAAATGATTTATATGTCAGACCTGACAGACAATATTGTAATTGTACCATCCTTTTAATAGATACTTTGGCTCCTGAAAGCTTTGAATCAAAAACTTTATTTCAAATGCATGCTTCAGCATACTTCAGCAAATTTCAGAAGTAATTGCCAGTTTCATGGTTTGTACCTGATATTACATTGAGCTAAAGCCAGGATTTGAAAGTTTTTAAAATATGGCTCTGGATATTTTAGCAAAGGCCATCTGAGATAATGAGCAAGATGAAAGGAAGAGTGTTAATGTTTTATGGGTCAGGTGTGCAGGAGTGTGTGATGTATTTTGTGCTTTTAAGATATGCCAGAAAGTCTAATTCAAGGCCAGGAAGGCAACCCAGCAAGCAGAGGAATTTGGATGATAAAAGAAAGTATCAACACAAATTGATGACTGCTGTAGTGTGTGCATTAAGGGGGGGTTAAAGCCCCCTTAAAGCAAAATAAAGGCTCTGCAGCATTGTTAGGAGATCCTTGTCTGAGGGATGGACCAATGTGCAAAGTACTCTGGAGAAGGGGGACAGGTTTACGTGCAGCCTTGAAGGAGGATGGGGAATCATTGTGTCTCCTGCACGCGTGTGCCTGTGCCGTGGCCATGTCAGGCTCGCTGGGCTCATTCTGGCTGGCAGCCGCGCTTAGTAGGTGCCACTGTTTCAATACTTGACGTGGGGAATCGAGGGCCGGGTTTGCAGGGGTGCAGTGAGCATCTTCTGCTCTCACAGAGCCAAGTGAGAGGTGTGGGTACCTGCTTGCTCTGAAAGCCTAAACCACGACACTTTGCTGTTCTTAGACTACCCCTTTTTGTAAATACTGACCTTGCTGGTTTTGGGGCCTTGCCCTGGTACAGGAGTGTTTGGAGATGTTCCTCTGAAAAAGGTAACTTATTTTTCTTTTGTAATGTTTTATACTAAAATATCCTGCTCCCCCCTCTCCCCAAACTGTAGTCTCCTGTCTCCATAAGGACTTTACCTGGCCTTGGGTGGTGGGTCACCTCTCCATTCTCCATTCACCCCCAGGACATTAGCCTGTGATGAAACTCTGCTGATACAGAACTGATGAAAATTGCGTGAGGGACCCTGAATGAGAAGGTGTATAAAAGTCGGTCACCGAGGTAAAGCAAATCTTTTCAAATCCCTTTCTTGGCAAGTGAAACAGGAACGGTCTCTGAGCGTGGCTGGTAGGGGGTGGTTTGTGGTGCTGTCAATCTCCTGAGGGCTGGTGGCACCAGCAGCAGGAACTGAGTTTGCTCACAGTGGGAAGTCAGAAATTTTGTTAGAAGGTATTTATTCACACGAGTATCGGCTGTGTGGTGCAGCAGCTGAGTCTCACGGTGTGAAGCCTGTATCACCCGTTGTCTTGATGAAACAAGCCCGGGGTGAAAGGACTGCTCCCCCCACCACCATAGCTGACAGCAGCTCTCTGTTCCCATGTAATGGGCAGTCTCCCTGCGTGTAATGAACAACTGTTGGAGGATTTTGGAAATAGAAATGCTAGCATGTAAGCAGTTCTCTTGATAGAACATTCACCCTGTCTCCTGAAACAGTAATCATTGTGTAACCTTTGTGAGAAACTAGTTCTTGGCCATGAGCTCTCCTGTGGCCTTGGGTGTGTAACAGATACAACTCACACCCCGTTATCTGTCTTTTGCACAGCATCTCTGAGAGAATATAAACCCTCTATCCACTCTGCAAACACGGCCTTCACATCAGCAGAGCCTGTTTCCCTGCTGCTCAGTCTTTCTCTCCTGCAGCTGTCATAAATGAATGGCTGCTCTTCTGACCTGACCCACATTTGTATTCCAGTTATTCTGCAACAGGATGGAGGAGCCAGCAGCTTGCACCGTGTTTGAACAACGTCATCTACATCTTAAAACACTCGAGATATGATGCTCTGCAGCGGGGCTGTTGGTGTTGGAGACGGGGCTTGTACCCACTGTTCTTGAGTACCTGTGAGGCTGTGCTTTGGAAATTGGGCGTTTCACTGATTTATGTGTACTGTGAGGAGAAAGCTCTTTTAATCATATGTTGAGGGAGTGGCAGCACTGCAGGGAAAGGCCAAAAAGGCCTGAGCTGGACCTGTGGTGTGGAAAGACAATGAAGGGCAGCACTCGACCAGACCTCATTTTCTGAGGTTACCGTTGGATGCTCGTCTCTTTCTTGATTGTTATTCCAGCTTAGCAAATACTACCCTTATGGAAGTCAGAGTTGTTTTACCACAATTTGTGCCATTTATATTCGCTAGAAAAAGACAACTTCTACGAGAAGACATACAATTTATTTTTAGTCTACTTAAAAGCTTTAACAGTCTAATCAAGAGTCCTCGTCAATCCACTTACAATGATGCTAACAATGATAGATTATATTGAGAATATTAAAAAGAGGATAAAAGAATAAAACCCCTTAATATACCAGTGTCAAAACTAATACACACAGAGCGCTTTTGCTGCTGCAGCTTTCTCCAGGTTATGCTCACCCCTCTGCTGCCTGGGCACTGAGTTCAGAGGTGCTGGCTGTCCCTCAGGAGAAGGTGGGAGGGCTGCAGATAGCATAGACCCACCAAGTCCTTCTCCTCCAGCAGTGGGGCCCCTCCGTCTGCCTCTCCAGGGTGGTGCTGGTGGAGTTTCTGCCTCCTCCTCTGCTAGAGTCCACCTGGGGTGTTTCCATCTCATGTCTAAGGCTCTCCCCGCCGTGCTCCTCAGTCCCCAGAGCCGCAGACGTCCACACTGACCCTCCAGGCAGAGCTGTGCACACCTCGCAGACCTGCTCCTCACCCTCCTTGCTGCCCACGAGCGGTGTTTCCCAGCCCCGAGGTCATGTTCCTCCCTTGATGCAGCGGTTGCCCATGGGGGAGTAGTTCATAGCGCCGGGGCTGCCGCTATCGCCCTGTGCCGCAGGTTTCAAGGCCCCACTGCCCTCCCCTGCCGGCACCCCCACGCTGCCGTTTTCCTCCCGCCTTGGGGACCGATTGCTGCGCCCGCAGCTGCTCCTGCTGCGCTGCAGAAACACGGCCACGCCGTGCTGCTGGGGGCCTTTCGGCACCTCTTGGACCAGGTGAAGCAAAACCTGAGGGCAGATGGGTGAGGGTCCCGGGTTGTTGGATGGTTGCTGCTACAGCCACAGCGCTCACGTGAAGCTCCCCGCATGGCAAGTCCCAACCAAAGCAAGGCTGGCAAATCTCTATATTAGGTTTTGCAGCATTATTACACATCCTGTGGCCTGTTCCTGGCAGTAGGAAGACCATATTTTGTGAGCTGTAGGCATACAGACCCCCTCTGATGGTCCACGGACATGAGCTGTCACGCATGAGTCCAGCAAGGATGTTGCAAACCCTCCTGTGGCTCGAGGCTCCTCACCAGGACCGAGCAATTGATCTTCTCGGAGGCGTTTGCTCTTTCCTACCTGGTCTTGCCTCATGTGGGCCTGAGGATGGCCTGTAGTTCTTGGCTTTGGTGCATAGCCACTACTTGGTTTACTTAATATGTTATTTCATAGCCAGGATAATTTGCACAATTAACCAAACTCTTACAATACCCAGGATTATACTTCTAGACTGTACAGCAGAGTTAAAAATTTCAGTAGTTGATGGGAGTCCCGCTGAGGAGGGTTTTACACCAAGAATGATGGTCGGCATCTTTTATTGCGGTTGTCGTAAGAGCAACTTGCTCGCTCTTGTCACGTACTGCAAACCTTGCTTTGGCGCCTTGTTTTACTGCCTGCGGGACTACAAATGTTACAAGTGGATGCTCTGTTATCTGCAACAACTGCTCAAAACCTAAACCAACTCTTACTAGGCTTTGTTTAGTACACACTTAAAAATTTTCTAGTAATTTTAGCGTCACATTGTGTAATTAAAACGGTACCTTTCAATTAAAGTTACGTTACATGCACATGCATTATCAGACAGCTGAGCCAGGCAGAGGCGGTTTCTGGATGCTGGTTACACACAAACCCAGCTGGATCCCACATAAGGGATTACAGACCCACTAGAAACCAAGGGATCTATTTCATATTCACATCTGGATAAACTCTGTTCTAAACTGATTGAAAACTGATATCTTTTTGTATGCAATTTGCATGTGTAAGTGCCTCCCGCTTGCCGTTGTCCTTCCAGAGAGGCAGCTGGGAGCACTCCGCCTTGCGGGGCTGCCCGTCGCTGCTGGTGTACAGCTCTCATCTCAGAAACCCTCCTGCTGTAAGTTTCTAAAATCACCTCATCATCTCCTCCATAACAAAATAAAATTTTTCATCAGACCAATACATGATTACGTATCATCCATGTATGTAGTGTTTTGATATCCCCATCACTGGGGAACTTTAGTTTTCTACCCATCCCAGCACCGTGAATTTATACATAGGTGCTCTACGTTATACTCAAAACTGTGCTATGCAGTTGTCCTAATATTGCAAAGCTACACTAAAAGTATATATTTTTAAAATATAACACCCTACTAGAAATTGCTACACTAAATTTGTTTATCTTTGCTTCTTATAGTAGTCAAAATACTATGTTTTGCAGATACACAAAGTCACAGCTGTGTGTTTTCTGTGTTACACATATACAGGCATTACATTGTAGTAATCACAATTGCTGTTGATAATAGGAGGTATATCCATCCTCATCAAGGGAAATGGGGTTTCTCTTGTTTGGAGATGGTGACCTCTTTAAATGGGATCCATTTTTACCTTGTCACCACAGTTTGTTTATACTTTTCTCTTGTTTGTATTTCAGCAAAAGCAACTGATCTAAAAAAGGATTATATTTTTCCTTTCATCTATGCATATATCATAATAATGGAAAATAAAAGCAGGAGAGAAAACACTAAGCAACATACAATTAATAATGTCCATGATTTGGAGTTGCTACTTATTCTTCTGTGCTACCTGTGTAAGACGAAAATAGCAAAGATTGTTATTAATAGTTATCTTCGTTAACCAAGGTAGATCATTTACACCCATAGGACTTTTTGATGGTATTAAGGCTCTAATAAACTGCATCTTTGCATATTTTCATGCAATTTATTAGCTTATGTTCTTAAACAGCTGCTCACCGATCTTCCATCGTATTTGTTTTTCGTTGGTTCCGTCTCTTCTCTGTAACAGAAGA
This sequence comes from Vanellus vanellus, assembly GCF_965231255.1. Classification (NCBI taxonomy): domain Eukaryota; kingdom Metazoa; phylum Chordata; class Aves; order Charadriiformes; family Charadriidae; genus Vanellus; species Vanellus vanellus. Next base: position 19,553,679 of record NC_138907.1, read on the forward strand.
ACTTTATATTTTAATTTAAAATCTATTACATTAATGCATACTCTTTACACCATCTGTCTTTTTTAATTCTTTTTTTAATTTTACCTTTTCTTCACTCTAAGAAAAAATGCTGGTGTTAGCACATCAGCTAGAATCATGTATTACAGGCTTAACTTTTTGCTGTCAGACTGAACTCTCTCCCAAGTCAATTAGACTATTTTATCATTAAATACCTTCCCCTCAAACCTTTATATATACATGCATAATCTGCCATTTTTCCAGCTTCTAAGTTTTTATGTATTGGTAGCATTTAGTTGGCATTCCTCTGTTTTAATCTTTATTTCTCTTTTTTTTTTTTTTTTTGATACCACTCCTAAATTTCTTTCCTGCACATACTTCCACATGCTTATGGGAAAACACATCACCGAATTTAACAATGCTAATGCTAAGTGCGAGCTGTTTCATTTGTGTTGGTATCTTTTGAATTTGCTTTGCTTGTACTTCTTGATTTAGCTGCTTTGCCTCTGATAACAGGCAGGTATTATTTTTTAAAATGGTGCTTTTTTTTTTTTTTTTTTTTTTCTCCTTTTTTTAAAGTCCAAACCCTATATATAGGGTTTGGGGTATAGCCTATAAGAGAGCCAGAAAGAAGATGCTGTTCTTTTCTCCTTGCTTCACCCCCAGGGTTTATACCGTGCTTGGGGACTCCTATAACCTTCCTTACCCACTCCTTCATACCTATAGCTCGTTCTCAGCCCCGCAGCTGCACATCACTGCTCGCACGCGCTGCAGCCCAGTCGGTATCGCAGCCTGGACTCGCTCCAGTGTTTTATCAGCCCTTAAAGCCTTCTGATTTTTTCCCCGAACAGCCTCTGCTAACTTGAGCCGAGCGGTGTTTGGTATCCCCGCCCGGACTCCTTGCAGCGAAGCAGGCACCAGGGCGGCTGCGGCAGAGCTGAAGCAGCCTCTGCTCATCTTAGCCCTGGCTGCCCGTGCTGCAAAAGTCAACTTCTCCCTCTTGGTTTCTCTTGTAAAAATAAGCAAACAAACAAACAAAAAAAAAAAAAAAAACCAAAACAAAACCCTTAACACTTCCCTCCTCCTGTTTTTTCTCCATCAGAGGAGCCTTCTTAATTTGCATCGGCCACAGCCGGCACCCGCTGCCCCCGGCTTTTCATGTGACACCAGCGATGCCTCGTGGGCTCTGCTCCCAATTCCCCCAGTGCTCTCAGCGCGGGGGCCTTCCCCAGTGGTCTGGTTCTGGTCTGACCACGAGCCCGGGGAAGGGGGGTACCGGCTGCCCTAGACTATGACAGGGAGGGCAGGAGCCCCAGGCCCGCTTCCCTCTCTTCTCCCGCTGATCTCCAGCAGGCGATCCAGCAAAACCCTGGTGGGAGCGTTATCCCAGCGGCCCATATCCTCCCCGTGCTTCCGAAGCTGCCTCCATATGTCCACGCGCATCGTGCTCAACTCCCTCCTGGCCACGGTATTTTGTGTCACACCTCGGGGAGCTTCGCCCTGCTGCCACGGCCTCTTGTCCTGCCACCTTCCTTTCCTCCCTCTCCCCAAGGAGATCTGGGGGGTGGCACCGGTGGAGGCAGGGGTCTGCAACACCTCCGAGTCCCTCTTCTCCCTGGGGTTTTCCCTTCCTCTGCTGCCCCTTCCTCCCCTGGAGCCCTCTCTATCCTCCCTTGCCCAGGCACTCCCTGCCAACTGCTTGCTCCTTCCCTGGGCGCTCCCCAGTTTGAACTGGTGTGGAGCCGGCCCAGCAGCAGCTGCTTCTCCCTCGATAACTTGATCTGCCTGTGGCTGCACATTTCCCTGGCTTCTCTCCTCTGCTCCTCCACCTTCACTTTTCACAGCCACCTGGGCGCTGGTAAGCGAAACGAGGTTTGCTTTAAACCTTTCCGGCACCCCAAAAAAGAGAGAATGTGGGTTTGCAGGCTGGCACTCCTCTGCGGAGGGGCTGCCCTCTGGATTAAAACATCTTTTTCTGTCCCACCACTCATCATCTCCTTGGTAGGGTGTTTTCGTGAGGGCCGTGACCGTGCTGTGCTTCGCCACTAATGCTGCTTTTAACTTTTCCATCTTGGCCTCGCAGGCTCGGTGGTCTGTGCCCTTCTCTTTCAGGATCTGTATCTTTTGCACTAGGAGTCGGATCGCTCCATGCATCTCCTCTACAGCTTTTGTACTGACAGCCAGTTTTTCCTTCAGTGCCTGATGTTCATTCAAAATGGCCTTTTTTTGTTCACACGCCTCTTGATACTGGAGAGCACGTTGCATTTGCTCCACAGCCGCAACTCCTTCTCGAGTTTTACTCTCCTCAAGTTTAAGTCGCTGAGCCTTTATTTCTGCTTTCAGTTTGTCATTTTCCTCCCTTAGGTTCTGAATTTCCACCTGGGCTGCCTGTTTCTCTTCAACTAAGCTTTTGGCCACTAACCACACAGCCCACACTCCTGCACATTTTAAGGATTTTCGGGAGAAGAGTTTAGACTTAGCCGTCTCTTTTAATTTGGCAAACTCTAGATCTGCCTGCTGGATACTTCTGCAAGAGTTCGGACCCCAGGGATTTGGTCCCCACTGCATAACCCAATTTGCCAGCTCTGACATCTTTTTTAGACTTTACAGAAAGGGCTGCTTCCAAACTACAGCTCAAGCAGGCTCACCCAAGTTTGGGCTGCTCCTCTCTTGTTTTTCTAGTGTGCTTCTTCCCTCCAGAAGGTTTTCTCAACCAAGAAATCCCCCAAGCAGGGATTTCTAATTCAGCTCTTCTCACAGAAAAGGCAGAGGGCTTTCGTTCCCCTGTCCAGGGATGCTTAGAGGTATCCCTTGAGCATTTCTCCTCCTAGGCAGAAGGCAGAGGGCTTTCCCTCCTGCTGGATTTCCCGCTTCAAGATTTTTCAACAAGTCTTTAAAGGGGTGCCTCTCTTGCTCCCCCCAAAATTGGGATGCTATGCTTTAAGCAAGACACTTGCTGGGGCTATGGGAACACAGGGTAGCCTTGTTGCTGGCTGTCCTTGGATGGCTGCTCACAAAAATGCCGTGAGGGCTCCCAGGGCGGCTGCCTCCTCCACTAGTTCGATGTACCACAGCTCCTGCCTTTATGTGGGCTAGAGAAACTCGTCTTACACAGGAGAATCTGCTGTTAAAAGTTTTTAACAGTCGGATCAAAGAGTACTCATCAATCCACTTACAATGATAGATGATATTATCTAGAATATTAGAAAGAAAGGGGGTAAAAGGAAAAAAGATCCTTTATCAGTATCAAAACCACCCCTCCCTTAGCCACTGCAGCTTTCCCTGGGTTATACTCACCCCTCTGCTGCCCAGGGAGGGCTGCAGGCGTTGCGACCCCCGAGTCCTTCACCTCGAAGCAGCGCAATGCCGATGATGAGTCCCCTCTGTCTGCCTCTCCAGGGTGGTGCTGGTGGGGTTTCTGCCTCCTCCTCTGCTAAAGTCCACTGGGGGCTGTTTCCACGCCGTTTCTAAGGCTCTCCCCGCCGTGCTCCTCGGTCCCCAGAGCCGCAGACGACCACACTGACCCTCCAGGCAGAGCTGTGCACACCTCGCAGACCTGCTCCTCACCCTCCTTGCTGCCCACGAGCGGTGTTTCCCAGCCCCGAGGTCATGTTCCTCCCTTGATGCAGCGGTTGCCCATGGGGGAGTAGTTCATAGCGCCGGGGCTGCCGCTATCGCCCTGTGCCGCAGGTTTCAAGGCCCCACTGCCCTCCCCTGCCGGCACCCCCACGCTGCCGTTTTCCTCCCGCCTCAGGGACCGATTGCTGCGCCCGCAGCTGCTCCTGCTGCGCTGCAGAAACACGGCCACGCCGTGCTGCTGGGGGCCTTTCGGCACCTCTTGGACCAGGCGAAGCAAAACCTGAGGGCAGATGGGTGAGGGTCCCAGGTTGTTGGATGGTTGCTGCTACAGCCACAGCGCTCACGTGAAGCTCCCCGCATGGCAAGTCCCAACCAAAGCAAGGCTGGCAAATCTCTGTGGCCAACCTCTGGCAGTGGCAAGACCATCATTGGTGGGCTATAGGCATGCATTGCACTGCCATCATCCTTCTGTTTTCCCCAGGAGCCTTGTGTTTTGCTCAGAGCTACAACAGCCACAGGAACAGAGGAGCGAAGGCCTCATGCTTCGCCCTGACCAAAAAGACCATGACTGAGGCTCCTCAGCATTTTCACCAGGAGCAGTGGGTCTTTGGGGGTTCAATGGGACTGTAGGCAATGGCCCGACCTGCCCTATGGCCAAAGAAATCCATCAGGCAGCGCTGGTGGCAAGTGTGATAATCCTACAAATAAACAATCCCCCAAACAAGTGAAACAAGGAGAAATAGGTGAAGTTCTGCAATTATTAAATTATATAAATCCCTGCTCGTAAACCCCACTGTCCCCACAGATCAATACTTTGAGAGACATCTGAAGCTTTGTAAACTTGAAGATGTAATAGGATTAAAGCTGAAATGTGACAAGACAGCTAATTTTTAATTATTTCTAACTCCTTTCTAATTTCTACTTCATTCTGAATATTTAAAAGCCCTTCCAAATGTATTTCACAAGTTTCAATAACAACCTAGTAACTGGATGTGGCATTATAGCAATTTATAATCACCTCCTAAAATGGGGATCTAAATTAATCTTTCTACATCTCATTAGTTTAGCTATCAGAGATCTTTTACAAGATAATTGGCTTTCAGCGGCTTTAATTTAATTTAATTTATTAATATCTTACATTTATATTTCATAGATGCTGTTTTAATTATTGAACTGATACATCTCAGAAACATAATTCTTTTATACAGCATCATACTTTTGCTTTTAGGGCTCTAGAGCCTTTTTAAGATGTTTTAATGATAAATAATAAATCCTTGTTTGTGTTTGTCTTTAGAGTGGATATCAATTTACTTTTGCCTTAGGTTCTTGCAAAGGAAAATTAGATCTTATTTTGGAACATCCTGTTTTGCAGATGAGGCTGCCTTTATTCTTAAACCAAAACTTGTTCCAACTTGGTAACGCTATAAAAGTACAAACAAGGGGAGGCAGAAGTAGTAGAAAGAACGTGCAATAAATAGCTAATTCATACCTGACAGCTATTTATGTAACCGATTTCAGCGGGCAGCAGAGTTAGGGAGGCCCGGTCTCCTGTGGCACTATGTCCCATGGCTGAGCTCTCCGGTGCCAGCGGCGATGCCACCCTACTTGAAGCTTCTCCTGCAACCGGGAGCGTCCCTGGCCGCCACACCAGGTGCCTCCTCTTCCTGCACCCACACCACTAGCTGGGTCTGGGGGGTCCCCCACCACCCCCTTTGCTAATTAACCTGCAGGAACATAGTATCTGGGAGACTTTCGGCTTTCTGTAAACTGTGACGGAAATTAACTAGGAGGTTCCCAAATCGGTGAGGACAGACAGACAACCAGGCTGCATGACTGACCCCAAGAAGTTCCTTCCTTCAGAAAGCAGCCTAAAAATATGTTCCCTCCTAGAGCAGAATAGCAACGCTGAAACATCTGACAAGTACATGTGATGATGATAATTGATGCTTAATGAATAATCCAGAGCAGTTTTAATATTTTAGCTTCATAGAATACCTTTCATCCCCAGGAGCCAAAGCCATTTATAAAAGGTGTAGTGTAATCCCGCTCGGTCTCCTTTTGCCATTAAATCCACCATTTCATGGGGACCAGTTACATGACTGGGCCGGCACTGGGCAGGGCGTATGGCACAGCAGCACAGAGGGGCTGCGTCCCACTGTCCTGCTCTGGTACCTGCTCAGAGCAAAGTCCATTTACCACATTTCCCTCCGGCCAGTGACAGTCGCAGCCCGAGGTCCCACAGAGCCGAGGACTTCCAGTTCTGCGGTGGGAATGAATTTCCATCCTGCCGCAAGGTCCCCTCACCACCACCTCAGGGGACATCATTCCGGTGAGAGGTGTGCTCCCGAGTTTTGCCCACGGTGGGGTTTTCCTCGGAGGTGGAGGGAGAGCCGCCCAGGAGCTGCAGAGGGGCTGGTGCTGCATCTCCCCGGCGGCTGCGGGGCGAGACGTCCCTCTCCCACCCCAAGGCCCGTGGGGATGAGGAGGGGGCAAAAAGCCCCCCGCAGACCTCCCTCCATGGCAGAGAACCGCTGGGCCCGTTCCTCCGTGTCATCCACGCACCCGCGTGTCCCTCCCGACACAGACGACGGCGCCAGCCGGGAGGGATGCCTCATTTACGGGGAACGAAACCCACTCGTGCCCCCTGCAGCCGCCGGGCCCGTGGGGCGGCTCGGCTCCCTCCCGTGGGTACGGAGAGCGACGGACAGCCCGAGCCCGCAGAGCCCCGGGGGTGGCGGGGAACCCCCCGGGGGTGGCGGGGAGCCGCCGCGGGGCGATGCGGACCGGCGCCGGGCTGAGCCCCGCACGGCGCTCCGCGGGAGGACCCGGGCGGGCTCTGCAGGGCAGGCGGAGGAAAAGCAGCCCAATAACCCCCTCTGCTGTCTGGAGACACCACGGCAGGGGCTCTCCACACCGCCGGCGGCTCTCCCCCTTCCTTGGAGGGGGGGAAAAAAACCCAACCCCCCCACCCCGGCAGGCCCTTCACCCTGCTTGCAAAATGCAACCGCCTGGACTCATTTTTCCAGCTAAAGCGTTAAAAAAAAGTCCATGCCGGGGAGAGGAGGAACAATCGTTAGCAACGTCTGCTCTTTTCAAGTAACTCCTGAAGTTCTCCGGCCCTCGGGTAAAGGCAGTTTTGGGTTTAGGCACACATGCTGCTGCTGCTCAGGCCGTTCTTTGAGGGCTGTTGTGCCACCCGGGTGGGTGACGGCAGGCAAATTTGCTGGTAGGGAAGGGGCTAAGGGTGAGAAGAGTGAAATGGGGATTAAAGGCATAAAGGTTATTACTTAACAACGTCTCTTCTTCCCCATTCCGCAAAGAAACAAGCTGCTGCTGTACGATGTTGCTCCGCAACCGCAGCTTCTGCCAAATCCCTTTGCTCCTGCAAATCGTGACCTCTTTGGAGATGAGGCTAGTTGTCTGGTGTTGGGCTTTGTCTGCTGAGGACGGAGGGCAGGAGGGCATAAAAAAGGGCAGATGAGTTCCTGTTATATTATCATGTTGGTTTTGGCCAGTTCTACATAGTGGCCTTTTGTATTTTAGAAACATTTCAACATTTTAAAATAACTTTAATAGCAAAAGGATGCTGCGAGTCTGTCTTCCTTCCATCCCCACTCCAAATGCTCCAGGCTGGCTTTGCTCTTTCTCGTAAAGCTGAGGACTTTTTTGATAATGCAGATGCTCTTGGCGGCACCCCTAAGCTACGAGGGGTGCCATCCAGCTGCAACGCGCAGGGCTTGGGCTTTGGGATGAACCAGCACCTGGGTGAGCCTTGGGGGCCTCCGCTCAGCTCGTGGTACTGCAGCCACTGCAGGTCAGGCTGGGACACCTTTGCCTTCTCCAGGAGGCTCCCAATACGGTTCACCCACAGTCCGAGGCTTTCCCTTGATGGCTTGTTATTAAAACTGTGCAAATAATAAATTCTTCCTCCTATTAATCAAATCAGAAAGAAGGCCAACTGGGTTCATTTCAGATCAATCTGAAGTGAACGTTTCTGGTGGTTCGGTTTTCTCAGCAAAATGAAAAATCTTCCCCAAAATATGCTGTCTGAAGGCAGCTGGGAGGGCTTCGTTGTGCTTGGTTGTAACCCTGCTGTCTGCAGCGGTGCCATAACTGTCTGCTGGCTTAGGGTGCCATTTGCAAACATTCTTCTTTAGTCCAAACCAACCTTTTCTTAGTGGATAAATGATTGGTCCCACCACGCCCCCGAGCTCTATTCCTATACTAGCCAGGGATGCCCGAGTGTCACCCAGGGTCAGCTCGTGACTTTGGCATCGTGTGCTCTTGCCCCAGACAGGCAGAAATGCAAACGGATGGTTTCTAGACAGCTAGGAGAGTTCTTTTCCAAAAATACACTAGGAAATCCTCAGCTGCCACCCAGGTCTCACTGTTCACGAGAGAGGAGGAGCAAGGGGTCCAGAACATGAGCCGAGGTCTGGATTTGGCCTTGTATGCTTCCGCCACCGTAACATGAGCCTTTTCGTCCGGCCTGCCAAGATGCAGGGCAGTTTGTGTGCCGTGTCGGTTAAAAAAAGAAAATAAAGGTCCTATTAGATGCACCTCAGTTAGGGGCTGGGCCAGGGATCTCACTCGCTACCTTTTGAGTCAGATGCTTTGGAAATGAAAACATCTTCCTACCAGCCCGCTCTGGTTCCTCTCCACCAAAAATATCCCCTGCAGCCAGACCCTCCATCCCAGGACTCCCAATGAAGGGATCTTAATATTCCTATTGATTTCAATGGGATTGGGTTCAAGCCGCTTAACCGTTTGCCTGCTGGAGCAAGGAACTGGTCACCGAGTTGTCACTTGTGTGCTGCAGCGGGACTCATCAGGCCCCAGGACAGCATATTCTCGGCTGTACCGAAGGAGAGTACATCGTGTTTTGTCCTTGCAAAAGGCTGTTATAAATGGTTTAGTTTCAAGAGAGCTCAATTAGATCTGGGAACTCTTGAAGGGAGTTCGTTCCTAATTATGGCTCGGAGACTTTGCAGTAGTCAAAAGACAAATGGATCCCGAAGAAAGAAGCAAACAACAGCGGGTGTTTTCACCGTGTCCTCTTTGCTGCTTATTAGCTGTGCCCTGTCCCGTACCAAGTGCTTCAAGCACTTCCCTTTTCACTTCCCAGGTTGTCAGGTTTCTCTTCCTAAGTTTCCACGTGTCTCAGCGCGGCAGCCAAGCGCACCGCCCACGGGTGGCACTGTCCGGTTGCCTTTGGGACCTGAGAAATTTGGTAAACGAATCTTGCTGCACCTGCAACTGCCCTGTGCTGATGCAGGCATGCAGCGGCTTTCGGTCTCCTTCCAAAATCTGTAGGAGATCAGTCCTCAGCAATGACTTCTAGCTAAGAAAGATAATGAAACCCTCGGGACATCAGACTGGCAGATGCTTTTTAATGGGACCTGATTGTCCTGAGTCCTGAGAGCGGCCTGGTTTCTTGGGGATTACAGTCGGCCTTATTTCAACTTTCGTCTCCGCTGAACGTGGTCACCGAAGTCAGGTCAGTTCTTGGGGTGGACAGACTCCGTGTGTGCAAATCCACATAGGGAAAACCACCTGGGTGCTCTCTGGGAGTGCTTCTTGCTCCAAATACTGTTGCTGGCCCCGGGGCTGCCTTTTCTGCAAGTCAAAGTAAGACATTTACTTTCCTTTTTTTCATTTTCTCCAGCTATAAAAGTACACCTGTGGATGGGATTATCATTAACAATGTGTCATTAAATCCTGCCTTTGGTCTTTGCTGCTTTGTTTGCAGTGACTCCTACTGTAATTCTTGAATCTATGGGTGAAACAGGAGCCAGTGCTCGGCAACCGAAGTCCTGGCTCTCCCCCATCCTAAATGCTGACCACCCCACGGCAGCGGGAAGGACTCTCTCTTTGATGACAGAGAGATGAGGAGTCCCTGAAGCAAATCCTCTTTCCAGTCAAAGCAACAGCAAACTGGCTGCTGGTTGCCGGCCAGCTGTAAGCAGTGTTTTTTGCCCTTTGGGACCGGTCCCACGTCCTGTCTCAGTAGCCTCGGTGCAGGTGCAAGGCTGGGCCCAGTAAGGGGTTGGGCTGGTTCCCCCCCTCCTCGTCTCCCAAGCCCTTGTGCCACCGCGCTCACGTGTTGGGTCCGGGAGTGGGTGATGGCTCACGTAATGCCGACTGGCAGGTGACCACAGGAAACGCAGCACGGGTCACGTCTCTGCAAGCCGGGCTCAGCCTAAGTCTCCCAAGATGCGTCACTAAGACTCTTAGGGCTAAATCCCTCCCTGCATAAGTGCAGCCAGCAGCAGCCCTGCAGCGGGGACGCGCTCGGCCCCCCACTCGTGCCCGGTTGCACCCCACTCAGCTGCCGCTGCTCTCTGCGCTTCTAACTTGGCTTGTCAAATTTCTTGTCGCCGGCTCTCCTTAACCAGAACTTTACCTTCCAGGAGCCCAGAGCACCTGGAAAATTTTTACCTTTCCGTACCTGAGAGCAAGGTGTGCGGCTGGGGAGCGAGACCCTGCCGGGCTGCCCGCTGTCGGGGGGATGCGACCATCCAGCGGCTTCGAGGTGGCCGTGATGTGGGGGAGCCTTGCTTAGAAAAACCTGCCCTCGCGCAGCAGCAGGGCTTCACACCGCTCCGGCTGCCCTTCAGCACGGCTCCCTGCCTCTTCCAGGCAAGGAAAGGGAGAAGGGACGGCAACCTGGATTGGCTCCTCGGCAGATGGGGGGGTACAGCCTGCCTCTTGCCTGCCTGCGCCCTGCCTGTGCTGAAGGCAGCCGCTCGCGGGGGACCAGGCTGGCCTTCGGCTGGCGGTTCCTCACAGCACCTCTTTGGCAAAAAAAAAAAGCCGGCGCTACCCAAGCGTCCCTCCCACAGCTGTCCCCGTGTGAACCCAGCCCTGTCCTAACTCCCCGGCTCTCGTTTCTTGCCAGTCGGGTCCGAGCCACCCAGCCAGCTCGGGTTCGTCTCTCCCCCTCCCTGTCTTTCCATCTCCCCTCCTCTCCTGGGATCCCGTCTCTACTAAACTGGTCTCACCAGTCTCCACCTGGATTTTCTGCCTGTCTGAGGCAGGTCGTCACACATGTCCAGGGCAGGCTTATTTCTGCCCCCTCCCTCGCACCCCGCACAGGGGAGCCGCGCGTCCTCCCAGGGCAGCGGCAGGGCACCCTGTCCCCTGGCAAGGCGAGCAAGAGCACCTCTCTCCAGAGCGAGAGGGAGGCCTTCTCCTTTCTTTGCCCATGAGAAAGAGATAGGAATAACATCCACACCTTCCCCCCCCGGGGCGGAGCAGACACCCGCGAGTATCGCCCCGCTACCCACAACCCTGCTGTAACCGAGGGCTTCGTTTCACACAGACGGCAGCTTCGGAAACATTTAGTAATTAGTGCCAGAGACAGCAAAGAGCTTTGCAGGAAGGCTGAGAGCGTTCCCGAAACTGCTCGTTAAACCTCCGGTTCCTCGGAGCCGAGCAGCTGCCTGGTGGCTTCCCAGGCAGGGCTGGGGACGGGGCTGTGCCAGCCCCCTGCCCACCCTCCTGCCCGCACCCCGGCCACCGCGCTCAGCCCTCCGCCTTGCAGCGGCATGCCCCGTCTCCTCTCCGAGGAGCTGTGTCCTCTTCAGGCTGAAGATGTCTGCGCTGTCAGTGCCCGGTGGCTGCAGCATCCCCAACCGGGCGGGCGCTGGGCTTTAATCTTTTCCCCTGCGGGGGCTTTTGCAGTGGTGGGGACCGTGCCCAGACCCAGCGCCCCCGTGGCTTTGTGAACAAGGCAGGTGTGTTTGTGGGGTGGCCTGGAGACTGTACGGGAAGATGTGATAGAAGTCAGGCTTGCTGTTCTCCTCATGGCTCCACTGTTACACACGCTGCTGCTCATCATGGCTTCGTTGCTGGATGCACGCAGAGAGAGGCCGTTCACCTCTGCGAAAAGGTTTCATAGAAATATTTTTTAATTATCTGGGGAAATAAGTGATTACAGCTGACCTACAGAACTCACAGCTGTAGGACACGGCTGAAATGCCCATGCTTGAGACCAACCAGCTGGGTGGATATTATTATGGTGAGGACATTGTTTTAAGTTACTTGGAGGTGGGTCGGTCCCATTCGGAGAGGAAGAAGCAAAGGGGGGAATCTAACTACTGTCATCCACTACCTACGTGTGGTTGGTGAGAAGGTGGAGCCAGGCTCTTCTTGGAGGCACAGAGCAACAGGCAACAGGCGCAAGTTGCAGCGAGGGAAGTTGTGGTTAGAGGGAAAGAAAAATACTCACGGTGAGTTTGGTAAGGCCCTGGAACCGGTGCCTGGGGAAGTGGTGGAATCCCTGCTCTGGGAAGTGCTCATAGCTCAGCTGGACCAGCCTTTGGCAACCTGCTCCAGCTTTGCAGGTCAGCCCAGCTCCAAGCAGGGGCTGCCCAGGAGACCCTGGACCAGGTCCCTTCCACCCAAAGCTGCTTTGTGATTCTGTGATCCACGTCATCCACGTCCATGAGATATTTCCGAGATTAACCTGAGAGTTTACTGATGCACCACATCACTGAGATTGCTACAGCACTCATGCCAATGGGACAGTGTTGAGGACTCCCTAAAACAACGCTCTCAACCAGCCTCAGCCCCACAAGATCTCAGCCTCCACCACCTCCACAAGTCCCCCAGGCAGCCGCAGCTCGGGGCAGCCCCGGCTTTATTAACTGGGGGAAAACAAAGGAGTTTCAGGTGAGAAGTTTTGGTCCGCCTCACAGGTAGGTTTCTTAGCCATGGTGCGCGACACCAATCTTGTTCTGGAACTAGAAGAAGAGAGCTGTGGTAAGGGTTCATCTCCTCCTTGCCAGAGACAGGCAGATGACAGCAGAGTATCTCTGCGGTCCAGGGACCTTGCAGTTTTGTTTCTGTTACGGAGATGAATATGAGAGACTGAAAGACAGGTGCTGCGCAGTGCTGGACCCAGCTGTGTATAAAAATATACTGTTCCATCCATCTCCACATAATAAACACATTAAAAAGGAATGAGGTGTGTCTCTAACTGTCTCCAAGGCTTTACATGGGCCAAGCTGCGGGGTTTTTTTTTTCCTTTTTACAACAAATGGAAGTAGAGCAGCGGGCTGGTTTCAGGGGAGAGAAAGGAGTGGGAGGCAGAATATCACATCCTATTTCCTCTTTTAAACACTTGGCAAGGGAGCGGACTTTCCATTCCCATCTGGCACAAGCAGACTAAACACAGGTTCCCTTCTGATAGCCATCTGCACTCTTCTGCTACCTTTTCCCATCAGTCTTCTGCAGGCAAAACGCAAACCCGCGCACTATTTAAAGAGACTTGAATTCAGGGAGTGTAACCAAACGATCCTTTTTAGTTACCTTCCTTCCAAGTCACCGAGCAGCGAGCGCCAAGCCAAACAATAACCCCGGTTAATCAACAGGCTCAGGACATGAAAGCAACTCCATTTCCTATTTGTGAATGCACAGATGTTGTTTATCTTGGATCTCCCCTTGTTGGTCCCCCGGGATTAAATCGGAGGCCTTTAGACGGAGCGTGAGCTATTGCTTTGCTATCGAAGCAGCCCGCAGCAAGGCTTAGCCAGCCCCACTGCTCTACCTTCCTCCTTCTCATCTCCCTAACGATGGGTCTCTTTGTTGGTCCGAGGGCTCCCTGCAAGGAGTGGGGCATATCGTGGCACTGGGGACCATTGGCTCCAGAAATGCTCTCCACCGCGGAGCCGGGTTATCTCTGCAGGGACCCGCACCAGGCACACCCTCAGGATGGTGAGGTTGATAGCTCTCATGATGCAGGCACTGGTGAGGCTGGGTCAACCCTGGTGCTGATAAGGGAGAGGAGCTTCCTTGCAGATGCAGCGTGGGCGCCTGACCCCTCTACAGATCTGTGTTCATCCAGCCCGTCCCACCTTGCAAGCCCAGTATGATTTTGGCCAGGTCAGGGAACATCATGTTTCAAGGAAGGTGCTGGTTTTGGTGGTGGTGCAGTAGCTGGTACTACAATAAGAAAGAGCATCCCTGGTCAGGCTCCTATCCCAGACCTTAGTTCCAGGCACTGCAGCTGAGCTGCAGGTTTTGACGATGTCCAATGTACCCCAGTGAATCTGCTGGCTCCATGTGTGAGCAGGCTTGGGCCTCACGTGTCCCGCAGCGCTGAGACCCTGTGGTCCATGGCTAGGCGAGGAGGATGATTCCTCCTCCATACAAAACAAAGATGGTCTGAAGGTCCAGGGACATTTGCCACCTGATGCCAGCCCCAGCCACTTCGCCCAGCCCTGGCAGGGATGGCTGCTAGTTCTCCTGCCTGCTTATGTAGCCTTTAATTTCAAGTGGAGAAGGCCATCCTTGTCCGTCCCCATGCCTGTCAAACTGCTACGGAGCCCGGCTAGCATGGCCTGAGCAGCAAACCCTCCCGCAGGGGTGGCTGTGCATCACGGAGGTGTTGGCAATGCTCACGCGTGGGGTTCGCTGAGCATTTTGAGAGGCTGTTTGTGGGATGAGTGCCACTTCTTGTAGCATCGGGTGTGAACAGTGCTCGCAACCCGCTTCCTCAGCTGTCGAGTGCTCTTTTTTGGTGGGGGTAGGGGGGAAGCCATGGTGATAGTTTTCCCGACTGCAGAAACACCCCGACTGCAAGACAAAGCTGGTGGTGGCTGAGGCTGTGTTTGGAAAGACACCTTCCCACCCACAAACCCTCTGGCGCCGTCTGCCTGCTAAACGGGAGTCCCCTCCGCAAAACCGGCAGGCGGGCTTTCTCCGTAGCCGCGAAAAGCCGAGCAGCTCTGCATATGGCGTGACTCGCCTGCCCTGCCTGTAAGGCGAAGATAAAGAGATGCGTACGCCCGCCCAGGCAGGGCCGGGCTGCGGCCGCTTCCCGCACAGGCAAACGGCGTGAAGATGCTGCAGGGCCGCCCGTTCCCGGCAGAGAGCGTGTCCCGCACACGCCGGCGAGCGCGGGAGGCCTCGCACACAAGGAGGAGGAGGAGGAGGAGGAGGAGGAGGAGGAGAGCCATGGATCCAGACCTCCGCAGCAAGCCGCTTTCCCTGCTCACCAGGGCTGCAGGTGCGGCTTTGGTGTGCCTGACACCGGGCCAGAATGACTGGAAGCCCCGGGCGAGCATCAGCTTGTGCTGCCGACGCAGCTCCGGAGGCAATTTTCCCCTAATGTGCTTTCTGCAGGAGTTTCAGTGCCCAGGTTTCAGAGGCAGGTAGGGGGGGCTGCCCCCACCTCCGGGCACAGGCTGGGACGGGGGCCCTCAGCAGCCGGGAGCGGTCCCCGCAGCCGGGCAAAGGAGGTGGGTTTTCCCCCGGTGCGACCGCACCGAGGTCGGTGGAGGTAGGTGAGCGGAGAATTTGTCTCTTCTGTTGCGGCACGACCGAGCTCTCTGATTACAATTTTTCAGCAGTAGTGACAGATTTTAGATAAAGCTCATCCCTTCCCCTGCGGGCTGACCGGACGGTTCAGCTGCCAGAGGACAGCAGCCGTTGTGCCCCCACGTCTGTAACCATATGGGATGTGAGGAGCTGGGGCCGGGGTCCTTTCCTGGCTGCTGCTTTGGGAACAGCAGGAGTAGTGGTGGGCAAGGAGGGAAGGGGAGGGAAGAGAACCGTCCTGCTACACTGTTATTCTGGGTGGTGGGTCATGAAGCAGGGAGCGAGATGCCTCACCGGGAGCAGGAACCCTCATCCCCACTGGGGCCAAGCTGCCGGGAGGGAAGAGCTGCCGCTGGGTAGGCGCAGGACTGCAGAGCTGAGCTACTTTAGCTATTCGTTCCTCGAGTCCCCAAAGAAGCAATTACTGCATCGATCCCTGTCTAAGCGAGCTCTCGGGGCAGAAGGCAAAAGGATAACTAGCCTCTGCTCTTAAGTAGGAAGCTGAGGATTTTATGGGATTATTTCTTCCTCCTTGACAGATATAGGTCTTTTTAGGTCAGAGTTAAGGCCGGGGCTGAGCATCATGGTTTGATTTAATAGGCACCAGTAAGAACCTTTCATCAAGACCGGGATGGGACAGGGTTATGACCATACGGGACCATGCTGGCTCTTGCACACATGTGCACGCGCAGGAGAGAGCAGGGGGACAATCACCACCAAGACTGAGGTCTGAGTCCCTCTGTCCCGAGTGCCTGGAGCCACTCTCGAAGCTCGGACATGCCATGACCCTGGACGAGCTGGATGCGTGCGAGGAGCCAGACCTCCCAACATCACCTGGTTCAGGTGTCCTCTGCCCCTCACCTGCACTGTGGCCATAGCTGTTCCTAGTCTGCCTTTAAAGGGCTTTTATCCAACAACCAGCGGAGCTTGGGGCTGAGCGCTGGGTGAGCAACCATCCTTGTAACTTCATTAACCTTTAGTAGTGATTTTCTCTCCTCGGTCCTTTCAACTCTTCTTAATGAAGCTAACCTCGCTGGGAAAGCTCCTGAGGACTGCCTTGCCCCCACCCATTCAGCCTCTCCCACGCTTTGTGGTGGGGATGCGATGGCTTACCTGCACTTACGGCAGCCATAGCTAGAGCATTGGCTCAGTTATATCGGGACAGATGTGCTTGACATTGATAACGTTAGTCCTCTTTCCGTGCAAAAATAGCATTACTGGTGTAAAAGCTGCTTTGTGCTCTTATAGCAGCAGCCACAGTGGAGAGCCACATTGCTTTAATTACGGCAGCAGAGCCAAAGCAGTACCGCAGCAGAGACGGGATCCTACAGAAGCGATAAATTCCCCTGGTCAGCTCCTGTGTTTTGATGCCTTCCTGACACTTGGATTTACACGTTGTCTCTCTCCCTTTTGGGCAGGGGACTCGCCTCTGCGTTTCTCAGGCCTCCAGTGTCTCCCTGGTGCTAGCAAGTGACCTGCCAGAAAGTGGCAAGGGCTGGTGGTGTCTCTTGGGTCAACTCTTCTCAGGGAACTACTAGCCAACAGATTAAAAAAGGGAAAGAAGTGGGACACCGTCTTAAAAAAATCCAACCTGCTAATAAATAAACCTCTAGCGTGATGAAAAGGTGAAATGCAGTGATTCAGAAAAGGATTCAATTTTTTAAATGAAAATATTTTCCATAAACCGATTCCAGCCAAAACGCATTTCACTTCCCCTGACAGAATATAAATATTAACCCAGACACTCTTTGTTCTTAATGTGTCCTTTTGTATTGGCATGATCTGGAGCTGTGCTGAGAGCTCGCATCTCCTGCTGACTTCCTTGCGGACGCTGGGTCCTTGGTGCATCTCCAAAGCAGACCAGCGAGAACGCCTTCTCCTCCCCTGAACGTGGGGCTCCACGGTTTGTCCACGCTGCTTGGGAGCAGATCCCCTGTGAGTTCTATCAGGGTTCAGCAGAAGGATGGAGATGACACCTCCTTTTGCAGGAACCTGAAGGAGGTGCTAGTGGGACATCTAAGCCATATGAGGTCCCCATCAAACCCCTTTCCCCGGGGTTTTGAGCCCAGTTCTCTGCTTCTCAGTGGACTTTACCTTATTGCAAAATGGCTGTGAAACTCTGCCCTTCTGGTGGGAGCAGTGGGCAAGAGAGAGGGCCAGGAAGAGTAAAGATGATTCTGTTTCAACCTCTTGGCTGTTTGCTCCAAGAAAAAAAACAAGACCCAACCAATCGCTAGTTTTTAACAGCACAGAAAGTGAGGGCACCGACTGCTTTTATACCTCCTTCCTCTGCCCCTCTCCCCATCCTCGATGATTTTTGTGCTGCATCCGTACGGAAAGTCAGGGAAGAGCTTTGCAGGCATAGTCTTCCCCTTGTCCCCATCACAGAGACCAGCTCTGAAGGGCAGACATGCCTGGGAAGCCTGATGGCTACGTGATGGCCTGATGGCCAGGACCAGGGACTGGACGAAACACTGGCCAGGATGGACATGGGGACAACAAGCTGTGCTATCTTTAGCAACGGAGAAGAAAAGCAAGGAAAACCATGGAGAAAACAATCAAGTTCATCATATTTTAGATTTCTCAAACCAGAGATGTGACTGTGTCTTCTGTCCTTTCCTCCCCTCCATCACCACCCCCTCCGCTCTCCTCCTGCTTATCTACAGCAGCTGTCACCGCGCCAGCAAAGGCCCCAATTCAGTAAAGCCCTTAAGCACAAACTTAATTATCAGGACAAGCTTAAGGGCTTTGCTGAATTGGTCCTGCAGAGCTGGATGGAAACCTGCTGAGCATCCCCCTGGCCAGCCTTGCTGGGGGGCCGTGGGCTTGGCTCCCACCATGGCCCCTGCCATCCTGGGGGTCAGTGTGAAATAAAACCAGAGGCAATGTTAGAAAACCAGATTCAATTCCCAGCCCCTTAGCAGCCCGTCTAGGTCCATAAAATCAAACCCCTCCGCTCTGCCAGCTGTATCCATCCTCCTTGCTTCTTGACATGGGGCACAAACCCCATTTTTCCTCTCTTCTCCCCAACCTGTCTCACAACCAGCCGTGCAGGACAGCACATCCATGTGCCGAGTGGCTTTTTCTTCTCAAGCACCATCTGGAAGTCACTGCGAAATGCGATGCTCTGTGGAAAAAGGCTGGAAAGAATGACACCGTGAGAGCCTATTTTTTTTTTCCAAGGAAATAAATAGACCGTGCACCACAAGCGTGGAAAGGAAACGGTTCGTGCCGGGTCAGGTGCAGGTAGGGCCATGCAGGGACAGCCCGGAGTTTGTTTGAGCTGTAGTCACTGCCCCCTTAGGAAGCTTTTGCTGAGCAGAGGTGTATGGGACAGTCGATGCTACCGAGGTGGCAGGCTGCAGGTGGCAATGGTTTCAACCTGTCCACAGCATCCCTGGGCATGCAAATTATTTAGGGGGGGCTGTGAAACATGGGGGAGCAAAGCAAGCTCCTGTATGCTGCACAGAAGCTCCCGTGTGTGCAGGTAACAGGAATCGGGGAGAGGCTGACCACCACCGCCCCCTTGGTTGAGGAGGGGGGGCTTTAACGTACAGGCTGCTGGTGGGGGTGTCAGGCGGGCCAGAGCTTGAGGTCTGGCTCCAGGCTCCGACATGGTTGCGGCAATGGCCTGGGTTCAACTATTTCAAAGGGCACCAGCCGGTCAAATTGAGCCCCAAATTTAAATCTGTTAAAATAACTTTTTGCAAAACATTAGGATGGAGAGAAATGTTTCCATGGTTTTGTTTTTAAATTCCAAGTGGGAAGAGTTTATTTTTTCACTAGGAAACTTTCCCCGTAGGATTCGCGACGCTGGCTGGGAGACAGGAGCCGGCGAGCTCCGCTCCCAAATGGAGATGACCCTGGGGGTGACCCTGTGCCGGTCACGTCGCCTCGCGCAGCCTTACTTACCCCCTCGGAAAAGGGGATGTGGCAGAGTGTAGGGCTGTGGAGGGTCTGGGATGCCAGCACTGCTGCAGGGATGCTCAGACCCATGGCTATCATGCGGGTGGCCCCTGTGGCCCTTGGCTGCCTCCAAATCTGGACGGGTACTATGGTTGAAGTATTTGCACGGTTGAAGGTAAACGCAACGAAAACTCTTACACTGCGAGCAGGTTAGGGGGAGACATGGGGAAATGACCCCCCAGGAGTTTTATTTCTCCTTGGCTCTGGTTATACTCAAGTGCCTTCTATGGGGATAGCGACAGTCTGTTCTTCACCGGTGTGCTGCTCCCACTAGATTGCTGCTGATTTGTAATGTACGAGTGAACGGCTGTTATCGCTTGTTTGCCTTCTGTTTGTTTACGCTGTCCCAAACCCCGAAATATTACAGAGATATATAAAATTAACTGAAGGGAAAAAAAAAAAAAAAGAAACCAAACCGAAAAAAAAAAAAAAAGCCGTGAGAGCTCATCTGGTTTCAATCAGCTCAGTGCCCTGGAAATCAGTTTACCCCAGCTGAGAGTCCAAGGGCTGCTGCTTCTACCCCCAGGTGACCAGGTAGTCCCAAGTGTCTAATGCAAAAATACGCGGCAGTGAATCAGGGGTCAGGTGCGCATGTGAGATGAGGAAAGAAGCGGAAATCAGGGCAGGGTGGGCTCCGTTTACTACAACTGGCTGAAAACAAAAGGCAAAAAATACGGCACTTTGAAGTGCCGTCACTGGAGCGGAGGAAGAGCACAGTTCTCATTTGCAATTAAATACTTTGCAATTCAATACTTTGATCTGATCCCATTTTATTCTCTCCTCCTGTGTTCTGCTTCGTGGCTGTGCAGCCACAGGTGGCGGGAAATTCCTCTTGCTTTGCCCCCTGAGAGGAGTGAGGATTTGGCCTTTAAAGATCTGGGATGGAATGAAAACCGAGTGCTTGGACGCGTGGATTTCTAAGGCGGTGGCTCAGCAGCTCAAGGGTTAATGGGCTCCCTCGCTTTCAGCCCAGACATTGATAGAAAGGCTTATCTACAAGGGAAAGCTTGTTCTTATTAAGGTAGGAGCTGCAGATGAGGGTACAACAGCTCCTCCTGCTCTGCTCCTGTAGCCCCGACTTTTCATACCTGGCTGGGGCAAACACCGAAGAAGGAGGCACAGCTATTACGGGACAACTCCGCTGCGCGGAGAACACCTCCCCAGGCTTATAAAACATCTCCCGGGATACCTGAATACTTTCACAAAGACAACCCCCAGGGCCAAAGGTGCAGCGTTCCTGGTACACACCTCACCCAAGAAACATTACACTTTGGGGGGGGGGTCGGGGGGAATTAAGCCGTGCCCGATCCGGCAAAGCACCCAAGCGCGGTTGATGGAAATCACGAGAGGTGTGCCTTTTCTTTCAAAAGGACTATTAACACTCTTATGGTTAATCACACGAATAAATCTCGCAGTGGCTTAGAGCCAAAGCGAGCAATAAAAGCACCGATCCCCAGGCTTCCCGGTGGGAATTGGCTAGGGCCGGGGCCGATGTTCTCACCAAGTCGCTCGGAAGTAATCCGCACCCTCAGCACGTACGCGCCCGGGGACTTTTGTCAGGTTCCCCCCCCCCCTCCCCCCCCAAAGGCTGTTATCTAGGTGCAACCACAAAACTATCTGCCCATGCCAGCTGCGATGGCAAACCGGGCGTCCAGAGGACGTGGATGAAGAGTTGATCTGAGCTGCTTTTTCTCAGCAGTGGCCGCGGGAGCCCTGGAGGGTGGTGGGAGGGGAGGGAGAGCCCCAGTCCTGTCCCCAGGTCTCCTTCAGGGGCTTGAGTGTGTCAAGAATTAGATATCTAAAGGAACTCACTTTCCAACGAGGAGAAGACCTTGGACCTCAAGCCCTGCCAAGTGTAGGAAGGCATTTAGAGAGACGACTCGGTGTGCCTGGTGCAAGAGGGACTTGCGGAAGCGTGTGGGTTTTTCACTGACTTTTATTTTGTACGGACAAGACCAGGAAATCCATAGCAAGTATATGTATGTCTGAGGGAGACAGGCAGGCTTGTCTCTGCTGATGAAACATCCCAGGGAACTGAGCTATAGCCCCATCTCATGTCCCACGTCTCAGCTGGACACGGTGGGAGATGAGGGCAGTCAGGGCAGGCTGTAAAGTTGATTTGAAGAGACCTCATAATATGGATTGACACCGCCTGAAGCAGCTACCCTGCCTCTCTCCTTCTCTGAGTGCTCTCCCGGCCCCTGCACGTACCATCAGGCACCAACTTAGGCCATTCAGCTTCAAAAAAGTCACTTAAAAGTCAAGCCTTTGTCTTCTTTTAGGGCAGAAATTAGCAAAACCAGTAAGGACAAGCACGTGCGTCCCGGGGTACGCAGCAGGGAGAGGGGGTCCCGGCGGTCCAGGCCAGCAAAATGCAGGGGAGCCATTTCCCCAGGGCTTTGGAATCTTGGTTGCCTTCTTACTCCTCTCCCCGGCTCCGAACTTCGTTGTGAGGAGGTTTGGCGAGGGCTCGGGGGCTGTGCACAGTGAGTCTGTCCTGCTGCTGCCCTCCTGAGAAGGGTGCAGAAGGTTACTGGTAAGGTAGCCCTTTGCAGCGCACTCACCCACACCCATCCGAATTTCCACGCGTCTGCAGGGTCTAGATCAGCTCCTTGTGAATCATTTTAATCTGGCACAAAGCAGCAGCTTGCTGAAGCCTGATGTAAAACACCCACATACGTTCCCATTATATAATATGAATGTAAGAAGATTAAATTATCCGGTCTGAGGAAACACACGCACCTATGTATGTACACATTCATACACTGTCTGGGGGTTGGCTGAGCGGAGCTGAGGGCAAAGCTGCACTTCCGAAACGCTGAACTCGCGCTTGTTAGCACTTAAAACACTGGGGCAAATAAGGCGTATACGCCCGTGCATAGACCCGTATATGAAATGCCGCAGCAGCTGCGTGCTCTGCATTTGAAGGCGATGCACGGTAACTGCGGGCAGCGTTGGTAGTTGTGTGCTTGGTCATCCACTTTGCCGGCAAAATCTGAGCGGCAGCATGGCGCAACAGGTGGAACAAACCCGGGCCCCCCACTAAACTTTACCCGCCAGCGTACAGCAAGATGAGAAAAGAGAGGGGAGAGCAGTCCCCAAAACCACTGAGCACCTCTCCGCAGCCTTGGTGGGCCCAGCCCATCCCCTCCCCGAGAGCAGTGCCCAGTGGGCACCCACCCTGGGGCACAGCCCGTGTTCCTCGGGGTGCTGCCTGAGCACCACCAGCAAGCGGATTCGCCTCCTTCTCCTCCCCCGCCTTCCCGTTATCGATTCACACCGCTTTGCCAAATATAGCTCGGCCTCGTGAAGCTTCTCACTCCGCTTTTACTCCAGCTAGAGCTGTCGGGCGCGGAAGGTGCTCAGAGGGGCAGGGCTGGGTGGCGGCTGCCACCTCTCCGGGCCGTGACCGTGTGCCGGAGCCCTCCCCTGGCGGCGGCGGCGGCGGCAGCGTGCCGGCTCCCGCTCGGGCTCAGCCCCCAGCCTGCCCCAGGGCTCCCCCCGCCGCCACCCCCACGAAGGGTGTGTGGGGGGGTTCGCCTCCCGCAAGTGACACCCGGCCCCGGCCCGGGTGATGCTCGGGGTGATGCCGGGTGCAGCCCCGCACCGGCCGACAGAGAGCGGCGCTTCGCGGGGTGGGTGGGGGGGTGCTGGGGGGGCCGCACCCCACCTCGGCCCGCACGGCCTGGGCTAAAAACGGTGAACCCGCCGAGCCGAACCGGGCCGGGCCGGGCCCGCCACCGCCTCCCGCTCGGGAAATGGGGCGATCGCGGGGACGGACACGGAGGAGACGGACGGACACGGACACACGCGCGCGCGCGCGCGCGCACATCCCCCCCACACCCCCTCCCTCCCCGGAAAGCGGCGCGCGCCGAAGCCATTCATGAAAATGTTGACGTCAAGCGGGAGGGGGCGGGGTCTCGGGGCGGGCCCCGCCCCCCGGGGCCATTTAAGGCGGCGCAGCGGCGGCTGTGCTGCTCAGACGGGAGGCGGCGGTGGGAACGGCGGGGTCGGGCGGTTCGGAGTCGGGTTGTCCCGGGCAGCGCAGAGCCCAGTCCCGTCCCGCAGCGTCCGCCGGTGCTGCTCAGCCGCTCCGTTCGCGGGGCAGCGCCTGGGTGCCCCTCCCGCCACCCACCCCCGAGGGCGCGGGGCAGCCTCCGCCGGGACTTCATGTCTGTGCTGTGTCCCCTGCCCTGGTGAGTGGGCGCGTCCCGCGTGGGGGGAGGGAGGGGGGAATCGCGGCCCACGGGCGGGAGGAGGCTGTACCCCAGCGGGCTGCTGCCGTGGCCCTGAGGGTTTGAAGTGGAGCCCCTGGGGCTTCAGCCGCCCCCCCCCCCACCGCCGCGGCGGCGTGTGCCCCGGGAGGAGGCGGTGCCGTGGGGCGGTGTGGAGCCCCGGGACGTGATTTTTTTTTTTATTATTTTTTTTCCGACGGTGGGGGAGAAGAGGGTGGCGGCGGCGGCGCGAGCCGAGCGCTAGCGGGGTGATCCGCAAGCAAAGGAGCTGCGAACGGTGGGAATTCGCGTCGCTTTCTCGGGCTGGAAATGCCATTAAGGCTGTAAAAGCAGAGCTGGAATTGGCGCCGGCCGCTCCGCTGGTGTGGCAGTCCCTGAGGTTGTAAAATAAGTCAGCAGGAGCTAAAACACACCAGTTTAAGAGGGGAAAAAAAAAAAAATCCCCAGCGCTTGCACTTATTCACTGTGTTTTTTGACTTTTCCCCCTTAGGGGGCAGAACTGGGGGATGTGGAGTTCAAAGTGAGCGGCTGCGCTTACAGCCTCCCGAGGTGCTCCGGAGCTGTGCTCCCGGGGAGAAAGTCGGGGAGTTGCTCGCAGGGGATGTAGCACCGGTTTACCAGCTCTTTCCACCCCCTTTCGGGGGGAGGGCAGGAAGGAAGGGACCAGAAATAGCCTGCCGACAGCCTCTTCTGCCTGCTTGTCTTTCCCGATGCTGCTTAAATCGTGCTCGGCCCTTCTGGAGCCCCGCGGATGATTTGAATATGTTGTCTTTTGTTTCTAGCTCTGATTATCTGAGGTCAGCTGAAATGACTGAAGTGATGATGAACACCCCAGCTATGGATGAGATTGGGCTAAGCCCCCGCAAGGACGGCCTCTCGTATCAGGTAAGTGCTTTGCTGGCTGTTTAGGCGGTAATCCCCTATGGAATTGCCTGGGCTGGACTGCAAACTCAGTCTAATGTACCTTTCCATAGCCTGACCTAATAGTAGGTCTTGCTGTAGTGAGAACTAGTCAACAGACTGGAATGCTTGCTTGGCAGTAGCCTGTTGTCGAAAATATTGCTTGGTATTGGACCGGATTGGCAAAGGACTTGGTTGTTTCTGAAGCGATTGAGCCCTCGCTCATTCAGCATTCGTGGGGGCTCAGCGGGAGGCAGGGGGGTCGGTTAAAGAAGGATTTGTCCCACTCTCTGGGCTGGGAGGACTCTTGAGATATCTGTTAAAACGCCATACAAATGATCTGCCCAGAGCAGGAGGGAGTTGTTTATATGGCACTTACTTTTTTTGATCTATTTCTTGGTTTTCCTGATGGATGGGCTTATTTGAGAGGGTTAACAGTTTTCTATAAGATACAGTGAGGCCAGAGACAGCTGAAACAAGCCTTGAAATGTCGCTGGGGATATCAGTACCTAAAGGCATGAGCTGCATTCATTCTGAAAGTTCTGAACAATGTAATTGGCTATTAACCTCTAGATCAATGACTAAGGTGAAGAGGTGGTCTTAGAAACTAGCTTGAGCCTTAATCCTTTAGTCTCAATATTGCTTTTGTTTCCTAGTTAATCAAAGGGTGAGTGGTGAGTCTCAGCCTACTAGATCCATGTTTTCCTACTCTTCCAGGAGACTTGTTGATGAGATTTAACACGGGCACCGAGTGCATGCGGATGACTTGCATCTGGTCTGTGCATCAGGTGTCTCTTACCAGCAGATCCTGATGCAGGGTTCTTGCTTTGCAGATGTTACACAACCTGCACAGAGGCAGTTGCTCTAAGCGTGCATTCAAATGAGGTGGGCTGTTGTGTGCTTGCATATTTACGTCTGGAAAATGAGCTACAAGACAGTAATAGTGCACTGAAGCATGAAATCAACTGAACTTTGGGGCCATGGCTGAGACCTCCAGCAGAAGCCGAAGCTGCAGGAGGAAAAGGGGATGCATTGCTTTTTTTGGTCAGAATTCTGGATCTGGATAGTACAAGTTGTTTGGTTTATTGCCTGTGTGTGGAAATAGCTGTGCTGTGCTTCAGTGCTTGAGTTAGTGGAAAGCATATGGTCTCTTTTTGCTCCTCTATAGAGGGAGCGTACAGCAGTGAGTGGTTATAAACCTGAAGCAATCAAACCAGCCTGCATGGGATGTTCAGTTGTCTTTGTGGGTCACCATATGGAGAGGCTT
Source organism: Vanellus vanellus (assembly GCF_965231255.1). NCBI lineage: Eukaryota > Metazoa > Chordata > Aves > Charadriiformes > Charadriidae > Vanellus > Vanellus vanellus. The sequence goes on from NC_138907.1 coordinate 19,578,945, forward strand.
AACCCAGTCAGGTCAAATCCCTCTATTTACCTATCCAAATTTTCCATTGAGAGGCAGAATCTGGGTGCCCTGCTTGTTCTAATGATTGCTTCAGCAAGGTTTTTCCCCAAGTGCTAATGACCTTGATAAGTCTGCTTGGGCCAACTGGGGAACAGGCCTGTTCAGTTTTGAGTGGATCATCTGAATCTGAAGGTGTGTGAGTCATAAATGCTGACGACTCATATCTATGCAGGGTTTATGCATCCTGGATCTCTCCTCTGTAGTGGTCTAGTCATATGTGACTTTTTTCAAATGCCTGCAAAAGCTGGGAACTGCCTGCCAGTACTTGATGTGAGCCAACCTGATGGCAGAAAGGGTTGAGGCGTTGAAATGGAAGATCCTGATGAGGCACTAGCGGTGTGTGGGCTGTGTATGAGGTCTGGCTCTAAATCAGGTTAGTGTAAAGAGGATTGGGGAGCAGGGTCCAGCCCTCCTCCTCGTCTGGCTGCTGGGCTGAGAATGTCACAGTGTACATCAAGGGAAGTTGGAAGCATCCTTAAAGGGGTGAAAATTTGAGTTAGAACAGCGAGGACAAATCTGGTGCAAATCACACCATGAACTCTTTGTTCTATGTCAGACTGGCGCTTGGTGCTTCATCTTGCTGATGGAGAGAGTTTGGTACATGGAAAATTGTATGCTAGTCTGAGGGCTGTAGTGCACTAACTTAAAACCAGACAGGGCTAATGGAGCATGACTGCTCCTACGCTGAGGCTTGTTGTTCTAAGCTGCAACATCTTCCTCCACTCATCTGCAGTGTCGGGCGCTCACGATGTGAGTGTTAACAGCAGCCCTTGGCTGGCTATGAGAGGCGAAAAAAAAAAAAAGTGGAGCCAGAACTGGGAGAGGCAAGCTTTTAGTTTCAGAAGTTTCTCTTGTTCTAGTAGTAGAACTTGTATTTATTTTACTGAAGAGATGACCTCAAAATGAGGTTCAAAATGTCTCCCTTTAGGCTGTGTAGAGCAGGGACTGCCTGGGAGTTGGTCTGTAGGATCCTAGCTGTGAGCCTGGGGGCTGCTTCTACCACCATATGCAGACATGAAACTGTCTGGACTAGAGGAGATGGTCCATGGATCTGTAAAGCACATCAGTATCTGCTGCAGGCAGGCTTGTCCAACCAACAGTGCTGCTTCAAAGTATTTTTGCCTTTACTTGGAAGTAAACTGAGGAAACAAACTCCTACAAAGTATAAACTTCAGCAATCTGATTCCTCTGTCCCATGGAGTTCACTGAACTTCAGGGCTCCTGTCTGTCTCTCTGGTTATGGAGGGGACTTGGCTTGTTAACGTTTTCCTCCTGCCTCCTCCACCCCCGTGTTACCTCTGGAGTGTCTGTTTGTCCAGACATCAGGTGAAGGTGTGCCCACCCCTGCTGAAGGTTCCTGGCCTTTGGTGGGCTGGTTCTCTTGCTGCTCTTCAAGCAATGGTGTGAAAACTCAGACTGCAGCAGTCGTATCGGTGATAACTGAGTTGCCTGTGTAGGCTTAGTAATTTGTACAGTTTCACTTACAAAATGTGCTTTCTCAGCATAAAAATGCGTTTTTTCCAGTTAATAAGCAAAATGCTTGTAAGCTAATGTGCTAATTTCAAAACCTTTCTATGGAAAGCAGTCTTAATTACTGTATTGGTGATGTAAAGGTGCTCTTTGAGACCCCTGAAGATGGTTCAGCCAACAGATTTAAAGGGCCTGAGCAGAAGTGAATGGTGAAACCGGGGCATGAGTCTCAGAGCAGGGTGGCATAGACAAAACAGAAGATGCAGCTGAAGAGATGATGTCATGCTGGGTCTTGTGCCTGCAGTGAAGAGCTATTTCTGGCTCTTTAATAGATGTCCCATAATTCCCATGGGACTTACTAAACAGAAAACTCGTTGAAATGCAGCTGATGGCTCAAGATGCCCCTGCTACAAACAGATGTGCCTACGGAGGTCTTCATGCGCTTCCTGCCTGGCAGTTTCCGGTGAGCCGAGCCTTTTTCTCTGCCAGTCGGAGCTAATGTACCGTTTGCTATTTTCCAGCCCCTAGTTATACCTGTTCTCTGAAAAAGCCTCATCAGCGCTCTGCCAGCTTGTCCTCTGATGCCATCTCGCAGCAGCACGAACGGTGCTACCGAAACCGAGGGCGGATTAATCAGTTCGCGGAGCTGTTGTCAAAACAGTGCCTCGACCTGAATCCCGCCTTGCTTCTTGGAAGTGGAGCGGGGTCTGAGCACAACTGAAAACACTTTGATGCCCAAAGGGTTTATTTTGAGCGACTGCTGAGTCGAGCGTGCCACTTCGCCGCAGACCGGCCGTCTGGCCAGCTCGCTGGGCCTGTGGGACCTCAGGCTCCCTTTTAGGGGACTGGCACGCGGAGGCTGAGCTTGCCTCATGCCATCGGCTGGGGTTTGGTTGTCATGGGGAGCTTGAGCTCTTGATCGCATCACGCTGGGATCTGTCGAGGTTAATCACAGCCACAGCTAGCTGCGAATCATGTCAGACTGGCTGAATCTAGGTAAATAGGCTTAACGCTCCATCCAGTGTCGATGGCGGAAGCTTTGGGTTGTCTCTTGTTGGGGAATGAATTTTTGGTGAATGCGAGGCCTCTTCAGCAGCACCGGCGAAGCGCTGACTTTCTCGGGGACCTGCGGTGCTTGGTGCTGAGGGGTTTGGGCTGCAGCTCCCCATCTAACCTGGGGGAGCGACACGTTACCGACCCCAGGGGCTGATGGCAAAAGGTGGAAACTGAGCTTCCTCTGTGACCGTTTTGTTTGTAAGGTGCTTCATGTCTGTGCAGCCTTGATTTGTGCAGGGGAGTTCCTGTGTTAGCACTGGCGCTCGCTACCGCAGAAGGTCTTAAGACTGGGCTGCACAAAGCTGATTTAGGATAACTTGTTCACATAGCACATCTGATGCACCGTTACTAGACAGGATTAGTAGGCTGAGTCAATGTGTATTCCAGGGTCTGGGACCTTAAGTGAAGGCAGAAGGAGGATGTGGGGTAAACAGAGCCAAAACTGATCATGTTAGCAGCTATGCTATGCAAAAAAAAAAAAAAAAAAGGCTTTCCACTGAAGTGCAAACTGAAGACAGCAGCTAACCAGAACATCTCGGTGCATGGTTTTTTCCTCCCTACTTGATGTCTTGTTACTCTGATGGTCTGATGGAAAGCTGTGATGATGTATAAAGTTTCCCAGCCACTGTCCCCCAAGATAGGGCAATCTATCTGTGACTGGGGAGTGAGTCGTCATAGTTCGTAAACCTGAGTCACAGGCTGCTGTGTGCATACTAGATGGAGCTCGGTTTCAAGTCGTAACTACTGTGTGAGTAAATGGATGTATTAGCACTGCTTCTTGAAGCCGGAAAATTCCTCCGAAGAAGATGCTGAGAGATGATGTAAATATTTCGTGAAATAAGCTTGCTGTGCTTCTTGATGGCAGTAAAGTTTTAAGAACTTAAATGCTGATTTGGGATATTGACTTGATATTGCTGAAGAGGCACAAAACTTGCTTTTTTTAGTACTAGGAGGATGAGCGATATGTGTACATCAGGGGTGTATCATCTACCTGAAGCAGTGTGCGTCTCAGTGCAGACTCTTCAGTCTTGTATAGCATTACCACAACGAAGCAAAACTTTTCCCCAAAACAGTAACTTAATTTGGAAAGATCTCATTACCTTAGTCTCCCCGTAATATAATTGAAATAGTTTTCAGCCCCATGAGAGGGGGGACAAGCATTTTGACTATGGGTGTTGGTATGGAGTACACATGTGGAAGTTGTTTTGAATTTACAAGTGTCACTTGGATTATGGTAGCTCTGAGCTAATCCTCTTAATTGGCTGACATCTCTCCTGCTTTTGGTGTTTCTCCATCCCTGTGAATGCTGAGGGAGGGTATGAGCCTCCCCAGGGCAATGAAAACTTTCCATTCTTATTGCCAAGACTTCATTCAAGGATAGTAGAGCTAGATCATCCGAAACGGAGGCAAACATGATCTTTCTAAAATCATTTCAAGCTTTCATTTCGAGTTCTGCTTTTCACTGCCCTTTCCAGCTGCAAGGCCAGAGTTTGGTTGATTTGTGTGTGATCTGGATCAGTCCATGAGGAGAGCGGTTCAGAGAAAATAATCTGGAGAGGTCTATGAAAACTAGTCTTGCTGCCAGCAAGAAGCTGCGTTGAGTAGTGTTAAGAAGCAATATGTGTGTCCTCTGTGGGCTCTGGAGGTGTTGGATGTGTCTCTCCATGGGCCAGGAGTTGGGGCTCAGCTATGGGGGGGGGGGGGGCGGTTTACAGAAGCAGTTGCAGCCTCTTGTGCTGTGTCATGCAAGGGAGGGGGAGGAAGATACTTTAGAGTTGCTGCTAAATTTGCTTTTAGGTAGCCTTCGCAACCAGTTGGTGGTTGTCATTTGTCCCCCATCAAGTGACCCAGATCAGCCAAAAGTAAGCATCTGCTTCAGCTATGTGCAAGGTGGCTCCTTCTGATAAATCAGGAGGAGAAGTTAACCTGTTGCTGCTGTACTCTTTGGGTGGTGGGGGATGCAAAGTCTTCCTCCCACAGGCCTGAGGTGTGTAACACCAGCAGAAAGGCTTGTAGGCAGGTTTTGGAGGCCAAAAAAAAAAAAAAAAGGGTGCAGAGCTCACAGGTCAGAGCTGAGCTGCTGCATTCCCAGCGGGGACTTTGCTGCAAGTTTTAGAGTTGTTTTTTCTTCCCATTGTCTAAATCTGGAGCGGGACCAGATTAGGCATACGGGACCAACAAATGCAGCATGGCACTACTGGTGTGGGACAGCAGAAAGCTGCTGCTCGCTTGTCTTTTTGATAAAGAGTCTGGCAACACAGCTTATTTTGGAGTGAGTGGGGAGGTGGGTTGGGGTAACTTTTCCACCTGGCTTCCCCAGATATGCAAATGGAGTCTTAATCTGAAACGCTTTTTCTGAAACCCTTTTTCCTTCGGTCCCTGTGCTTGGCCTGCTGTGTTGCCACGCTGGTCACATGCGAGGCAGCCTGCCTTTGTGTATTTTTTCCATTGACTGTCCACACCCCTTGAAAGTACAGTTGCAACATCTCCCTTCATGCTGCCTTGACGATTAAAAAGCATGACTTAGTGGAAAAAATCCTGACCTTCTTGGGTTCGGCTTGTCCTGCAGCTGCTTGAGATAAGATTGTGCTAGGGTTTTGGTTTTGTTGTTTTTTTTTTTTTTTAATAAAAAAGCTGCACACCACATTTTGCGGATATTTGTTTGTAAGGAAATGACTACTACTTAGTTTCTGGAAAAAAATCTGGCAGGCTATTTTCAAAGAAATTGCTCCAATTTGACCTAATGTGCTTAAAATGATAGCAGCCAAAGGTTAGTTTAATTATTATACTGCTATTTTTCTTGCACAGGAGGCTATTTTCATGACATTATCAGCTTATGTAACCTCCTGAACCACACTTCTTTTTCCATTGCAACCTTCTAAACCATGTAATGTCAAGGGTACTTTTTTCCTATCCTAAGTTTAGATAACGAGTTGATGCTTAAGAGCCACTGACTGTACTTCCAGTAATGCACTGTGTGTCTGAAACTGCCTTTGTTTGGCCAAGCAGAAGCCACAAAGCTCCAAGCTACTGTCTCACTTGTGGTGGAGGTGACTAATAGCATGTAGTGCCTACTGCAGTTGCCCGTGTTAACGTGGCTGCATTCAAAGACCTCACTCCTGTGGACTTGAAAAGCATATGGATGCTGGGTGCCATAGTCGGGGTTGGGCTTCTGCACTTCTGTCCCCAGGACCAGATGGCTGTCTGCAAAGAGCCCATCTGTTGTGTGTTACCTTCACACTGAGTTCCTTGCCCAAGCACCCACTCCCAAAGTTACCTTGCCTGACTTTGCATTAAGTAGTGAAGCGATGGCTTTCTCAGGTTGGCAGCCTGGTTGCCACAGAGCTTTGGATGTGAGGGAGAAATGTGGCTGGACAGTAGAAGACTGAATGTTGACAAGGAGGTGATGGTGTTGTTAATGGTCACTAGGCTGAAGAACAAATTGATAGGATGATGTTTCACTTGGAGTTTGGGTTGGGGCTTCCAAAGGTGGTGGATACCTGCATGGTTGGCACGAGGAGAGCGATGCTTCATGGTTAATGCTCAGGGCTCCTGGATGGGGAACCTGCTTTTGTAACCGGAACCACAAAGATCAAAGCAGATCATATCTTGCTCTCAAACTGAGGCACCCATGAGCAGTGTGCCCATCTGAGGCTGGCAGTGCTGTTCCCCGCAAGGATGCTCTGACAGCTTGCTTGGATGCAACTGGTGTTCAAAGAAAATTACTGTGCCTGACTCCTCACCTCATCTACAACCTGGAGAGGGAAATGCGTTTTGTGGTTATCTTCTTTGGGGTGTTTAAATGCAACCTTAATGTAAAAGGGGCACTCTGATAAAATTGTTTGAAAGAAATGGGTGGCAATTGTTTAATCTTCCAGTTACCAGCCCGGGGATCTGATGTGGCAACTGGTTTCTGTCACCAAGCAGTTCTCTTCTGGATGAGCGGGGGTTTGAAGCTGTTCCCCTTGTAGGGCACCTCTGTAAAATAACAGCAACCTCTTCTGTTCACACTGCAGTTCAGTCAGGCAGACGCTGCGCTGCAGTGGTGGCTTTTCCTGTACCCGTGTCTTTCCCTCGGTTCCTAGTGGGATCAGAGCATGCATCCCAGTGGTGCTGCCAGCAAGTATTGGGCCCTGGTGCTGCTGCACTGTGTGAGCTTGTGCACCCACGTGGCAAGCTATGGGTGGGAGGGAAGGGTGAAGGTACTGCTCTGTGCTGGGGTCCTCATATTCCTCGCACCAGGGTACATAATTGGTGGCTATGCCACAGGAACCTCCTGCCCTAAGAAATTTGGTCCGGTCTCCAACCCTTCCATAAAATGAGTGTCCTCCTGCTGAGTTTCACTGCTGATGTATGGTAGCTGTAGCCAGTGGAACAGTGCCAAAATTATCTCTAAAATGCAGCTGAACTTCTCTTTCATTGTGGTGCTGTGGCCCTGGAGCAATACCAGGTGCAGGCCCTTGCTGCAAAGGTCTGGACTGCTCTAGCATGGTGTTGCCACATACCTCCTCGCCTTTCTAGCAGCGGAGCCTGGAGCACAAGCCTGATCTCCTGTGTAGCTTGGTCAGCAGCAGGAAACGAGATCTCAGATTCTCTGATCGAGATAGCTCAGTGTGCAAACTCATGAGCATTAATGCAAAAGTGGTGGTGGTGGTGGTGGGGTGAGGCGTTTGGATAAATATCCAAAAGGGCCGATGCCTGTTTGCTGAGCACTATCCAAGCAAGTATGTGCTTTGGAAGCTTCTCGCACAGCGCTTATTACAAATATTCAGAGATTATTTGCAAGTTCAAGGGTCTTCCCATCGCTCAGTGGTTTACTCTGTGCGCAGACTAGTCTGCCATGAAGACCCATGTGTCTTGAGAGTTGGGTTTTGGCTAAGACTGCGTGAACGCAGCCCCTCTCACAGACTGTTTCTTGGCTCTTTCAGATCTTCCCTGATCCCTCAGACTTCGACCGTTACTGTAAGCTGAAGGACCGCCTGCCCTCAATTGTGGTGGAGCCAACGGAGGGCGATGTGGAGAGCGGTGAGCTGAGATGGCCACCTGAAGAGTTCCTCGTGCAGGAGGAAGAGGAGGAGGAAGAGAACTGTGAAGATGCAAAGAAGGACAACAAGGAGCAATAAATGGTATCTGAGGAAAGGCAAGGGACCGCACCCTTCTGAAGGAAGAGCCACACTTCTTTTGAAAGTCTTTTTAAAAAAAAAAAAGACAAGTTCAATTTTGCACCTGCGAGATCTTAGTTTTTTTGTATTCTCTGTATCGAGAACTGAAGCCCTCGGTGTCACCAGACCTCCTGAGGAAGGAAGGAAGTAACGCAGAGAAATGTTTGCTGTTCTTGAGATCACTATCTGTATTTTTCCGAGGCGGAGGCAGCAGTGAAATTCCAAGCACATGGCAGAGGGTGACCACACAAGGACCGCTGGAGGGGGGAGTTTGGGGAGGGGGAGGAAAGTCAGAGGCGGCAACTTTTGGCCAGGAGCTGCCTCCGGCTAAAAGTGTGAGAACAGAGCCGTCATCTCTCAGATTTGCCTTTCTTACAGCTTCCATTTTGTGTGTCGGGGGGGTGGAAGGGTGTCTGTAGCAAAGCATGGCTAAACGCTCTACTGACGAGAGGCCTGTAGCTCTCCCTGGTTCAGTACCTCCTAGGGTAACGTGAGTGTCCATAGGAGTAGTTGGGTTTCTTGCTCTCGCTGTTGAGCCTGTTTTCCAGCCACTTTTCCCAAAGCTGTTTCCTTCCCCTCTGTTTGCCTTTAGACTCTTCAATGCTGAACAGCTGTATTTGCAGGATAATGTTAAGCTGCTGCTTGTCATCTCTACTGCGAGGCCCTAGTTTATCTCGCAGGTGGTTAGCGTGAGGTAATGCTCATCAGATGTAAAGATGCTTCTGTCTGCAGCAAGAGCTCATGTAGGTTTGAACACCTCAGATTTTTCTCTCCTATTTGCTGAGGCTGCTGTGGCCGGTCTTGTCTTGTACGGTGCCCAAAGCCAGAGGGTGGGGATTACACCTCCTTACCTTGGTGTCCTTGAGGCCGTAGGGTTTCATGTCTCCAACTTGCTGGTCAATGGGCTTGTGAGGGCTGGGGTGAGTGGTCTCCTCCAAATTTGTACTGCAGGGTCTCCTCAGAGCCCTGGCAGTGCAGGACAGGCTGGTAGGGGTGTGCCTAGTTGGGGCTACTGCCAGACCTGGAGGTAATCCAAAGATGAAAGATGAGATCTAGTGTGGATCAGCAGTGTGAGAGGGGAGTTTGCAGGATGGGGTCTGTTGAGAGAGGATTAGCCCAGGTGTCCTGAGACAAGATGCGTTTCTGCTTCATAGCAAGGGTGAAACATTCATGGGTATTTAATGAAGTGCAGACTGGCTTGTGAAGTCTGTGGTTGTGTCCTCTTCACCATATCCTGCTCCAAGGAGAAGTCATCTATCTGATTTGGGGAGGAGGCCAGTCTGTTGTCAGACAGGGTAATAACCCTCTGCTTTCCTGGAAAGTGATGATCTCGCAGCTTTGGGGACCAGCTTGGGAGCCAGTCGGTCTTGGGATAGGATGAGAACAGTTGCCACCTAAACCAAATCTGGGGTCACGGAAGAGAAAAAGAAATGTCAAGGCCTTAACCAAACTTTCATAATAATCCCAATGCCACCCCCCTTTGCTTATAACTGGTTCCATTTTTAAAATCTATTTGGACATGTGTGTATTTGTATTTTTAATACCTCATGAGTAGTTAAACGCTGGTGGGGGTTGGGAACTGCTTTTAACATACTGTTTTAGTCTTGTCTTGCTTGTGTTTAAACATAATGGCAATAATTTATCAGCTCTGCAGAACTGTTTCAGACAGATAGGAGTTTGGAGATGAGTTAGCACAAAGCAAGAGAAATTCAGTGTTCTACACTGTGGCTGGTCTCTGGTCCAGCGATGGAGACCCGGTTATACATGCTCCCTGCCCGTCTTGGTAGACGGTTGATCATTGAACAGTCATGATGTGGTGATACCATTTTCTCTAGTGATGGATTCAGCTGTTGTATCTGTAACACTTGTTCTAGTCTTGCTGTCTTACTGGAATGAGCTTGTACACCTGCATACCAGCCAGTCGTCTTATCGCTAAGTGTTACTCTCTATTGGTCTCTACCATCTGTACCACCAAGTCAAAGCTTTATATCAAAGATATTACCATGTGGGCAGCAATGAGATGGCAATCCTTGGACTTCAGACCTGCTGTCTGCCCTAAAGACTTGCATATTTCTGTCTGCATCCTTTTTTTGGAAGTATTGTGTATATTTCTATTTGTTGTTGAACGTATCTAAAGAACAAAGCACTCCAGTAAAACTCCTCCTGTTGTATGATATACATTCTATATTTCTGTAATTCTTTTTTGAGCCTCAGGGAGAAGCTAGCATTTTTTTCAAACTACATTTTTGTCACTGTGACAGTTGTAAATAAAGTTTGAAAATGCTTTCCAAACATACTGGCTTTGTTTTTACTGCCAAAGTGGGTTGGGATGGTCACCCTTCCAGATAATGGCCAGTCCTTGTGCTTCAGGTCTGACTTGCAAGGTTAATGCAAATATGTGAAGAGACTCATGTCTATCAGTTGAGGCTGCTCTGTAAACCTGCAGACACTTGTTTCATGCATGTGGCTGACCTCGGAGTATGCCCTATGGGATTGTAAGCCTAAATCAACTTGGTGTGAGGGGCAGCGTCTTTGCCTTCCACCTTCCTACAGTTCCTTATTGCTGTGCGAAAGGCTGCAGGAAAGCGGTGCTCCAACTTACATGGTCCTGAAAGATCTGTATTTAGAGCTATAATTACTTACCTGTAATCTATCTTAACCCCGTACCTAACCTTACAGCGCATGAAGTCATGGGGAGCAGAGGCTATTCTTAGCTGTTCTTAGTCCTAATGCAGTACCTGTGCATGTCGTGTGTGTGTGTGTGCTTACCCTGCCCCGAGCGACAAGTGTGACGATAAGTCTTGCCATGCTGCGTGCTCTTATGGTCTCAGCTGAGCTACCCGAGTTTGGCTGGTTTGGATCTAGAGGCCAACTCTTCCTAAGTTGTCAGTAGCGCCTTGCTACACACTGATGGTTGTGTGCTATGGCTTGCAGTGCTGTTGGAGAATGACCTGGAGGAAACTGCATTTCTGAGTGCAGTTCTGAACTTATTTGGTACCAAGGCAGTGTCCTGAGTGTTAGAAATCTGACCACGCCAGGATTCAATGATTCAAATTGTGTACTTAATGGGATTAAATTTTCCACTAAAGGCAGGTGATAGGGGTATTCCAGGATATTTACTTCTTATCTTTCAGACACATGGAAAGAAGGTTCTGTGATCTGGCAAGTAAGACTCCAATCTTACCTAGGCAAACAAGCTGCGCCGAGGCTGGAGCATTATGTTTACATGAGACTGGTTTAAATACACTAACTAATGACCCTCAGATTTAATTCTTGAACTGAGGGCATGCTCAACATGAGCCCCATGGTTCAAAGAGGAATTGTGTGGTGCTTAACCCTTGTGGGCGTTTTAAGCCATAGAAACATAAATGCAATGTTGAATCTTGCCTCTCCTTTTCTTTAATCAACCTCTAGTGAAGGTGCCTTGATTTATTCCCCTCCTTAGGCATGGAGTTACTTTCCTTGTAGAAACTGCTGTGGCATTTCCAAGATGAAGTGCTGGTCTGAAATCCATGAAGATGTTTAGTCCTGCCCTGGAATGTTTCTGATTAAAATACAGCGCTGGTTAGGGAAACTGCAAATGAATTGAACATGTCTGCTACTTCCATGTGCCTCACAAACAGGTTTTTCAGGCTCACATCAGAATGAAGCCACTCACTTTGTTTCCTCGTGCTATTTTGAGGCCAGACCAGAAGGACTGGCCTCTGAGCAGGGTTCACTCTGCGTGGGGCTCTGCCTTGTATCAGCCTGGAGCAGTGCTGGCAGAAGAGCGATGGTGGGAAGGGGGCTCTGTCCTGGTCCTTGGCTCCAGCTGTTACGGTCAAATTGGAACTTGCATCACCAAATGAAAATGGGCTTGCTGCTCAATGGGTGACCCTGAGTCATCCCAAGAACTTCATGGGTGGCATGAAGGCCTGCCTTTGCACTTGCAGCAGTGGTTCTTCTTCTGGATCTCATTTAGATTTGAGGCATTCGTCCTTCTCAAAGCTTTGCCCTGTAGCTGCAACTGATGACACTGCAAGCTGTTTGCTCTACCAGATATTTGGTTTGTTGGTTTTGGTGTGTATCTGCTTCTGTTTGGCTTCATCAGCAGAGTCACTTGAAAGCACACAGTCCCTTGAAACACACTGTGGAGAGGGACTTTTGGCATCTGGCTTTGCCCACGTTTGGGTGCAGCTAGGCAAAATTGTTGCTCTGCAGGAGTGCAAAGATAATTCACCATCAGCACTGCACATGGGGAGCAGCCATCCCCTGGACCACAGGTCCACTTAGTATGTGTCAAAGTCCTGCTCTGGTGTAACCACACTCCTCTTTATCATTGTGAGCAACAGGAGCACCAGCATCGCCTTCCAGCTGCTGGGCGAGGGTAACCTGAGCCACCTCTTTCCCATTTTAGCTCCTGCAGGAAGTTCCCAGCAGCTGAGGACATGGAGTTTCATCCCTGTGATGTTGATCTGCTTTGTTATGCATTGAAGCACAATCGCAACCAAACCAAAATCCCCCAACTGCTAGCGTAGTCACCTGGAAGAAAACAAGGGATGCGAGGAGCAGCGGCCTGTAATGCATATGCTCTGAGCTCTCCAAACACAATCCTGGGCACCACGCGTCTCTATCTAAACAAGAGCAATTACCATCCCTAAATCCTTGCTTGAGGAGAAAAGCTCTGAGCGTTTCACGGTTCAAATGATGCCTTTTTTTCTTACGTTTCGACAGAAAAGGAACGGTTTAAGGAAAGCAAAGAGCTGGGCCTGGACCTGACAGAAGCACCGCAAAGTTTGATCGCACGCCTGTCCAACGTCCCCGTGGGCGGTAGGCACATGTGCTGTGTGTAAATGGGTCTGTGCTTCCAGCAGCATGTTGTGGGTACACATCTACCCATCTCGCTGCAAGGTGGTCTCTGTTGTTTCAGGGTCTCCTGTTGGAAAGTTGGAATTAAAGGGCGAGGGCAGGTACTGCTGTGGCACATTTAGGGTTTCTGTGCCAGGGTACGCTTGGGCAGGGGTGAAGCCTGCCGGGGCTTCCAGCAGCAAGAAGGGCTGCCTGCGAAGGTGTGGGGCATCTCCTGAGCTGCAGCTCTGCCCAGGCCGGCCTGCCAGAGGCCAGCACAACGGCATCGGCTTTTCAGCCACTCTGGTTAAAAAGGTGTCTTTTTTCTACAGCTACAGCCATCATCCACCTTCAGAAAGAGCTGTGCAAGCCCAGCTGGAAAGCATCTCTGCTGAAGTAAGCCCAAACTGGTCATAGCAAAAATGAAAGCTTGCGAGCGTTGTTTTTAGGAAGGGGAGGGAAGAGGTTTCAGACCCAGCACCTAGAGGGGAACTGAGTTCAGAGAAACCTTCTTCATGCAGGAAGTGTCTAGGCCTGGTGGTAGCACCGTGTGTGAACATGGTGATGAGCAAAGCTGGAGAAAATGAGAGCCGCCGCGAAGCGAGGAAGGGCACTGTGGGTGGCTCCCAGCTACAGGGAGAAAGGGGAGGAGGATGGGGTTGTGAGGTGTGATAGCGCGGAGCTGTGCTGCTGAAGGTCCTTTGTGGCTCTGTGGTTTCATACCTGAAGGGCTGGATGTGCAGCCAGGATGTGCCCCAGGGCACCTGTCCTCCACAGCTCCTATGTTCGCTTGGTGGAAGTTCACCTGGAGGATGGGGCGAGTGGATCTCAGCTTTGTCATGCTGCGCCAACAGCCACAGCGTGAGCTGAAAGCCTGGAGTAACTGCTTGTAGTACCCTGGTGCAGTTTGGGTACAAGAACTGGAGACCGACCAGCTGGGGAAGAGCTTGAGAGCCTGAAAATTTCTTCAAGTACAACAAGCCATAACCCTTGCTAGTAAAACGCCATCAACAGAAGTTACTTTGATGAGACTGGAGCACTGGTAAATCCATTGATGACGCTCTGGTACCACCGCAGGAGACATGGGTCATCACTGCCTGGGGGAGGTGGGAAGCCCTAGGAGATGAACTGGTCTCCACAGTGTAGGAGAGAGCACCAGCCTTTATCCTTGGTGCCACTTTCCCCATAATGACTCCAAAAGGGGAAGAAGTGGGCTCAAGGCAAGAGAATTACTTTTTGTTGTTGTTTCAAATCAGACTTTATCCTCTCAATGAAGAGCTTTTTCTCCCAACCCAGGTTATCAACCCTGGGAGAGTTGTTTTGTGGTTTTTCGATGTTAAAGCAAAAAAAATACCCAGCCCCGTACTTGGGGTCAGAGACCTTTACTTTGCCCACTGAAGACAGCAAAGGTAGGACAAGAAGAGGGGGAGACAGCAGTTGTTGGTGGGCCAAGTGGGCAAAGCCTGGAGGGGTGAACCCCTGCCCATCGCAACAGGCAGCGTTGGCAACTAAGGCATAACAGCGTCAAACACGCTATTTTGAGAGCCCTGAGGGGTGGGAAGACAGAGCGGGGAGGGAAGCCGCAAAGGAAACGTGCATTGAGCACTTGTTCACTGCCAGAGCTGTAACCACACAGGGTTACCGTAGCAGCGACCATCAGCTTCATCTGATAAAAATAAGCAAGGAAGTGTACGAGAGGGAGAGGATGTCAGAAGCCAAGCATGAAAATGTCACAGCAGCTTTGCTTTTATTTTCAATACTTCCTTCTTTATTCTGCCCTCAGCCGGCTCAGGAGCCCGGGTATTTCCTGCTCCATCAATCCTGGAGAGTGTCCTGCCACTAAGTGCCTCTCTCCCAAACACCCCCCTGCCCCAGGTACCTTTGTGGCCGCACGTTGGTGTGCGCCATGCGCTGCTGTACCTGCTGGCAGCCACAGGCACAGCCTGCAAGCTCTGCTGCAAAGATGGAACCGCAGCCAGCTACAGCTGGGCAACTCTGCAGCTCCTCTGGGGTCCCATCAGCTTTGGCTTTGGCTTTGGCCTGCAAAGGTGGGGATCAATATAAAACACCTGGGAATAAAATCCCAGGGTGGTCCCTACCATGTAAACCCCGTCCAGCTGTGCTCCGTGCTGGGAGCAGCTCAGCTGGGGCGAGGAGATGACTTTCTCTGGCAGTGCTGGGGGAGGAAAAGAGGGCAGCTGTATTACAGGGGTTTTAAACTCTTCTCCACAGGTTCTCTGCATTCAGGAGCATGAGCCGGGCGGGTTACAATCAGCTCGACAAATATTTGTCAAGCGCAAGCCTTCCTGAGCGTTGTTTGACAACTCTTTTCCACTGCAGTTGTTGCCAGCGCCGTGGCTGTCGTCTGCTTTGGATGCTGCCTGCGGGGGTGAGGACCAACCCCTGCTTCGAGGAGAGCCACGGTGAGATTACCCCTGGTTAAAATGGCGCCTGTTTGGTGGCCGGGGTAGCAACACCCCTGCATCCCGTGGGATGGGGGTGAGCTGACAGAGGTTGTGTGGTTGGGCAAGCTGCAGAGGTGGAGCTGCTCGCCGTGTACCCTTGCAAGCGGACTCGGGTGGGGAAACCCTTTCCGGCGTGCCGAGAGGGCTGTGCACGTGTGTGCACGTGGGATTTGCCTCTCAGCCCCTCACCCTCCCCTGCTCTGGCGCCCACAGCTTGCTTTACCCTCCACACAGTAATTGGCACATTATGGCATTGAACTGGTGGGTTTAATCCGGTAATGCTCCAGCTGCTGGGATTTGGGATACCCTCACAAGAGGGGGAGGCAGAGGGGGCATTAGAGCAGGGTCTTGTGTGTAAACTTGCTCCAACGATGGAACCGAGGGGCGGCTTTTCAGGGCCTTCTCAGTCCCCACCAGGCTCAGCTGATCGGTGCTGGGGTTATTATCTCCTGCGCCTGAGGACAGAGGGACTTTGTAGTGTTCAGTCTTATGACCTGTCTATCCGTGGGACGCTCAGCTGAGCTAAAATGGGATTTGCCAAAATCTGCAGCGGTCCGATGCCGGTTCCTGGCTGGGTCTGCTGTGGGTGCCTGTGCGCGGTAGAGGGGAGAGCCTGCAGGCATTCATAGAGGGCAGATAAGAACCATGCTGCATGCCACCACGCACCCTGCCAGCGCTTCCGGATGGACACCCGGGCTGTCCGGCCCATTCCAGGGCCTCTCTGAGCTGCCAGGCAGGTGCTTGCTGCAGCATGTTTCACAGACCGCATACTGCCCATCTGCTCTTCTCCATGTAGCATCCTTTCTCGTTTTTCCCAATACAGCCCAAGAGATTTCTCCAGGGCCACCTCCTGTCTCTCTGCCTTGCTCAATCTGAGCAGCTAAATCTCTGTAACTATTACTGACCTCTGTAAAATGTTTGGCCACAGTTTGCATGAAATATAATATTTAACTTAAGTGAGTATTTGGTGCTTTATAGGGACTTGCCATCAGTGACTTTCCATAAGTTTCTCTCCCAACAAACTGTAGACCTTTGTCTACAGGGAAGGTTCCTGGTGGGATGAAACAGCAATTGGTTTCGAGGATGCCCGCTCAGGAGAAATCTCCAGAGCTGCTGCTGTTGGTAGAGGTGGTTTATTTGGCTGAGTTTCACCTAGAGACCCAGCAAAAAGCTCCCAGTTGCAGACCCTGTGATGCCACCTCCCACCCTGGCACTGGGCTAGTCTCATTGAGCTGCCTCTGTCTTAATTAAACCTTGGGTGTCTAGCCTGAGATAATTGTTCCGTCTCCTCCTGTACTCCATGAAGGAGGTAAACACCTCCAGAAGGTGATTCATTTTAACAGCCTATCTGGAAAGAATGACTTCTTGGAGGTCCTCCGTCTCTCACTAGCGAGAAGATGTAGATAACCATGTCATTTGCATGCCTGACTCTCAGGTAACTGAAGCTAGATGAGCTGAACCTCATCCCTAGTTTCTTTTGTGCTGTCGCCTTCTTGGGTTTGTGCCTTCACATGTCAATGCCTCCGTTTCTATGGCGTAAAAAGGTCTATATATCCATGGCCAGCCATTCTGCGTGCACACAGCGGACTGAGTTGGACCAAGCCCAGTAAAATTCACATTCCTTGATTGCCGCCAAAAAACCCCAAACCAGCAGGGCATTGGTGACATAAAGTGACACAACAGGGTGGAAAAAAAAAAACCAACGGGAATGAGAATAATGAGGAAAACACAGCAAGAGTGTGCAATGAAGACCGTGGAGGTGGAAGGAGAGGTTGCATGGGCAAAAGCGCGTGCAGCTCCATGCCACCCTGCATGATGCTTGCGCTGGCTAACCTTGAGGGAGGAGGGGAGAGAGGAAGGCAGTATCAGCCTCTGCCTTCCAGCCAGGTCCAGTTCAGGGGTACGTCACTCCCAGTTGTAACTGCTGGTGTTCATGGACATTCCACCGATTTTGATCACGCTGAAAGTCAGGCATGCGCTGGAGATGCTACCTGATGCAGGCAAGCTTACCCAAAGTGTGGTCACACAGCACAGGGCTCCCTTTAGCTTGGAAAACATGTGGTTTAAATAGCATCACTCTCCCTTGGGGTGAAATTAATTTAAATTGTAAGAAAAAAGGGTTTGTGAACTCCTTTTCTGAACCCAAAATTAGCTGCTGAGGTTCACAAACCCTTGAACTTCTTAAGGCTCATCCTGCCTGTGCTGAGGAAAGTAGTTAGACTGAGAACATTAAATACACTCCCATCTTTTGGCTCCAACTCAGCTGGAGGGTCTGATCCTGTTTGCTGCCTTGCTCCCACATGTGTGGTTTCCCTCCCAGAGAAACCTCTGGCTGTAGGTGGGTCTTGGGCAGTGCTGTTATCTTTCTGCGCGCATTGGAGCTTCACCATAGCAAATGTCAGACAAGCACAATCTACTTACTAGGAATGACCTGAATTATTCAGGAAAAGCTGTTCTTTCCACTCTATTTTTTCATGTTAAAATGTTATGGACTTAAATATTTCTGTGGAGCATTTTTCTGCTTCCACACATGCCGGTCCAAGTACTGTCAGTGGTGGCTCACCCATGGAGGTTGGCTGGACTAGGCTGTTCCCACGGATTGCAAGGGGCTGCTGATCTTTCGACCTCCTTTGCTGGGGTCTTGCAACCAGCCTGTCCCACCAGGGAAAAACATATGGGGACCACCAGCATGCTAGAGGAGACAGCAGCTTCCCCTGTCCCCTCACAAAACACAGGCTCCGTAACACCCTTTGAAACATTTTGTAGGCTGAATGCCCATGAGCAGTGGTAAGTAACAGATTGCCATTCGCCCTTCATCTGGCTGCAGATGCAGCGGTATGTGACGATGTATGGGTACTAAAACGCTTTGTGAGCAGAGCAGATGAAAGCCACCGTAAAAGCACAGAGGGAGAAGCATCGTTAGTGAGGACGGTATTTTCACTTCGCTTCTGTCGATGCCTGCATAGCCGTAACTAGAAAGAGAAGTGAGAGAACGATGCGTCTAAAGTTTTATTTCATGTCTTGCCTACTATTTACCACACTGTATAAAGACCCAGTCTGGAGCTACTTCAATATTCAAGTGCTTAAAATGAAGGTGTGTGGAAGGGCTTCCAAGTTTAGGACCTCTTTCCCTTGCTCCGCTGCCTTGGTCCTCTGGACAAAAACAAGCCTTGGGAAATGACTGCCAAAGCTTTGCCTGTGACCAAAACGCAGTGGAGGACTGGCAGGAGGACGGGTTACTGACAGGAGCTGATAACAAGCTGACTTTGCTAATTACTGTTTTTAAAGTCCAAAGTAATTGGAAGAAATGAGTAAAGTTACATTTTGCACAGCAACGACAAGAAGAAAGCACACTGGAATGTCTGAGTCACCGCTCTGAGCACTCCTAATTATATGGAGATATAGATTTCATACGCTGTGTTACCTATTACAAATGTGTGGAGATGCTTGGAGAAGCCTGGTGGCTATCATGGTGCGTGTTGTTTACCAGAAGATTTGAAGCTGGATGAGATGACGCAGTGGGCTGCAGTTAGAGGAGGGTTTTTTTGGTTGGGATTTTATTTGGGGGGTGTTGGTTTGGTGGTGTTGGGGTTTTTTTGGTAGACGATTTAAGTTGTTTTACAGAAATTGGAGCAAAGCCTGAAACAAGCAAACTGAAACAGTAGGTAATGAATTTCTTCTAGCCCTGATGCACAGCGCAGCACACGCAGGAGCTCGGCTCACCCGCCCAGCTGCTTCATGCATGTGTGCTTCGTGCAAGCACACGCGCACACGCGATGTGACTTCTACGCTGTGTCTGTACGGTGCCTGGCTCGAAACCTGCCACGGTGCTTGGTCCCTCAGGAGTTACTCTTAACACAGATAACAATTTCGTTCGTGTGTGTGTGTGTGTGTGTGTGTGTGTGTACGCGCCAGTCCCTTGCTGGCAGTGGAAGTGGTGCGTTGAAACCAACCGCTGGTCCAGGCTGAGCTGGAGCACCAACACCCAAACTTCCCAGATTGAATTGAGGCAATTGTGCAAGTCGGGGCACGGCTGGTCCCCGCTGACAGTGAGCCCATCCCTCTGCCTCAGTGACGGGCAGTCGACCTGGGGAGGTCTGTCCCACGTCCCAGTGCATCTGGGTGCTGCACGCTAGAGATGCAGCTACCTCTGCAAGAGGATGCTGATCTAGTAGGTCCTGGACCGTATCTGCCAGCCCTGGGCAGGTGCCTCAGATGCCCAAAGGTGTCTCAGAAGGCAGTAGGTACCTACACACAGGCTTCCGCATACCTCCTTGGCCATCACATGGGCTTTCTGAGCAATCCCAGGACAACAAGCACACGGGGTCTGCTACGAGTCAAGTTTCCCACAGGGCACGTGGACCAGGACCTGGAGAGACAGCACCAGTCTGCACTGAGAGGTGTAAAGATGCCCTTTCACTGAGTGACCTGCTGGGATGCTGGTCCCGAGGCTGTGGGCAAAGTTCAATACCAAAGGCAGTGCCAGCCCCCGTAACAGGGCATGTCGATAGTACTTTTCCTGGATTACCTTTGCACCCATGTGACTGAGCTTTCCCAACAAAGCGTGTGAGCAATTAAGGAGCTGAGGCCTCATTAGAAAAACAACCGTACAACAGGGCTTGTGACGGGTAGCTGATGTCTCCAGTGCAATTACCTGATAAGTATAAGGCTGTGGAAAAATCCAGTGTGGAAAGGGTTAGGAGCTCAGTTGCGTAATTCCTTTAATAAGTTGTTTTGTCATAAGCCACATCATAAACGGGCAGGAGCAGGGGCAGGAGGACAGGGAGGAGAAGGAGGAGGAGGATGGAAGGGTCCTCATAGCTTCTGCCAGCTGACGTGGCTGTAGTTCATTCGCTGTGTGGTGACTAACACTGTTATCTATTTTTTCCCCCTTGAAGTGCTAATGTTTCATCTGCAGTTTGGCCTCTTTATCCTTTTGTTCAAAACATGCCTGTTCACCTTTTCCCTTGTGCCTCCCATTGCCCCCTTCCCTTGCGAGGGGAGGGATGCGCGGGGCAGCTCCCGGGCTCCCCGAGGGTGAGAATGTGCAGCCTCACACAGCGGGCTGGGGATGAGGGGAGGTATCCCTCGGGGGGGGGGAGAAAAGGGCAGTTTATGAGTTTTGGATCACAGGTGCGTATGCTCTCCAGCAGAGCTGGCAGCGTCTGCCGCAAGGACCTCAACCCCTCCTGCTTCACTGCCACCAAAATCTCCCCAGCCCACAAGCGGACATGTCAAGAGAGGCCAACGTTGCACTGCAACGAAGGTTTGGGTTTTTCATAATGTAACCTCCCACGAAAATAACGCCTGTTGGATGGACTGGCTTTCTGCTGGCCCAGGCTCCCAGGAAACACAGCGGCAGGGACCCTGTGCCCCTCCAGCTCCCAGGGCGGAGGGCGGACAATGACTGGAGCCGCTAATTGCTGCAGGGAGCTGAAGAGACAGGCAATTAGTCACTTGTGTGGTGGCCAAGCCCCATCGAATGCGTTAGATAAGCTGGTGTCCCAGGCTGCTTGATTTAGTCCCCCTGGGCCTGACTTTCCACGGCACCAGGATTTTTTTTAGAGCATTCATATTTTCCATCCTATGGCAGGGACGGTGCCTGCTTATTAGTGTCACCGTCACCCCGAGAGGAAGAGATGCACTCAGGTATGGGTACCAGCAAGAGGGCTGGAGATGCCTTGGCTGCACTTGTGTTTTCTGACAAAGCCCTAGGAGAGCAAGGGGCAGGGGGAGGGCAGCATCGCCTGGCAGCCATTGCGCATGCAGGGCCAGAGGAGGCTTAGATTGGATAGTAGGAAAAATTTCTTCACTGAAAGGGTTATGAAACAGGCTGCCCAGGGAAGTGGTGGAATCACTGGAGGTATTTAAAAGACAGGTAGATGTAATGCTTAGGGACATGTTTTAGTGGTGGTTTTGGCAGTATTAGGTTGATGGTTGGATTCAATGATCTTAAAGGTCCTTTCCAACCTAGACAATTCTATGATTCTATGATACCTGTGCATGTAGGAGCATCTCAGCCTCTTGTGTTTGCACACATACGTGTCTGCACATGTGTATGTGCGGATTTTCAGCTCCCCTTGCGAGACAAGGTTTTTCCCCATGGTACATGGTGCTGGGAGGGTGTGTAAGCACATGTTTGTGGGGTCACTGGGTCTTCCTCCTGCTCCCCAAGGTGTACCAGAGCAAGGCAGGCCTGGTTTCTCTGGGGGAGGGGGGGGAATCTAATCAGCTTGGATGACATAAAAAAATGACCTGACACATAGAGCTGACACACAGTTAAGCATAACAACAAAAAAAAAATAATAGGAGCTTTCTGGTGATGGTGCCCTGGGCCCTGGGTTGTTTTATGGTGGCAGGTCAGTGCCATGAGACAGGCAAGGAGGGAGGGAAGGGGGCCCCTCTCCCAGCTTGTGGGCCTACTTTTTCCCTTTTGGAAAGGCGTTGCTTTCATATATAACATCTGAACGCTTTACTCCTAACCACCACCCCAAGCTCTGAGTGTTTTGCTCTTTGAGGGGGTCAAGGGGGAGCTTGAATTGTGAGCCTGGACGCACCAGTTCAAATTCAGCCTCAGTGATGCAGATGACACCAAGGGAGCCACTGCTCCTCCTGCTTCTGGAGGCATAATTAATCCCTGGAGGTGGCTGCTGGCTGCTGTTTTGGGGAACCAGCTTACAAGTCAGGGACTAGAGCATTAAGAACCAGCTATTAGAAGTGGATGCAGGTGCAGAAAGGGAGGAAGACTTCAATTTAAATGAGCATTTGAAGCATGAGGCTGGAGTGGCTATGCTTATGAGAAGGGAATAGAGGGGGGGATCTAATTTTTAAATAAGCGCTGTCCCACCTCTGCCTCGTGCCAGCTGCCCCGCACCCCCCAGTAACAGTCTACTTACCATGATGCAGAAGGAAAAAAAAAAAAAAAAGAATAAAAAGAGAATGGGGAAATTCTTGAGATTCTTTCCGATGGAAAAAATGTCTCCACTTATCACTCAGTGTCAACAGCAGCAGACACCTGTGTTTAAACACCCAACAACGAGTGGCAAGCCAAAAGGTAACCTAAAGCCTCTGCTTCCACCTCCCCACGTGCACGCAAGCGGGACGATGGATTTGGACACCTCTCCGTCAGCCCAGCGGGGCCATGGCTGGCGTCTGAAAGCTGTGTGAAGGCGAGCTCAGAGGTGGCAAAACTGGCAGCATCCCGCGGTCAGGAAATGCCTGCAGCCTGGCTGCCAGCACGAGGCGTTATCATACGTTCCTTAATTAGACTGTCACCTACTTATCCCTCCCTCCTCCTCGTCCGCCCTCAACCTCTTTCTTCATCGCGTGCAGGGATAAGCTGTGGCGTTCGCTATTTTCCCAGCCGGCCTGCCTGCGTGGGAAGCTTGGGAAGGAGGATGAAGGACGTGGCACGACATGGTGGGTAAGCACTGGGAAACCTAACACGTGCTTCCCCCGGTTTGGGGATGCCTGGAGTCTATACTGTGGGGTGAAGCGATGCTCTGTGAGTGGCAGGGTTATTTGCTCTCGTGGTGCCACAGCACGGCCCCTCATGCTGGCACACCCGAGCCACGTGCTGCCCATCTTTGCCTGCCAGGAATGCAAGACGGTTCACGTACTTGCTGCATGGGGATTTCTTGATCAACCCATCAAAGCTCCTGCTCTTCTCACTTCCCTGTCCATCACTCTCACTGTACCCATGAAGCAGAGGTTTGGGCCTAAAAAGACTGTCCCCCATTCCCTTCCCACCTTCTCTCAAGTTCTTGTCCATGACAAATACCAAAGTTTTGGGGAAGAGGACCTCCAAATGTCACAGCAGCCTTGTGTTTTCCAGGTCTTATGCAATGCTAAGGTATTGGTAGAAAGCTACTACCACATGACGCTCTGGTCAGGGGAACACCTACTTCCCGTCCCTCAGTCCTCACCCATTTCCTGTGTGATCTTGAGCAATTAATTCTTAATTAATGCTTAATTTCAGCTTGACTCCTGCATGGAAGAACAGAAATAATAATAATAATAATAATAATGAAGCCTATCCATAGAGTGTGCAGAAATATCCTGCATGTGAAGACATAGAGATGGTCAATGATTAGTGCATATAGAATCACAGAATGGTTTGAAGGGACCTTTAAAGATCATCTAGTCCAACCCCCCTGCCAGTGAACATACATCAACAGACATCACTGAACACATCCATTGTGTTTGCTTCATTATTTCTATGGCTGCTGTTTTTCTTTTGGCTTGGTTAGTAATAATGCTTCTGAGATATTTTCTAAATAGCTTTTAAACAAACAAACAAACAAAATCTCTCTTGCAATCAATAGGAGTTATTTATCATGCTAGGAAGAAGCATCTTGGTTAAGGTCCATGCATCCCACAGCATCTGAGCCACCAGAATGGAAATATTGACTCACACCTGCCTCCAAGACCTGGTTCATCCTGGCTGATGCTCGTTACCTGAAGTGCTTGGATTTGGTGGGGAGTCACTCTCAGCACCTCTTATAGCAACGCAGATGCTCCAGAGGGGGATAAATAAATTTGGTGGGTTAAAATGTTCTCTAAAAGCAGAGGTCCTTTCCCAGTGCAGGTTTAACTGTTTAAAATGGGACTCCTCCCGTCCAGCCCCACCACACAGCCAAAGGAGGAATCTAATTTTCTTTTTCCTAATAGAGTTGAAAACAGCGAGACTTTTAGCTAGCATTGCTGTATCATTTGGAGAAGTGGTTTTTTTCTCACGTTATCCAATGTTTTTCCCCAAATCAATCCACTAAGCAGTGTCCGCTAAGCGCTGCATAATTCAGCATCATTTGGTGCTTGTAATGCTACAATTACTCTTCAAGGCTCATTTGCTTCAAGGTCTCCAGGCTGTAAAGTTATGGGAGTGTGGTTTAGTTGATTTTCAGGAATGTCTAGTCTCTGGCAGGGGCTGGAGAAGGAAGGAACCGAAAAGAAATGCATGCAAATTCAATGACATAGCAGGAACTTTAGAGGCATTTCAACACAGCGATACCCACAGGCAAAGAAATCATAATTGTTCAGGGGAAATACGGCCTTGCCAACTCCTATGATTTTATCAGGAGTCTCATAATTTCCAGAGTGTCCTTAAAAGCCCAGCTGCTGGAGTCATCCCATTGTCAAGGAGTCTCAGCTTCCTTTTAAGTAAAAAGGAGTGTTTCCAGCCCTTTATTTTTATTTTCCAGAGAAAACCTAGAGGAAGTAAAGCATGCTGAAGGTTCAGAAATGGAAGGAAAAGAGAATCCAGGTCATATTAAAAACAAGCAGAAAACCAACACAAAAAAGCATGATCAAAACCATGCTCACTCAGGGTGGGTATTTTTTTTTTTGAAAAAAGAAGAAAAGAAAAAAAGCCCAAACCAAATATATTGGCATTTTTATCTGGACACCCAGTTTGCAAAC
This sequence comes from Vanellus vanellus, assembly GCF_965231255.1. Lineage (NCBI taxonomy): Eukaryota > Metazoa > Chordata > Aves > Charadriiformes > Charadriidae > Vanellus > Vanellus vanellus. Next base: position 19,603,402 of record NC_138907.1, read on the forward strand.
ACTTGTGCTTGAGAGGCCCAGCCTTGTGCCCTTGCCTTGCAGCCTTTGGTGGCTCCAGGATGGAGCAGGAGGAGATGCTAAGGCTCCACTCTTGCTCTGTTTCTGTCTCTTCTCCCAATTTTCACCTGTGACTGGTAGTTCTCCTGCTCTCAGGGGCGTTGTTAGCCCTAAAAGTGTGTGTGCCCTGACACAAATGCTTGTTGCTTTGCTACTGGCCATGTCAACTACTTGTGTATCGTCTTTGGGCAATACCTGTTGAGGTATTCCCCACTGTCAGCCACAGCAAACCCTTACAGTGTAGACGATGATGGCACCCAGTGTGGTTCCCTGTCCTGCGTCTCTTCCACCTCTGTGTGGTGACTTAGCCCAGCCGGCATTGCTTTGCTCCCTGAAGGCGCTGCTCTCCTCTGTGTTTCCATCCAAGCTCACATCCACAGGGATGTCTCAGCACACGTGCTGCACGTGTCCCCCAGCCTCAGCTGCCACCTAGCTGCCCACCCAGCTTTACCCATCATGAACGTTGTCCCAGCCCCAGGATCCATGGAGCAGCGGGATTTGCTCTCCTGGGTGTCTCGCACTCGGGGTGAGAGTGTGTGGGATGGCTGGTGGAGGGCATTATCTTCACCAGAGCTGGTGAGAATTTGGTGAGATCTGAGCAGAGTTAACCTTCATGGGGAGGCTATGGCTGGCGTGCACAGTTTTTTGAGAGCTCAAGTAGTGGTATGGAAAGTTGGCTGTGCTTTGCCCTCTGACATGGCTGCAAAGTTACAACCATGGTAAGCATGGAGGAAAGTGGAGGGATTGTAGCTCCCTGGTGTAGTGGTAACGAGATCGGGTAAGGGGACTGAAAACCAGCTGCAAAGGCATGGTTGTGCTTGCAGGGTAACTGGGCCCTCAATTATGTGAGTAATCTTCCTAGGCGGGTTTGTGCAGATACGAGTGATGAGTGAGTGTTGCAAGGTCACATTTGCAAGAGGACCGTAGGCTCAAGGGCCAGCCAAAGCCTGCACGTGGACATGGAGGAGAGGCAAGGGAAGGCGAACAGCAGGTGAGCAGCAGGGCAAGGCGAGGAGAGGAGTCTGGCTTGACCAGAGGACATTACCTACCTTTCCTAGGAGGGTCATTTTAGAGACTTGAGGTGGAATGGGGGTGGGATGCTGAACTGAAAGTGAAGAGCAATGCACCTTTCCATTCAGAAAATGGCGCTGGGCTTTTTTGTTAGAGGCCGTGAGTCTTTACAGCTCCTTTCAGTAGTACCATGAGTCTGTCCCCTCATTCCTCAGAATGGTCATTTGAGCAAGGCTGGAGATAAATATAGCCAGGGATGGGAGAACTTCATGTTTTTAGAAGCTTCGCTCCGTACTGGATCGGCATGCAAAAGGTTTCAGTGCTTATTTCGAGCACGTTTGGACTTAACTGAGCCTCCTGGCTCCTGGAGGCAAAAAATAAGCTTTGTTACAGCTTTCAACAGGCTCGTGGCAATGCAAGTACAATGCTGCTTTCATCCAGCCCTCAGAAACAGCCCTTTGGCTAACCAAGAGCCTCCCCATGCATGGAAGCTGGTGACTGTAATATTTTCCCGGTGAGCTGTTGGCTGTCACAGAGGAGGTACATGTACGGTGCGCCCTCCATAGCTTTGGCTGTTGGTCCGAAATACAAATCCCAGACTTCCAGAATGGATTTTGCTCTTTTTGCACATGGAAGTATGAAGTGTTGCAGTTCTGCAGGCCGCTTACGGAGCTGTACCGGTTGCGATGTGAGGAAATGTTCAACATGAAACCAAGGCAATGCAGTCTGAGCCCTTTTCTGCACCACCTTTGTGCCAGCGGCTCTGCGGACACGGAGGGCTGAGCGGGAAGGACTCCCGCGCCCTTCACGCTGCGCTGAGCTGTGATCCCCTTTGCTCTCCATATTTCAGTGAAGTCTCTCTCTCTCTCTCTGTCTCACTGCCTGCACAATTCTGCCAAAGGTTTGGATTCATAGTGCTGCCAAAATGTCTTGCTGAAATCGAAGAGTGAAAATATTTCTGTTTCTGAAAGGACGCACGTTGCTGCTGACAAGGAGTGAACTCTTTCTTTCCATAGACAAAACCTCAAACGTCTGTTCTGGCTCCAAGCAGATATTAGCTTCAGCCTAAGGAAAACAGCAACAAATCAGGAAAGCCGTTTCCTGCAAAAAGCCCAGTGTTTGTCTGTCCCGTAACTGAGTGCTAATTCCAGGAATAAAACAGCTGCTATCCTTGCACACAGGCAGTTGTCTTGGAATTTAAAGAGGAAATGAAATGGGGAAAGGAAACAAAAAAAGTATTAAAACATCACGTATAAAACCATGCCAAAGGTATAGAGAAGCAGAAGTTCCCATTCAACGAAGCATTACATGGTTGCTCAGTAGGTCAGCAAATACCGCAGGTGAAATTCTGGGTCTTCTGAGGTTGATTGTCAAAATTTCTCACAGACCAAGCTGTGTGTGAGTACCTCATTTTGTCTGAAATGCTTAGTCTGCTTTCATGCTGTTCGTGGGAGAGCCTGAGTCCCGATCCACGGAAAAACAGTGCCTGAGATGCAACCAGCAGTAAGTGAAGGCAGTCCTGCAAGTACAAATCCAGAGACTTCAAAATCTAGGAAAAAGTGGTCACTCAGACAGTTCCTGCTACTGATTGAGTTGCAACAGAGTTTTACTTATGTGGGAACTTGCACAACCCCCATTACTTTATCATCTTGGTGCTTCATCATCTTTATTGCATTCATTCTTGTGCAGGCCTAGGAGATGCAGGTCTCTCCTGGCACAGGTGAAGAATATAATCAGAGAGATTTACTGACGTCCCTTAGCCTGGCAGGTCTTGCCTATAAAAGGCCTTTCTCTTCAGCTGTGGCTTAGTACTGATGCAAGACCTTTTCTTGGTGTACCTCTTGTCTGTCTCTGCCCCTTCTTCCCATCAAGACCAAAATGGCTTCCTCTATATTTACTAGGGACACTGTGCAACGCTGAAGAGTAAAATCCTGAGGTAACCACCAAAATGGCTTTTTTTTTTTTGTGCTGTGCTGCTTCTTACCGAGGGCTCCTGTGTGCACAGGAGTTGCTCCTAGCTTCCCTTTGCCCCATCTGCTTTACCTTCCTGTCCTGTATTCCCCTCTCCTCCTCAAATTCCCTCTGTGAGACTCCTGTTCTCTTCTCTCTCCTGACCTCTGCTTTGCTGTGCATTCCCACTGATGTGTGTGACCTGGGTAGGGTAGGCTGAAGGTGTCTGCTGTCCCCTTCTGGGATGCCTTGGGGCCCTGCTGGCACGTTGTCCCTTTGCAGGAGGTTCCTCTCCTTGCCTGTGAAGAAGGCACTGGGCCTCTTTGTGGTATGACATTGATCTGTGTGCATCAGAAAACATAATGGCTCTGGAGATTGCTTTGGACCAGCTGAGGAACTGACATCCCTCAGAAGGCTTTAAAGCTCCTGTTGGGTCTACTAGGACTTTGGAGTGCATTTGCATCTTCTAGATTGCCAGCGAAAAGAAAAAGCAACCTTCCCCTGTCATAGACTCATAGAATGGTTAGAGTTGGAAGGGAACTTAAAGTTCACCTAGTTCCAATCCCTGTGCCATGGGCAGGGACACCTTCCACTGTCCTCTTTGCCTTTTCTGCTGTCAGAAGATGCCTGGTGAGGGAGAAGTTGTGCTCCTGTTCATCTGACTGTCCATCTCTCTGTGCTGCTCCCGTGGCAGGAGGTGGGAAATCACCAACTCCATGGTGCCTTTTGCTTTGCCTCCCTGCAAAGTGCCACCGCTGGCAGGGGGCTGGGGCAGCCTGCTGGGATGCTTTGCTCTCTCTTCCTCTCTCCTGGCAGCCTCCTGACTACATGGGAACAATGGGATGACGTGACCGGAGCCCTGTAAATATTAATTCCCCTTTGAAGCTGTCGCACCAAACAGGAAGCGCAAATAGCCCCAGAATAGAAATTCAGTCCTTGCTCCGTTCCTCGGCAGAGGCTACTCCCAAATAATGCTGCCCGTCAGACCCCTTCTCGTGTGGCTGAGCCACTCTGCCCCTCATTGTGTTCCCCACGCCTGGTGCGTTGGTTGGACCATGCTCATGAAGAGGTCATCTCCTACCTGGGACTGTCAGGCAGATAGTTTTTGGGATGTGCCTTGCCCTGGCAGAGCTGGGGCTGGCAAGGGATGTTTCCTGTGGGGATGGAGATACGTTGGGAGGGTGGCAGGAGCTTTGGGAAGCTGAACCAGGAGGCAGCATTGGTTTTGAGGGCAGAGCATGGAGGGGATGCTGTGCTGCGCCTGCTCTGGGGTGGGCTGCTCGTTACCAGAACTACAAGCATCACATTGACCTGCTGATAACCTGCCTTCTCAGAACTTATTTTTCCTTTTGCACTGAACAGTGGGGCATTAGCACATGAGCTTGCAGTTGCTGCTGGGCTGTTGTTCCCTCTGTAATACGTTGACTGGGACATCTGTTGAAATCAATAGACCATTAGGAAGTACCCTGTAAGGAGTGAAGTGTTGATCCAAGTGAGGATGGACCCCAGGTGGAGGGTTTGGACGTGTCAGCTGGATTACAGAACCTTTGCTAAAGCAAAACTTTCATGCCTGCTCCCTTTAAACTGCCCTGAGTGTTCAGAGCAATCCCCTTGCTCCCTTTGCTTGTCCTTCATGTTTGGTGTATTTGCAGTTCCTGCGGGTGGGCACGCTGCATTTAAATGAGGCTTCGGTCATCATGACCTGCTGCTCCTCATCCCACAGTCTGGCAGTGATGTGACAGTGCTGGATTTCGGATGTCAGAAGATTAATTGGTGCTGAGTACGTGCTGATCAGTGGCGCAGAGACAACACTGTGCGGGGCTGGTGGTGAATGAGTGCAGAAGGGTTGATGGCGCAGCGTGGTGTTGCACGTGGACTCAAGGACTGCCACAGCCTTCTCAGGAAAATCCTTTTGTCCCCCAAGCTCTGCCTGGCTTTCTGTAAAATGAGGAAAACAGGTCTCTGTCTATTAGTCTGAGCTTTAGGAAGCAGGCCTAGTGTCCCAGTCTTTGTGCAGTAATGAATTCCCTTATGCTGGAAATGAGGTGTTGCCTGCAGCACTGGCTTCTGGTATGAAGGCAGGAGCCACATTGTAGCCAGAGCTAAATCTGTGGTGTTGTCTTCAGTAGAAAGTGCTTGAGATGGGAAGGGGCTCACAAGGGATACTTACAAGAAAGGTGTCCCAGTGTCTGTGGATGAGTTTCCCCTCTGGATGAAGAGGGATGCGATGGTGCTTTCCTGAGGGACGTAGGTTGGCTTCCTAGCTCAGGCACCCATCAAACTGCAAAGTTTTGCTGCAGACTGATTCACAGCTCAGCTCTGGGCATGCAGTTGTAGGCATGGCCTCCTCTGCCAACCTGGCTACCTGACAGCATGGCAGGTCTTGCCTCCAGCATGGCAGGTCTTGCCTCCAGCATGGCAGGTCTTGCCTCCAGCATGGCAGGTCTTGCCTCCAGCATGGCAGGTCTTGCCTCCACCCACTTTGAGTCTCTCCACCGGTGTCTATACAGCTTTAGGCTTTGCTGGGTTAGGAGAAGAGTACAGAGGGCCAGGGGACAGGCAAACATGTTCTTCCCCTTGTGTCATTGCCATGTTTTAGCACAGTTTTATCTGGTATTTCCTAGAGTTAGCCCTGAGCAACTAAATGGAAGTAAAAATGGGGAAATCCACATGGAGGAAGAATACCAGGTTTGGTAAGCTCCAGCCTGGCTTCTTGGATGGCTTCAGGAAACCCTTGAGAGACCAATTTCCAGGGACTTTCTCTGAAAACAGGGACATTCTGACCTGTGTTGGTTACAGAGGACACAGCTTTGCTTCATTTCCCTGACTGTTTTCTGTGCTTCTGTCTCATTTCCATTGCTATTCTTTAACCTTGGCCTTGCCACCTCCTGACTGCTCTCCAAAAAGTGCAGTAGTGATGATAACATGCTTCTTTCATCTGCAAAGCATACTTTTACCTATTGATGAAAACGTCCATAAGATACTACTGTACTGCTGGTAGGGGCAGGATTTTCTGCCTTGGCGTTCCGGATCTGCCAGGCTTCTCTTGCATATCTAGATGGTCAGGAGGGTCACCAACCTTGCAAAGTTTGCAGATGGGAGCAATGCTTCCTGATATTTCTCATAACCATCTCTAGTCATTATTTTAACTAGGGGAGAAGGGATTGAGCTTGTTACTTGTGTGAGACTGAAGGTGTATCTAGTTTGTGGCAAGCAGTTTGTAGGATAGTGGCCCTTTGGGAGTTAGGCTGAGATAAAAGAACACATCACTGCATCTTCCCATGGCTGTGCCTGAAGTTTCCAAGTTACACCACCACTTATTATCAGCTTCTTGCCCACAGTGCTACTGATTAATACATGTTTCCAGCTTCCATCATGCATGAAGTTAAACACGATGTCTCCTGAAATGCTGAGTGTCTTCTTCCCTGCACCCTCATGGTGATGGACTAGGGGCAGATCTGCTGAGGAGGAAAGAAAAACCACTTGAAGACAGGGAAATGTGTTTTTGCACTCTGGTTCCAAGCTGAGATTGGTGGAGAAAAAGAGCGGGGACTGAGCTTCTGTGTAGCATGGTGATCTGTCAAGAGCAGTGGCAGCTGGGAACTGCATGGCTCAGGAGGCTGGGTAATGGGCTATGAAAGTCCTTTGCCTCTGGGTTCACAGCGTTCATCCAGGCACTGGCCTGCAGTGAGGGAATATTGTTGCTCTGGCTGAGCTGCTCAGTGGTTTCTGGGAAAATAAAAGGACTCACAGCTGCTCTGACAAGCCCTATTCCTGCTGTGGCTCCTAGCAAGTGCTTAGGGAACCAAGAGCTGGTTTTGACAAGACTGTTTTTGTCCCATTGGAAATTACTGGGAGAAATGGCTCCAATTAGACCAGATGATACTGGTGCACACTTGTGACTTGGGCACACAAATATTTTCTCATCTGTTTGCTTCCAGATAAGGAAATGTGTGTGCTCAAATCAAAAGAACTGAAGAGATGGGCTGGTTATCAAAAAGCAGTAACGGGATGAGCTAGCAAGTGAATGGGAATGTGTTCATGTGGGCAGATCGAACCTTGTCAGTGGTAGTTGGGAGCCTGGAGAATCATCCAAGGTTACAAACAAGTCCCTGATGGTCCCTTCCTGGGAAAGGGATGACTTCACATGTTGACGGAAACCACTACTTACTCTTGTTATCACTGCCTTATGAAAATGTTGCTGTGCCAGATCCTGGAGAAGTTTGCACCCAAGATGGAGAATTTGCACCCTTCTTAGCTGAAGGACCAGCTGTTTCAAAGCTCAGAAAGGGAGCGGTATAAAAAAACCACTTGTTCAGGAGAGAACTGGGGAGTGCTGGAAAGGTGGCATATGCTTTTGGTGACTTTGCGGGTGTCAACAGTGACAAGGCGTAAACCCATGAACCTCTCTGGGTAAGGCTGCAGTCGGCTGGAGGTGATGGAAATGCTAAAAGGCCGGTGCGAAGTGTGGCTGCCTCAGCAGCTGTAGGCAGGGAGTGAAATAATTGGCTTGACCTCGGGATAGGTGTCAGACAGGCTTGTGCTCGAACGCCGGCTTGTTTCAAGAGACATCGGAAAAAAGTGTTCAAACGAACCACTGGTGGAAAATCTACAGGAGGGTGCTTTGTAGCCCTCAGAGGATGGGAGAGTAGTTGTATGCTGTATGCTTCACCGATGAGACTGGCCTAAACGGACCTTCGCAGGAAGACTGATGAAAATTTTTCGGAAAGAGGTTCGGGAAGAAGACACGTTAGATCTAGAGAGCTGATGTGGCAAGACAGTGGTAATATCCAGCTTGGCAAATATATTCCTATGCGGACCTTGAGAGACTGCAACGCTTTACCCTGCCTATGTATTTTAGGCCCCTTGGCAGTGTGGTGACAAGGAACTTCAAGCATTGCCTCAAAATCTGGTGTCAAGCTGGGCGTGTGACCCTGCTCTAGCTAAACTTGCCTGCTCTTAGAATAGGGCACCATGTTACAGTGTAGTGTAAAATTAAAGTGGTGGTGGCTGGTTCAGGATCTTTGTACTGCGTGGGAGACAGGCGTAGGGGAAACCTGGCATTCAGAAGCACTCTGAACTGGGAAGATAAGAGATGGCAAAGCACTAAGCCCGTGCAAAGCATGGCTGCAGCCTGGATTTACAGCACCATCAGTGGTGATGGATGTCAGGGTGTGTGGGTTAAAGGAGTGAAGGGTTGAAGCCAGAGTGAGCCGATGGGGCTGGCAGCTGCTGAGCAGGGCATCCTGGCAAAGCTGTGACCTGGCTGGAGAGTCTGGAAGCACACAGAGGCGGTGAAGGATGGAGGGAGGTGGCTGACTACTGGCTTCTGAGTGTGCGTTTGCTGCTGGTGGTGCTGGTACCCAGCTGTGCTGCACAGCATAAGGCAGGAGGGAAGGGATGGGGTGCCCAACCGGTTGTGCTGAGCGCAGGATGCAGTCTCGTCTCTGATGCTGGGGCTGGGGGGGCTGCTGTGAGCTGCTGTCATGGACTGAAATCCTTCTGTTAGGGACCAGGGGCCGTTTCATTTACCTTAACATCCAGTGCCAGCTCCCAGGAGCTCCTTGGGGCTTTCTGAGCCTTTGCATGGCATTATTGCAGTGACCTTTCCCCAATTGCTTTGGGCTCAGTATCAGCACAGTCTACCTCTGTCTGTATTGAAAATAGGATTACTTTCTACTTTCCACCTCAAGAGGCAAATTGGAGTCCACGAAGCCTGATTTAAGCCGTTAAGGCATTCCTATTAATTAGTCTCCTTTCCAGCAAACTCCCTGGAAGGAGAAAAGGCAGAGAGGTGAGATGCAACCCTTCATCTCTGGGGTGGGCTCTGCTGGAGTTGTTGGGGTGGTGTGTTTTTGTTTCTTTTTTTTTTTGTCGTTTATTCTGCTCCTGAGGTAAGTATGCTCAGTAATGTTCCGTGGGGGGAGAGCAGGGTTTAGCAAACAAAGCCCTGTGAAAAGGGAGAGCCAGAAATAGAAAGGCTGTGAATATAGAAGCCCCGGGCAGTGTCTTCCTCTGCCTGGAAGAAGCTTTCCTTATTACAAAAGCCACCCTCTGACTGGCTCTCTTATGGCCCCAAGCAGTCAGGGGAAAGCAAGCCCATCAGAGAGGCTTTTTTTTTGGGGGGGGGCACATTAAAGACCTACTCATAAAAGAAGCAGCAGGAGGGAAGGTGGGGAAGGGAGGAGGAGGGAAACAAAGGGAAGTTGTAGCTAGACCTTCTTTCAGTCTGTGAAAACACTCTTGGTATTAACCCTTTAGCAGTGCTTTGAGCATCCTCGCTCGAGCCCTGAAAATCTGCTAATTAATTCACAGGCTTGTATAAGGGTAATAAGAAGATGGGAACTGAGTCCTGAAGGTTTTGGTGGGTTATTCATCACCACTCTACCCTTCCTCGCCCCTCCTGGCAGGCAATGGCGTGGTTCCTAGCAAGCATATCCCTGCAAAGGACAGGTCTTCTGGTGGGGAAGATTTCAAAGCTGTTTCAAGGAGACTGGAAGCTCTCATACCTTTGAGTTTTGTTCCAAATGAGAAACTTGCCTGCTGGTTTGAACTTTCTGGTCTGGCTCAGGAATCTTCAATGAAACTGTCTCTTTCAGTGAGAAACCAGTGAAAATTTTGCACAGGGCCCAATTTGGACTATGTTTTGCCAAAGAAATGTTCTGCTTGTGATTGATCCTTATAAATAGAAGTGCGGGTACAAAAGAGAAAGTTCCTGGGACATAACTTTGAATGGCTGAAAGGAGGCAAATGACTGGGAAGGAAACTTGGGGGAGATCTGGAGTATAAGGCTACTGAGTCTCACATGCCCATGTTAAGGGTATGGACGTGAAGTCCTCTCTGGATAGAGTGTGACAAGTATTAAAAGGTTAAAAAAGATCAAAAGCCAGAGAGAGTTCTGGGCTTTACAAAATGATGCTCAGTGTAGTTATGTGGTACCCACAGAAGACAATATTCTCGTGAAACTCCACATCTCAGGTTTTTTGAAGAAACTTTTTTTTTTTTTATTTTGTGTGTGGGAGGTAATGGAAATGCATAGGAAACATGAAAATGCTGGTGTCAAATTGATTTCTGCGAATTTTCCTAAGAACGGGTTTTGATTTTGCAAGTAGCAGTAGTCAGTCATGCAGTCGCAGCACACCTGTGTCTTACAACATCCCAGTATCTTCTCTGTTGATACCCTTCAGCTGGATTATGTCTTAATATAAAAGGGTTACAACCATGCTTTTTGTGCCTTAGACGTTCCACCTAGCTTCAGACAGACTGCCCCACACCAGAAACAATACCCCTGTTTCTGGGAGAAAGGTTTGCAAAGATTCGCCTTGAAACTGCAATTTCCAAACAATACTTCTCTTCCTCACCAGGCCCTTCCCAACTCTTGTGGCCCTGCTTTATCTGAAGCAGAAGCCGTCTTGATTCCTTACATGTACACCAGCAAGGCTACAATGGGGGATACTATGTCTGACAAGGAGCAGGCATGGGGTGAACAAACCAAGCAGCTTGTGCAGAAAGTTCGGAGGGGGGTGTAGAGTTCATTCCTTGTGTGCAAGCGGCAAGTAAGTTTGTTCCACTGATGTTTCATTTCTCATCGCTAACTTTCAACAAAAAGTGACTGGGTAATTCAAGACATGAAATAAGGGACATATGAACACAAACCATGTGGTGCCATGGTGCTAACCTGAACTACTTGCACCTAAATTATCTCAGAAATGTGTATGTCAGCTAAATGCAGTTAGAGGTCTGGGGTGACGAAGAGTTGAGGAAGGGTTAAGTAGAAACAATGGGATAAACTGGGCGGGGGAAACATAGGCTGAATACCAGGAAAACATTTCTTCAATCTAAGGTCACTTGGGCTTCAAGAGGGGGAAGGGGCAGCTTGCCAGGGCTGCCTTCCCCAGGCGTGGGATGGCTGTGGGGTTGGGGATGTGGAGTGCAGGGGAATTGGGTTCAATGAAGAAGCAGGCTGCTTGGCTGGATGGGTGTTTTCTGCCCCTGAGTGCTCATGAGGGGCTGGAAAGGGAAATGTCTTAAAGCTTGTGTGCCCTGAGGGCTTTTACAGCAGCCCAGCGGCAGAGTTGGGAGCTGAAATAAGAAAGAAGGAAAACCAGGGAGGGAGTGAGGAAAAGGAGTGGCCTTAAAGGAATTAATTGGAAACATTTCCCTGAAGAATAGACAACAATCATTGTCCAGAGTAAGTCCTCTCCTATGAGGAGAGCCTGAAGGAGTTGGGGCTGTTCAGCCTGGAGAAGAGAAGGCTCTGGGGAGATCTTATTGCAGCCTTCCAGTACCTAAAGGGGGCCTACAGGAGAGCTGGGGAATGACTTTTTACTTGTAGCCATAGGATGAGGGGGAATGTCTTTAAAACTGGAAGAGGGCAGGTTCAGATTAAATATTAGGAAGAAATTTTTCACTTTGAGGGAGGTGCGGCACTGGAACAGGTTGCCCGGAGAGTTTGTTGAGGCCCCATCCCTGGAGGTGTTCAAGGCCAGGCTGGATGTGGCCTTGGGCAGCCTGGTCTAGTGGGAGGTGTCCCTGCCTATGGCAGGGGGGTTGGAACTTGATGAACTTCAAGGTCCTTTCCAACCTAAACCATTCTATGATTCTAAGTATCTGGAAAGAGAGGTGTGAAAGGGACAACTTTGGTTGCGAATCAGGCTGATTAGGGATCCCTGTGGAGCAGAGCAAGATGGTAGGCTGGGGTTACGCTCAGACTTGGCACGACAGTGCCTATGGGGGTTTCGGCTATAACATTTTTCTGCGCCCCCTGCCCTGGAAGAGAGGTCAGGTTGGCACATCTGGAGGAAATCGTGCCTCCTGCAGCCTGATTTTCTGCTGTGGTAGAAGTGGGTCTAAGTCACACCTGGATAACCTTCTGCAACCAGGCTGCAAAGTGGATGTGCAAAGGTAAGCTGTTGTGTGCAGATATGACAGAGCTCCTCTGTCTAAGAGGAGGGTGGATCTACATATAAAATATATAGAATAAATATAGAATCTTGGAAGAATTATTTTCTTCATTTAGTTTTTGGGGCTATTCAGCCCTTTGTGCTGAAGACAGTTTACAGTATGTGATTGAAAGGAAATGAAGCCCCAATGAGACACTGGAATACGCCCTAGCTTTCCTGTATTGTACCTTTCTACTAAAAAATAACTCTGAAAAATGGATTTTCCTTTTGCTCTTAAAGTTTATGCAGAATGGTTTGGGGTCAAGCCTTTCATTGTCCTTGCAAGGGTGTCTGAGTGGAGACAGTCTTTGTGTGCTGAAGTTTGACGACTGCCTTTTGAAAGGCTGCGGTCGCAGCACAGAGCAGAGATGGCTGACACAGAAATTAATTCACCTATTGGTCAGCTTACTCAGTTGTGCCTCTGAGCTCGTGTAAGTGTCACCCCAGTTACTAGAAATCCTCTTTAATTCTTAGTTCTTAGTTGCTAATTCAAGTATCAACTGAAGCTGCACAAGAAAATGCAAAGACCAATGTTCATGACTTGAAGAAGTCACTTGAGAGAATTGTTCAAGGTATATTTATACACCTGTGCAGTGTGAAGGAGGCCACTGAGCTGTTACCATTATCAGCAGAACTGTAACCAGGAAACCTCACAAAACCATTAAGTTATTTCAGTCCACCTCTGAAGCTCTCAGAAGAGGAGGCCAGATGGGAAAGGAATTTATCATTGAATCTGAAGGTATTGGTGCCTGGGCACAAAATGTCTGAGGACAGTTAGTATATGAAGGCTACTTTGCTATATGAAATTGTGTGGTGGACACTTGGTGTCATCCCACTCCCTGATCTAACTGGCCTCCTTTAATTGAGCTTTAGTAAAGACATGGATGCATGAGACGGTGTTGGGGGGAACTTGGGCCTCCTCCTTCTCTGCAGAGTCAGAGTTGAAGAACTGATTGGGATTGTTTACTTTCAGGACTAGTGGTGGCATCACTTGTACACGGTGTGAAGGACAGTGTTGTTCAGTCAGTCCTTGGCTTTGGCCTTCCCAGTCTCACAGGTGGTGCTGACGGGTCTGTGGTCTCAACACCTGGATGCTCCCAGCTGGTGACTGGGCAGCTCCTGAGTGACGCTGACTGCTGGCCATCGGTGATAAGCATGCTTTTTGTTAAAGACCACTCACTGGGACAAAGAAATACAAAGTGGATGTCATTAGAAATGTTGCGGTTTAGCCTGCCATATGGATATGCCATGCTCTCCGTGCTGGCACTACTGCAAGTCCCCTACACAGATGTGAGCAAGGAAGAGCGCAATCAGTATTAGAAGGGATTGCATTGACTGAGAAACCACTAGGGCAAATGTAGGCTTTGCGTTTTCTGCCAATGGTGACATGAGGGCAAAAATATAAGTGGTGAGGTGTTGGTTAGAGTCTGACCAACCTGCCAGACCCTCCTACCTCCCCAATACTCCCTTGAGAACCGGCTACAGCTGCAGGCAGTGACTGAAAAGACATGACACAGTTAATGAATGGGAGAAAAATCAAAGCGGTGTATCTCACCCTACAGTCATCTTGGCTAGTGGCAGAGCATGGGTAAATGGTGGTGGGGTAAAACAGCTGGCCCTGGCTGCAGCCACAGGGAGGGTCCTAGGGCAGCCTAGGAGAGCAGACGGTGTTGGGCTGTGTGCTGCTCTACATGATCAGCAGTTTGCTTCCTTGCTGGAAATCCTCCTTCTGCTTGGAGGAGCTCTCACTCTCCCTTGCTTTCCTTCCATCTCCCTTGGTTTTCCTCTCCATGTTGTAGTAATTCTGCTTGGGTGAGACAGAACTTGGTTTGCTTTTAACAGCAGAGGAAATCCACCAAACACTTAAAACTGGGATGCGATATGCTTGTTCTGTAATGGTGAGTGGGTGGCTGCAAGACGCCTGGGGGCTGCCTGGAGATGCTTGAGTAGAGTAAACAGGGATAGGAAGTCCCTACCCAAACAGAAGTAAGAGCGGAGACCTAAACTATGGTTGTAAGATGAGCAAGTACAGAAAAGACTATGTGATATTGCATGTAGTTTAAAGCTTTGCCTTCATCATCCCCTCATGGTGTTTGTAGGGAGAGGAAGCCCCAGGAAAGGGGGCTGAACATCTTGAGCCAAAATATCAAACAGGATGGACAGTGCTCATGTCGCACAGGGCCCAGCTCCTAAACCTGGTAGAAATGATCTCCAGTGCCCTGTCACCTAGGGAAAGCAACCCAGTGCAGCAGAATTACTACAGAGAGCTTTGGATTTGCAAGGGAATGGCAGCATTTTATTTTGTTTCCCTTTCCTTTTTAAATTGGAGCAAAGTTGTTCCTCCCTCCTCAAACCACCAGACTGAAGTTCCAATCTAGTTTGCACCCACAAAACCACACTGAGTTCAGCATGTGAGCTGAATTTAGCCTTTGACCCTGAAACCCCACGGTAGTTGAGACACCTCGGTTCTGGGTTTGGCCAGCCTGTATGAAGGTACACTCACAACTCAGCCCTGGGAAGTGGGGGAGGAGAACTTGCTGCACTCTTGCTGTTTGGCCCTTCGGGTTTTGCAGCAGGGGCGTTTGCCGCTCTCAAGATCAGAGCCTGAATGTGTTGGGCTAAGAGCTTGGGCACCACGGCTCCTAGATCTGGGAGCCCACCCTGGAAAGTTTGCCATGGTAGTCTGAAGCATAAAACTAGAGGTGGGAGGAAAAGCAGCTGGTTACAAGCCTGTTCTCTGCTATGTTTTCTAGTCCATTAAAGGACTCTGTTAAACTCTGAGAACAAGGGAGTTGGGACCTCTGGGTGACCAGTGTTCAAAAGATCCTCTGCACTGGCATAAGACCAACATCAGTTGTTGATCTTTGGGTAACTGGATGAAGGAAATACAGACTTCTTGCACTGAAAGAAGGATGATCTTACAGGTTTTGATGGAGAACTAGGTTTGATTGGGAGGTTGGGTTGGACTGAAGTCCCCCTCTGCCACAGACTTTCAGTTTGACCACAGTCAAATCACTTAATTTCTGACCCTGCTGAATGCAGTGACAAAACTCTGACTTCAACAGGGTTGGGAATTCAGCTAAATAGTTAAAAAATTACTATATATTTGGTTGTCACATGAAGTGACATCTGTTGTTGGACCCAAAGTCTGCACAAGCTTGTGTCTCTGACGCCAGGCAGCAGTGAGAGGCTGGGGATAAGGGCATGAAGAACAAGGCATGTGTAGAACAATCGCTTTTTAATATTTTTTTTTTTTTCATAACGTGCTTGCTATCGTCTTAGAAAACCTGACATTTGAGTCATTCTGTTCTCTCTGTGCCTGCCTTGGTTATCTCTTTGCTCCTGGTGAAAATGATTTGACACGCAGCAAGGCCAACGCAGCGTTTCGAGCCTCCTCGCCTCTGCCTGCCTTCCAGCGTGGTAAGCAGCGTTATCACATGCTCAAGTGAAAAGCCCTCCCTAGGCTTTGAATCAGATGCTTTCAGAACAAGCCCCGAGTTCCTGGGAATATTTAAAGCAGCACACAGGAGGGTTTTTTTTTTTTTTAGCTCTGCATTGACATTCCAGTGTTATCAACCTCCAGAGCTTGTTGCTTGCGTAGGAAGGAGAGCCATGAATGGTCCAGGCATGTGATGTTCCATTCACTTAACCCTATCTCTTATCAGCACACACGAGGCTGCTGTCTGTTGTGGAGAGCTTTTCCATTACCATTAGCAGCTTGTTTCTGCCCCCTAAGCTGCTTTTCGGTTTTGTTTTTGTTTTTTGTTTTTTTTTTTTTATCTATCTATCTATATATCTCCTGCCTGTTCCTCTCCCCAAGGTACTCATCCATCTGTAACTGCAGGCATCTCATTTTCTTTGAAATCCCTTTTGCCCTGCCTGTTCCGGCAAGCCCAGGGCAGGCTATTCCAACTTGATGCGGCGGCACTTGGGCTGTGTCCTTCCCCACCTAACAGTTTTGGAAAGAGCCTTCTCTGAGGAAGTAACAGCAGTACGTGTGTGCTTCAGAGGATGCTGATGGGCAGGGGGATTGGTGGTGCAGGGAGCAGTTCCCCGCAGCCAAAAATCAGCCCCACATGTCCCCTTAGCATGATGGTGAGTGAAATTAAAGCAGGTGCAATACACAGTTATAAATATACAGGTAGTTAGCTGTAGGTTATTATGTCTTTACAGGTAGACACGGGATCAAGCAACAACTCCAAGGGCCGAACTTTGCCTCGTGCATCGGTTGCAGCTTGATTGCCACGATGGGCACCACTGTGACACACCATTGTATGTGGAAAACCTGACCCCTGAAGGAGAAGGAGTCCTTTGGAGAGACTGATTAAGACAACCAGGCCATAGAAAAAAAACCCCAACAACTTTGCTATTTGCTTAAGAGATTAGATAAGCTGACAGAAGTGCAGAAGACAATTGTTTACACACGCACACAGACACATACACCAGGAAGAAAATTCTTTTCCAAAAATAACTGCTTACTTTTTATTTATAGCTTCCCCCCCCTTCCTTTCTTCTGAGATGAAGCAGAACATTTACATAAGGGGCAAGGAGATCTGATGATGAATAACTATTACTTGTGCAGACCAAAGTCCTCATTAGACCTGCCGGCAGGGATAGATGTCTGGGCCTAGCGGAGCACCAGAATTAGCAAGTACCATTTAACTGTCTGAAGTCTTTAACTAACAGTAGACAATCTTCTAGAAGTTCAGTAGGATATTTTTTTTTTTTTTAAAGCATCTAAATGATAACAGCCCTGATTTCTTCCGTCTAAAAAATTTCATGGGACAGAAGCAAAGGCTTAGCTTGTGCCTGAGCTATGCTCTATTCATTTTGGCTCCCACTCTCACCCCCTTGATGACCTCCAAGCCAACAAGATATGTGTAATGGTGACACTGGGGTAGGTAAGGCAATGCTACCATCTGAATTTTACAGAAGAAGGAAAAAAGGCACACTGTTTGGACATTTCCTGTAGGCCTTTCTGTAGATATCTGTGGATCTGTGCTTATAAGCCACTGACCCAAGATCACTCAGACAACTTTGGGCAGAGCAGAGAAGTGATGATGCTCCATTGCCAGGTCACCTCTATGTGCTGCTTTGAGACCAGGGTATGGACCTGTGGGGGACGTGCTTCCTTCTAGCACTGACTTCTGCTAAAATAAAGCAGCTGCTAGCCATGAAGCTGCCTTTCCTCTCCCAGTAGCCCACAACCTCTTGTGCTGCCCTCAACTGCTTGGCAGGACATCCTCCCTTCTCATCTAGGGTCACAATGCCACCACTTTGCAGAAGGGACTTTGCAGCTGGCAGGTAGGGGCTGCCCCAGATGCTGAGCACGGTCTGGTTTCACAGCTGCAGCACTCAACTGTGGCCACCTCAAGGTAATCTTATTTTCTGCTCCAGTGTTGCTACCACATTTCTTTGTAGTGGAAGTGCTTGTGGTGTCCTGAGTGCTGGACTGCGGTGTTGGAGGATGATGAAGGCAGAGGAGGAGGCTGGTTATAAAGGAGAAGCCTCGCTCTCCATAGTGCGCAGAAAACCTTTGGCAGTTGCCACCACCGGGAAGAGGATCATGGGAGAAAGGGCATGGCTGTTTAATGAGTTTTAGAAATGCGTTCTTTAGCTCTGCGTGCATGTATTTTTAGTCTCATAGGGTACAGAACTAAACTTTGAACAAAAATAGCTAACCACTTACATAAGATCCTTGCTTACAAAACTCCCAGAGCTTAAGCTCTCCGGAGGCTTCTGGAGCAGAGGGCTGTCAATCAAATCAAAGCCATGACTCAGGCGCGTACGCACATCTCAACAATGCAAAGTCAAGATTTGCAGTGTTTACACAGGATACTCTGCACAAGGCGTGTGATGGCAAATGCAAAGCACTAGCTCCGCCGTCTCAAAGACAAGGCAGGGTGTTGACCGGAGTGGAGAGATGCAGATGGGGCAATGCTTCCCCTTTCTTCCCACTTGCCCATGACTGGCCAGCAGGAGGAAGGGATGAGGGAAGGATTTTCATTCTATGGGTCCCTGTTTTTTACTTTGTTTAGGCCTTCTGGATCAGTAGGCAGAGTCCAGACACTGAGCCCTTGCTCTCTGATGCCTTGCAGTGGGAGCTGGTCATCTGATACAGCTCAGTTTTAGTGTCCCTGCATCCCTGCCACTGCTGTGATTAACAGTCCTAGCCAAGAAGCTCTGGAGCTGAAGAGGTTTGGAGTCACAGCTCTCTCCTTGACCCTCTGCCCAGGACAGAGGCATACTCACGCTACAGGGAAAGTTACCCGGCCGCAGCCGGGGCTTCATTTATTCCAGTGATAAACAGGGGAGTATAGGGTCAAGGGTGTTCATTCTTTCCATTTGCACTTTGAACACGCGTGGTTAGAGATTAGTAATGTGTCATCCTTTCTTCATCCTGTTTTCCCTTGGCAGCCATGCTGTACATGGATGAGCCTGGGCAAGTAGGTGATACTGGTTTGTTTGCCAAAAGTAACATTAGGTTGTGATAGCACACGTTGACTCTAAAGAACCGATTCTGCTGAACATGCTTGTTTTCCTGAGACACCAAGGTGGAATAGGTTTCGGTTAAAAATAACCGACCTCCCCGTGCTGAGCCTAAGCATTTCTTCTTGGGAAGACATTTTTAACCACAGATGGTCACCAGATGCAGTGGTTATCAAGGAGATCAAAGCTGGAAGCCCACCAGCTGAATTCTTTCCTTTTGCTATCACTCCTTCTCAAGTGGAGCACCTTCTTGGTCATCCTCTGGTGAGAAGGGAAACATCTGGTTTGGGGGCTATATGTGGGAAACATCGGGTCAATAAGAGATATGTGGTGACGGGTGTACGTGTGCATGCTTGGGAACAAACATGCACTGTGGTGCTGATGGATTCTGAGAAAGCCAGGGCTGTCCATCGTGTCTCGAAATAGCTCATGAAAACAGGCAGCCTTACGCTGCTTCCATACTCCGCGATGGAGGTATACAGCCCTGAAATGTAATTTGTTATGCAATTTATCGAAATAGTTATCCTCCAGGGGCTTTAGAGCCCTAGCAAAAAGAGACAAGGAAAAACAAGGGACTAACTTTCTTCACCGAGATAAATAGTAAATTGTTTTCTGAATGCCTTGGAGTGATTTTATTGGGAGTCTTATTCGACCTCAGAATACAGTGGTGCATTTATAGAAAGGTTATTTTTATCTTAGCTATGTGGAGGGGTGGTGCTAAAGCATCCATATTTTTAGTGACCGGGAAGGGAGTATCTTCCACTTCCCCGTCTTTTCAACAGTGTCAGCTTTGGATGCTGCTGTAGATCAGATCTGTCCTGTCTGTCTCAGAGATACACGCACACATCACATGTAAGAATGCATATCTGTTCTACGGTCATATACATCAGGGAGAAGGCACGGTATAGCAGACTGGGCACTAGGCAGATTTCCTTTCTCTGCTACTTTTCTTCAATGCATCAGACCAGGTGTACTGCTTGCCTACAGACTCAGTGCTCTGACACCAAAATGTGGGGACACCTTCCCTGCATCCCAGGTGTGCTGTGATGACAGGATTCATAGCTGCTCTCATATAGCAAGGCTGAGCTACGTTGCACACAGGTACCATCACTTGCTTCGGTCTCAGCCACCAGCCTGACATATCTCATGTTGGCAGTTTCTACCTCCAGCTAATTTTTATTTTTTTTTTATTATTTAAAGAAGTTCAGATGCTTCTGAAAACAAATGTAGTGAAAATTCAGTGGTTCTCCCCAGTTAATATTCTGGCAAGCTGCTTCTAGAGTGGCTCTAATAGTCATACTGCTGGGAATGATGAAATTTGTTGGGGCCTGCTCTGTTTGCCAGGCTCGTACACCTAGGTCTTGCTATGTCAAACCTCTGGGGAGGGGGAAGGGGAAGTAATTTGCATATGCCCATATGGATTTTACAGAGAAATTCCCAGAAGATTTTTATATGCTTTAAGCAAGTCCAAGCCCAGGACTGAGTAAGACTTTGGCAGCTGGCAGGTCTGGGGCCAAATACCGGAGTGGGAGGCAAGGAGACTTCCTCTGCTGTTAGTATTCACACTGTTGATACAAAGATCAAACAAAAATCCCCAAGAATATTAATAGACCTGTCTTCAGAGCAGAGCCTGAGTATGGTACAATAAAAAGGCAAACGGAGGGGCGTAAAATGAAATCCCGGATTCTCATTCAGTGAGTGATCACGATCCAGAATAGGAAGTGAATGTGGGAGGGGGAAGTAGTCTGCAGTCATGTAGTTGATGATTATGTAGAACTTCCTACACAGGGAGCTAATGAGCACACTCCCAAATCTTTCACTTTGTAGCTTAGGCAAAAGTTGTTATCTTTCAGTGTGGGCTGCTCTGAATAACATAGCATGCACATACCCCAGACCTGTGTACAATACATCCTTTTTAGGATGGCTCCTGTATATTAGTGGATATGGGAATAGGGCTGCACATACAAACATAGGTATGTGTATTTATAAAAGCTGGTCCTGACGGTACATGTGTGAGAGGAGGGAGTGCGAGGGCTGGTAGTAAGTTTATGTCTCCACAGAGCTCAATGCACGTGTCCCTGTACCCCCAAGAAATCTGTACTGGACCTTCATGAAGACTCATGTTTTGTCCAAGTCCCACTGTAGTTGCTTAAATCTGTTCTGCAAGCTCCCTTGATACCTCGTTGTTGGAGGGAACAAACCCCAAAGGCCTTTAGAAGTTCTTATTAAGCACTGACTCCTGTAGCTCTTGTCTAACACCAGCTTTTTCTGCACAATTTGCTGTTTCCACAGCCTGGATAGGGTCCAGGATACAAGAAGGTTTTGCTATTGATTTTTACAGGACTAAGATGTCGCCGTAGGTGTTTAGCATCACTGCTGTAGCTGTGCAACTCTACATCTCTGCCTAGGCAGGCTGTAGGAGTAAAGTAAAATTTACCCCAATCACACCTGAGACGACTTTCTGTCCCTGCACAATGGCCTTTCCTAGGATGTTCAAAGACAGCAGATTTAAATGCAGAAGCAAGTCACAGACAGGTCTGATCTCTAGCACTTCATTACAAACAGGAGAACAGAACTAGCATGGAAATGTAATTTCCTTACCCTCATCAAGTAATACCTTGACTGCTTGCCCAAGTGCGGCCAGTCAAGGGCCAGCTACCATCAAAAGTGGCCAGTGTTGTCTTTATTTAAAACTCCATGTAACCAAATGAGCTTTTCTTAGCAGAGGAAAGGCAGATACGTGCTGAGTCTTGTTTGTACCCGCAATGCCACGTGCATGTTCCTAACTTTTTATAGAAACACTCTTGATTCTCTGGGTGTGGGTTCATCTGCGGGGATTTATCCCACCAGTTGGTCTAATCAGCTCCCAAAATTGAGTGATCATGGGAAGCTGTGCAGTGAAAATAACTCGTGAGAACCGAAAAAGAAAAATGCTCAGGACATCCAGGATGATAATAAAAGTGAGTGTTGCAGGGCCCTGTATAAGCTTGCTGCACCAAGGGCACAGAAGTAGCTACCCAAACCATTTTGGCTCTTCCAGCCAACAGAGCTCTTCCAGCTCATGTTGCGACATTTCAGCATCCGTTCTGTGCAAGAGGAGCTGGTGCAAACCTGCCCCAGGGGCACGCACGGCTACAGCACAGCCTCCCTCCTGCTGAAACACCATGGAGTACCCATGGCACCTCTCCTGTGGAGGTGGCGGGCTCGCCGGTGATTTCGGCATGGCTACACCCACAGTTGGCTTTCAAGAATCTCAGCCTACAACGTGGCTGGGTTTCTTCCATGCTTACCCATGAACATGCACACTTCTTTAATCCAGCGCCAAGCTTCCTACTCCTTCACAAAGTACTCGCAGCATCGATTTCCAGTCTTTGCACTATGGGAGCAATAACTAACCAAGCTGTAATGTTTTCCATTGCATATTTAACTTTGCATGCATGGCGTGTCATTGCCAGAGCTTTTATTTTCAATTCTGCGGCCTGAGGAATGCATGCATGAGGTACATCATTCGTGAAGGAACCCTTTCAAAGTGATGCCTTCTCCACCACAATTTTAAAGATCAGCGCACGAGCAAATCGCTGCCATTCCGACAGGGCGATGCTATAAATCTAGAAAAAGCCTGTTTTACTGTGATCCACATCTTCCAGTCAGATCCCAACCCCCACCCTCTGCTTTCCATGGTATTGTGCTGATGCCAAATCAGCAAATGTTCAGAGAAACAGGATAGGCCACAGCTGTAAACCAGTGTTGGCATCTTGTGCGTTGGGGGGTTGGTTTGTGTTTTTTGCGTGGTTTTTTTTTTTTTAGTGTGAAAGGCTGGAGTAGTGCAACATTGAAATTACATTGGCTAAGATAATAAATGGATCAGACAAATATAGCTGGACATATGCTGAGTGTGGGTATGGGTTTTTAATTTCCCTTCTTCAAACCAACATCTATAATAAGATGTTTCCTGGCTTATGTGTGAGTGTTTTTAATAGCTTCTCTTTTTTTTTTTTTTTTTTCTTGCTGGATACTTCTGGATGTGGCTGTACTAGCCAAGCCCTGCACAGTAGCTACAGTGAATATTGTTTTATAGCTTTGAGCTGAGAGTACAGTAGGTGCCATAAACTATCCTGCAAGTCCGCTCTGTCAACGGGTGAGCGCATTAGCAGCCTTTCTTTGCAAACTGAAGCAGCATTGGAGATGCCAGAGGAAAAAGGGTTTGTTCGCAGGAGAAAAGCTCACTTCTCAGCAGCTGGATGGCGGCTGTCAGAGCAAGGGAGAGTGTGCTTTTATTTTATCTGCTGCTGCAGTCATAACAGGTAGCGGAGATCTCCTTGATCTTCTCCCTCCCCGATCCCAAATCCAGTCCGTTCTGGCTCCCAGCTCTTCTCTGAGCACCAGCAGATCCCATGGCTGTGGAGCAAACAGGAGCCGCTGCAGGATTAAGGGGCAGGAGGAGCTGGTGAGCCAAAAGCTTCACGCGGTGTCATGCACACGCACACTGGCAGCAGTCAGAGCCATGGACTTGCTGTAAACCACTCTTCACGTAGGCTTTGCTGCGTCTGTACTGTGCCCTTCATGTCTTAAGCTGAGCTAATTCAGATTTATATTCTGCATCCCTGTCCCATGTTACAAAGGCAGGACACCCAGAGTCACGCCGTGCAGCGGCAGCGCAGAGCCCTGGCTGCTGCTGGCCAGGTTTCTCCATCGTTGCAAGAGCTGGTACGTCACCTATGGATAAAGTAGGGCCTTGGGGCTGGAGTGAGTCATGTATAGTGACCACTCCTTGCGTTGGACTTGAAAGTAGCTGCCAGAGGAGGCAGCTTATTAGAAGCCCTATGAAAAGTGTGTATTTGCTTAAAATCCCATCTTCAGATGTCATTTGAATGATGAATCTCAGCTTTCACTGAAACAAAACAATCACGTATCCAGCCTTAGCAGCTTTGACCTAAGTGGCTTAGAAACCTGAAGGTGTATCCAAGGTATGCTGTTATTTTAACCCACAAGATTTATTTTTACAGCCAGCGTCACGGCTGGGAGAGGCCTGAATTGCATCTGTCTTCAGACTAGAGCCAGTTCCCATGTCTCAGGTAGGACTTTCTAAGCCTCCTGCATAATACTTGAACTTTAATTTGACATGAGTCAGCATCGTAATGATGTTATGAAAAAGGCAGATATTGTACTAGGAACGTGGTCTACAAGAAAAGATTAGAGTAGCTCGTCTCCTGCTGAGACTGAAAGAAGAGAAAGCTGAGGGACGGATGTGTCTCCAGGGCACAGCAGTCCATCTGAGAGGAGGAGACACATTTCTGCTGCCATATTAAGACACTTGCATCCCACCTCCGTGGGATCAAGTATGGGAACATCCCTGATTGAAAAGGGATGATGGAGCAGTGGTGGAGCATTAGCTCCCGCTCTGACAAAGACTTCAGTGGGGGCTTTGAGCAACCTGGTCTAGTGGGAGGTATCCCTGCCCATGGCGGGGGGGTTGGAACAAGATGATCTTCAAGGTCCCTTCCAACCTAAACCATTCTGTGATTCTACAAAATAATTAACAACTTCTGTATCTCTGCTCCTCATCTCAGGAATGGGAACCTCACCATTTTTCTGCCTTATACGTGCTAACAGACAAAGTAATCAGACTTTATCATTTCAGGGCCACGTCAGTCCGTCTGATATGTAAGTTGATAGCTCCAAGTGGAAGCAGAGTCGGGAGTCAGAAGTGGCTTTAGGAAAAACTGAGTGTGAGTGTGGGCTCTCCCACGGGTGGAGAAGGACACCACCCTGACCAGCTGCAGCTGTTTTCTTCTGCAGGCAACAACACGCATTCCCCCTGGACCTCTGAAGCAATTAACAGGGGGTGGGGAAGGAAAACAGGACCCAAACCAAGCATTTCTATAGGGATACAATTCACTCCTGTGTCTTAAATACCAGCTCCCATTATGCTCGTGCCACTGCATCCCCAGGCTGACCCCAGCTCTGATGAGCTGAGCCCCAAGAGGCCCTCTTTGCAGGGTGTGCATCCAAGGCAGTATGTCTGGAATCAGCTTTACAAAGAGGGTCTGTGTCCCCCTTCCCTCCGTATCCAGCCTGGCCGTGCTCAGCTGCTGGGACAAGGAGAGGTGGGAGCAACTGCAGGGGCAGCTGTGCTACTGAGGAGCCCACCCCTTCTGCTCTGCTTGGCCGGGGCTACCCCGCTGCCAGTGCCGTGGCAATGCCACCGTCCCCCAGGCTCTGGGCTCAGCTGCCCATTCATTAGGACTGGCTGCAGACGCAGCCGTAAGTGCCCACGGCTGGTGAAAGCGGTGCTGCTGGAAAGGTGGCTCGGCAGTTGGGTGCTGAACGGGTTTTGCCCTTAGAGAAAGGACTTTCTGCGAAAGCTCCCCGGGCTGGCTAAATGCAGAGTGTTTTACTGAAAGCTCTCACCTGCTCAGCCTGTACTGTGACTGAAGCTGCGACGGAGGCAAAATTCACATTATCCTGCAATATATTGAGAATTTTTACCCAACAGGTCTGAGGAACGGGGATCAGAGCTATCTGGGCTAGCATTTCACCTTTGGGTTGAGATAGATGTCCCATGGCTGGCCTTACAACTGCTGCTCTCAGGAGCGTATTCTGACTGCACTCAGCTGATTTATCGCAACCTCAGTATTGCATGTCTCCTCATTTATTATCCTATGTATAACAGGTGGAAGAGCCAGGGTGTCTCTGTGGCAGGAGCAAATCCTGGGCTGCAGGTGCATCCTCATCTTGGTACAAAAGGCTGGAGGCATGTGGCCATAGCAGAACCTCTGCCGAGTATGTTCCAACAGGCTGTGCCTGCAGGGAGAGCACACCTCGTTGCCTCTGCCTAGAAACAGACTTTTGCTAGCAAACCTAGTGGTGTGGTGTGGTGTTTCTGTTCCCTTCCTCCAGCGGCTCTTGCTTCCCAGTGGTCACCAACACATCCACGCATCCCTTTGCAACAGCAACCCGAGGCCCAGGGGCTGTGCATGTCTCCCAGGTCAGGCAGTGACTCACGGACGTCCCTCCATCCCCACTGTCTGCATTGGGCCCCTGTCTCTTCCTACGGATGTGGTGCAAACCAAGAGTTATGATTGCGTGATGCTTGCTAAATAACGCAGAGATACCTCCATTTTGGGAGGGTGCTTAGGAAATTCTTCCTGTTCAAATAAACCCGCAGCTGGCTGCTTTCTTCCTCTGCTGGCTTGTGCTGAGCGATCGCTTTCCATCTTTCTCCATTCCAGCTTTGCAGATGCTCAGGGACACCTCACACTGGGCTGAGACCGAGCCAATGCAAAGAGCCCGTTGCGCCTGCGAAGGCCTGCATGTAAAACATCTTATATAAAAATTAATTCACTTTTTAATTCCTTCTATTGTTGCTGCAGCATCGTCCCCTCTCGGTATGTCAATCGTCACCTTCCCCCAGGGGACATTTTGGTTTTCCAGGAGGTTGCAAAGCTTTGATTGCACGCCCTGGCAGCGGGACATAGCACATAACCATCCATAAACCCTTCCAACGCTGACACCAAGTAAGATCAAAACTTGCTGGCGATGGTACGGCAGGGCACAAGGCGGGGTACACTGCAGAGTGCCTCAGGTGCCCAAAGGGTGGACGTTTTCCCTGTCGTTGGAGCAAGTGGGGTTGATAGCAATGTCCTTCCTCTCAAGCCGCAATGGGAGAAGGGGTTAATTCACTGCTGACATGAAGTGCTAAAGTGTTTCATCTGGCAGCCAGTGCCAGGTGGTAATACACTTCGGACAGAGAGATATTATGTAAAATGGAGCAGTGACCCAAGGAGGTGTAATTAGCTCTGCTGTCACATAGGAAAGAACATGTTTGTACAGATTATTTCCAATTTCTAGCAACACCTGCTCACTTGCTTTAACCAGATTTCTCAAATAGGGACTAATTAGCACTTCCTTGGAAGTCCAGCTCTCCCCAGGCAATGGCTTTACCTCTCAATCGGTATTCCTTCTGCAGGAAGGCATGTTGATTGCTATATCAGGAAAAGCCGATGGAAGCAGGAAACCATTTTCATGCCTAAAACTAATTAAAAGAGAAGAGAGAGGTTGCTGGAGCTGGCCTCGCTTGCTGATGCAGGGGGTGAGGGCTGCGTAGTGAGTTTCCTTGTCTGCATCCTTGAATGAAAGCGGTATTTTGCATCCATATCGTTTGCAAAGGCTGTGGGTGAGGGCCATCTGGTGCTGCTCCCCCAGGGTTTGAGAGCGGCAGCTCAGGGCAGCACTTGTGCCACCCCAGCAGTGGCACAGAGCTAACCCTGACCACCACGGCAGCCCGGGACCGAAGGGAACCCCTGTAGCATCTCTGCTGGAGTCTTCATCTGAGTGAGCCTGTGCCGAGAGAGGGGACAGGGCTCCTTTTTTTTTTTTTTTTTTTTTAAGCAAGCGTAACTATGTGCAAGGCTCTGACCATAGTTAGGTATTAACTACAATTTGGGAGTTAATGGTATTAATCGGTGCTACTGTTTGTAGAGCACCAGTCTAGCCAACCCCTTCCAAAAGCAGAGGATTGTGATGAAGTTAATTAAGTCTCCCAGTGTCCTGGGAGGGAGATGAGAGGTGTTATGGTGCTGCAGGTGAGTGTGCCAAGGCACAGGGCGTGTGTGACTGGCCAGGGTAGTCCTCCCAGCCCAGCCCTTCATCCCTGCTGCTAACCACCAGCTCAGCTGAAGATTTATAGCAAAGAAATGCCTTTTGGAAACTTTCTGCTTTCCTCTCTTGCACGAAGGGATGAGGTGTAGCCATCTAACTTGGCTGTCCCCAGCATTTGCCTCCTTGTGAGAGGTAGGGAGAACCCTTCTTGTCCCATGACACATTCCTGGAGGTGTTTCTGTTTCTTTTCAACACCCTTATCCATGAAATCAATCCCTTTTTGATAGCTGCAGTTTGGTGGTTTCTACAGTGCTGCAGACTTTAGGAAAAGGTGCATTTTGGGGCAGTGAATTGTACTGAACGAACTCTTTTACAGTCTCCATACACTGTCCACAGTGCACAAGGTGAGAAGGCATGGCCATGCAACCACAACACATCCCTCACTCACCGAGTCTATTAGCTTTTTTTTTTTTTTTTTTTGCTAAAACACGTGTTCCAGGCAGCTATCCAAGCTGGCTTTGACCATCTCAAAAGATAGAGACTCTGCTGTTTCCTTTGGCGTTTCTCTCTGACTCTCAAGCTTATGCTCTTGATGTATTTCTGACTTTGTTTGTCCAGCTTTGGTCTGGAGCTTTGTGTTTTTGTTGTTGTGAGGGTTTTTGTTTTGTTTTGTTTATTTTGTTTGGTTTTTTTTTTTTGTCTGACAGAGCCTTTCTGTGCCTGAAGTTACATGCTCGTGCACTGTAATTGAATCCAACTTCTCAATAAGATAGATGGCTTTCCAGTTGCTTCCCTATAGGCATCTTCTCCAGCTCTGAAGCTACATTTGTGGCCCGATTCTGCCCTCTTCTCAATTTTATTGTGTCCTTTTGCAACCATGGGCACTAGGACATGGATCCTGTGTTTTAGCTCCAGGTTAAAAACTCTTCTGAATGTATACGTAGGGCTCTTGTTAACACTTTGTGCTAAAGCATCACATGCTCTTCATCTGCAATTTCCCTGTATCTCTTTCTCTGCTTTCCTCTCCTGCCTTTACTGCACTGAACTACACTAAAAGGAGTAGAAAAGGCATAATTTCAGAACTAATTTAAGGACACCATTTTTTTTTTCCCTAACCAATCTATGTGGAACTTGCTGCCATAAGATAAAAGTGAGGCCAAGCAGGGCAAAATATCCACAAATACAAAGACATCTACAGAAATAACATTTTTTTTTTTTTAAAAAAGAGCTTTCAGAGAGCTGTAAGTCCTTAAATCCTCTGGCAGTCTTAACTTGTGGGGGCTTAGGAGAAGTTCTGTTGGGGGGGGTTGTGCAGTGAAACATTTGGCAGCGGTGATTGCCAGGCCAAGGTAGAGAAGGAAAAGGACCAACAGCCTGAGCCAGCATGGCAGCTCCTACACATCAGTGCTTGCTGTCCTGTCCCTCGGAAAGAGATATGTGACCTTCCAGAGAACAGAATTCCCTGTTCCCCAACTGACCTAGTTTATTTTCACGCATCATTTAACATGACTTGTAATATTTTATAGACTCATTTCTGTAACTCAACATTGAGCTATTATTTAATGAAATGATCCCCAACAGGGACTTTAGGAGAGCTAATTGTACATAAAAGCTTTGGGGGTGGGGCAGTGGGAAGCATCCACACATGTTTTAAATACTGAATTTTGCTTCTCTTAGTATTTATTTATTTATTTATCTATTTTCAGGCCTGATCCTGGTTGCAATTCTGCAGATACACATCAGCTGTAATATTGATGAAATCTGTGGTACCAGTGCAAACCAGTATCAGAATCAGGCCCATAGAAGTAGTGTTTTAAATTTTCTATGACCATTTTGCCAGCTGGGACCTTATTTTAATGTCATCAGTAGATGTATGAAACTTTAAAGGGGGGAGAAATTTCAAGGAAATCCCTTTATCATTGGGTCTGAGACTTTGGCTATGTTTCCAGGCAGCTCTGTTTGAAGTCCCCCTGTGGATGCCTGTCCACCCCCACGGCAGCAGGAAGCCGGGCCACGGTTGGGCAGTACTGGACGGAACCCCCTTGTAAGAAAGGAACACCTTCTTATTTATTATTTTTCCTGCTTTTTCTCACTGCAAAATTTGCAAAATAATTATGGTTCATCAGTTTTTGATGGTCACTTCAATGCTCTGCGAAAATGTGATGAAGCGTTATTTTCTTTCCATTGAGTACTATCCAGTATCTCCGCAGACCTGCAAGCATTACAGCAGACCCCAGGTGGAAGTCTGGCAGGACTTGCAAAGGATCCCATGAAGTAATCCATCGTGACTTTGCATTGGGAAGCGGGGAATGAAACGGAGCAAATCTTACCCTCAGATTTGACCTGGAGGACAAAGAAACTTAAGGAGCACCTGAGTGCTATTGATGGTATGAAGTGCAAGAGGACAGAGGAGCTCTGCTTTTCTCCCATGGAGGCTATTTAGAATGCCAATCACCATGAAATGAGGACAACTTCCAGTACAGGCTGATGAGTAGGTTTTTTTCCTGCTGCTGCTGAAGCCACTGGAAAAATCTGATTGATCCAGGATGTCACGTCAGAGCGTAATTCCCCTTTCCGCAAACACCCATATACTCATGTTCAGTGCTTAATAAAAGGTAAGCTCCAGTCAATGGGAAAATGTGCTTAAGAGCTTTATTCGCTTTCTTAAGTGCTTTGCTGGGTCTGGCCCCATGCAATGTGTCAAGCACCCATTAGTCTCATCTTTTATCACTGTAATATAGATAGCTCCTCGGAAATAACCCTTTCAACACAAAGGTGGGTTTGCTTTTTTTTGGAGGGGAAGCCACCCTCTGCATATGCACTTATTAATAATGACATGTGTTTGGGTGATGTTCTGGCTTTCTGCTCTGAGGAAGTAAAGGGAGGGAGACGTGATGGTCTTGGAGCAGGTACAAAGCTTTCAAACACCTGGCTCGGGTGAAGTTGCAGAAAGCATTTCTCTTTGTGTTGCAGGGCCTGGCAGCCCGGCGAGATAATAAAAGGTAAAGCAAACTGTACGACAATGGAAAATGCTGAGCTCCCCGAGTAATTAAAGGTTGTGTAAGACGGTCGCATGGCTCTCAAGGATTATTAATACAGTCACGTTTGCATTATATAAAGGGTAATTAAAATGCAGCCTGCTTACCATTGATTACACCCTTTGCCTGGCATGCGTAGCAGCGGGTGCACAGCCAGGCTGCAAAGGCAGCTCGGGAGGCAGCGACTGCCAGCGAAAGGAGAGGCTGGGGCGGGGGCAAGATGCCCAAAACAGCAGGACCACCGCTGTGCTGGGGCTTTGGACAAACCCCAGACAAATTGCCCTGCAGACTGTGTCCTCTACCTGTCGGCAATGGCAAGAGGGTGCCTTCTCCTACTGCCATGCCACAGCCACCGAAGCTTGCCTACGAGAGCCTTTCGGGGTCTGGCGAACATGGGGAGCGGTGGGGTTATGAGCAGCTCCGGATAGAAATCTAAACTGGCCATGGATTACAGATTGGTGCACCTGAAGAAACTTTGCCATGGTAACCTAAGGAAGCTGGGAGGCGAGGGATGTCTAACATGGAGGGAGGTCACCAGCTACAGCCACTATCCAGGTGGGAGCCACCCTTAGCCCCAAGCAGACCGGGTTGGTTTTGCCAGCCCTGCTCCATGCAGACAGGCATCTGAGCCCCATGGGTACCACATGATGTTCTCAGGAGCACGGGGTGGCACAGGCCAGTGAAGAGTGGCTTCCTGAGGCAGTGTAGAGCAGACCCAGGCTGCAGATGCTAACTGGCCCCATCACAATTCCCAAAGCCCAGTTTCATTAATAATGAGGCATGAAAAATGGGAGCGGGCCTGGCTGTGGCTTTCTGGCAGACCCACCTCAAAGATGAAGGCCAGCTTCACTCTTATGATGCTGCATGTGAAAGCGCATGCCAAGAGAGGTCTGAAGCAATGTGTTACTTGTGTGGGGGTTGCAGCAAACATTTTCCACTAGTTCTCACAGCAGGGAGAGGGGAGGTGCCCAGACCATGGAGAAAGGAGTGTAAATTCCCTGATGTCACGGAATCACGGAGTTTTTAGAGTTGGAAGGGACCTCTAGAGATCATCTAGTCCAACTCCCCTGCTAAAGCAGGATTGCCCAGAGCACATTACTCAGGACTGCATCCAGGCGGGTCTTGAAAATCTCCAGGGAAGGGGACTCCACAACCTCCCTGGGCAGCCTGTGCCAGTGCTCTGTCACCCTCACCGTAAAGAACTGTTTCCGTGTATTTGAACGGAACTTCCTGTGTTCTAACTTGTGCCCATTGCCCCTCATCCTGTCACTTGGAACCATTGAAAAGAGCCTGGCTCCATCCTCCTTCAACCCACCCTTTAGATACTTGTACGCCATAATAAGGTCTCCCCTCAGCCTTCTCTTCTCCAGGCTAGAGAGTCCCAGCTCTCTCAGCCTTTCCTCATAAGGCAGATGCTCCAAGCCCTTAATCATCTTCGTTGCCCTTCGCTGGACTTGCTCCAGCAGTTGCCTGTCCCTCTTGAACTGGGGAGCCACAAACTGGACACAGTATTCCAGTTGTGGCCTCCCCAGTGCAGAGTAGAGGGGGAGAATGACCTCCCTCGACCTACTGGCCACACTCTTCCCTATGCAGCCCAGGATTCCATTGGCCTTTTTGGCGACAAGGGCACATTGCTGGCTCATGGATAATCTACTGTCTACTGTCAGCCCTTGAAACTCTGGTTCACATTTTCTACTGCATAAGGTATCTTTTGGTGCTGAAGAAGAGTTCAAGCAGAGCTGGGGAGGCTTGGTATCCACAGGATGCTCCACTTTTTGGAGCTCTGTGCTGTATGCTCCTGGCAGGGCTTGCAAAGGAAATACCTCAGACCCACGTACAAGGCTGTTGGGATGCTGCGAGCATGCTGTGTCTCTGTTTTCCCGATTATTTCCCTGGGACTTCTGTCTTCAGTGTAAAGGAGCTTCTTGGGTAGCGGCAAAGGCAGTGCCTCCAAGGGAGCTGGAGATAAGAGTACACGCGAGAATGAGCTGGACCTACTGTTTTCTCCATGGAAACACAATTGGCACTCAGCTGTTAGACCCAGTAAATCCAATTACCACTGTAGACAGAAACATGTTAAAAAAAAAAAAAAAAGTCAAGCTGGTGTAAATGAAAATATAACCAATCCTTTAGAATTGTTGGGGCTATTTCTTTGTTTTTTTACAGTCCCAACTACACACCATACCCTATGTGGGGGGGGTGTATTGAGTGATGTTTCCCCATGGTAGCGCTGCCCTGTGAAGCTGTGGTACACCACCCCTGCCCTGTGGTGGTAAACACTGGCTGGTCCTACCACCGACCTTTCCTAGGACAGCTGAATTATGGGGCTGGACAGGCAGCCAATGCCAAATGTCTAAATAGTGGAGTATTTCTAGAAAGTCACCTTCCGTGCAATGAGCCTGAATAATCAAAACCTGAGCTCCTGGAGATGACAACAGGGAGCCTGTAGACTTCCTTCCAGCCACTCCTGCCCCAACAGCCCTCTGGTGGCTTGTGAGAAATCGCTTTTAAATACACATTAGCATTGCTTGCAATGCAGGGCATCCTTTTTGAAGACACTTGAACTACACAGAGAAATGCCGTAAGACGGGGAAGCTACAACCTGAGATCGAAGACCCTGGTCACAGATGGATGTCTGGCCTGAATAGCCACCATGAGTTTTCTCCCTGTGTTTTTATAATTCCCCCTCCCCACAGGTGATGTGTTCTCTCTCCATTGGGTTGGCAGGGAAAATAATTTCTTGCAGCGAAAATAATTTCTTGCAGCTAAAAGCTGCAGCTGGAATACGAGCGCAGCACTTTTCCAAAACAACCCAGGCAAATTAAGATCAAAAGTTCCCCCAACCTTGATATGCAGCATTTTAGCCCACTCAGCCTCCTTTATGCAGTCCTGGGTAGCATCACCAGCACCTCCCGCTCCCCACACCACCGCACCAGGCAGGGGAAAAGCCCTTCATGCCACCTTTTCTCATTCGCAGTTCACGGGGAGGAATCTGCCAGCAAAGCCACAGGCTTCAAAACCCTTTTTTTCTATCCTTGGAAGGAATTAATTGCTTTAACTGTGTGTTGTGGAGGGTACAATTTAGTATCTTTTTAATTGGCATCTCTTCTGTGCTTTCTGCATTCCCTTGTGACCGGTTTGAGGTCTATTTCGCTCGTTCAGTCCCTGGGTGGACCTGTGGAGAATTTGTGCAATGTGGATGGCTTTTCCGATGCTGCTACTGACTTTGCTTGACTGGCTTTCAGATGCTTATCCAAAATATGATTCGGTTCCCCTGTCTGTAAAATGCTTAATCCCCTTTAAAAACTGCTCTGAGAGTTTGGGGTAGAAACCAGCCAGTGGGTTCCAAGTTGAGTGAGTTTCTAATTTTCAAACCCATGACAATTTTCTCTCAATTCTGTGCTTTGAAATATAGAAAAGGATGGAAATGTTCAACTTTTTTTCGGGGGGGGAGAGGGTGGTTTTTAAAAGCTCTATAATTTTGGTATGGTGGAAAACTTAAAAATAAATTCTTCCCACAACATTATAGCCTTGCACTGGACCAAATCTTGAAGGAAGTGACATTGCTGTTGGTTATAATCGTCAGACTTTTGCATTTCTCTGTTGTGGAAACCGAGTATCAGCATTAGAGGTAGGTTCTCATCCCAGCCATACTGTGCTTTCTCATCTCGGTTATTCCTGACTGAAAGCAATAAAATGCCTCTCATACAAAAGGATACATTTCAGGCTCTTTGAGGAGTAAATGCCACCCCACGATGAGAGGCAGGTCCCCCTGCAGAGGAGCGTGCCACTGCGGGCAGCCAGGCATGCTCTTGCACGTCAGAGTGTGAAGAGGAATCACCTGGCTTTTCCAGGTGGACTCTGTCCCCAAAATCCGCCCTGGAGAAGTCATCCTGCCCATCATCACAGCTGCGGGCAGGTCCGTGTGTCATTCCACAGATTGAGGCAGAGGTGCATCACTCCCCTGAAACTCCAATGCCCTTTGCAGACCCAGGGCAGACAGTGCTCCAGCCCGCTTCTCCAGCTGCTGGAGCAACCCACAGCCCAGAGCAGAAGGGCATCCATTCCGGGGACCATCCCTGTCCTGTCCTGGCAGCAGGTCTGGGCTGGAAGGGGATACCCTGGCATGTGGCCACAGGAGGTTCTCTGGTTACGCAGGTGGCCCCACGCAGGTAGTTTTGCTTAATGGTATTAAACAGAGGGTGATAATGTTACTTTGGGGATCAAGTGGTGAGCTTTGTACAGCCTGACCTGCGGCAGCCTCTCGTGCCACGGAGAGGCCCGGGATGTCACGGGGACCTGGTGGGTAGGGGACAGATTTACTGGGGAAGGAGGCTAACGCCCTGGGAAAGGAACGGGTGGACTGCTCCCAATAAACCCCACCTATTCCCAGGTGTGCAGCCCCTCCATTGCAGCCCAAGGGCTTCATTTTGCAATATTTTAACTATTATTTTGGGGCCACCTCTGAACGTGCCAAAGCCGTTCACCCCCCTCCATCTCCTCTTGCCCAGACCCACCATCAGCCCAGGGCCACCTCTGAATGTGCTGAAGCCATTCATCCCCCTCCAACTCTTCTTGCCACCGCTTTCCGCTGCTGCTGGAAACGAGCTCCATAGTTAAAAACAACCGGTTCAAAGGCGGCTGCATGTCTGCATCTGCGTGTGTCCGGGGGGAACCAAATATCAAATAACAAATCAGTGTGAGGTGGTATCAGGATCAGCTTGCTGACACGTGGGCGGAGGGGAGAAGGACAATGTGCCCAGCAGATGCTGGCTTGGCTCTGGTGACACCGGCGCTTGTCCTGTGCCCTCCCCGAAAGGCTGGCCCCTGCCGGGGTGGGAGCTGGGGCTGCCTGCCGCCCCCGTGCCGGGCTCTGGGCTGTGCATGGTCCATCCACCTATAGAAAGAAGTTGCTATAACAGGGAAGCTATAGTATATATATATATAAAAAAGTATATATATAAAGTGCTGCTCATCTCCATTGTCAGTCAAGCAAATGGCAATTTTGGCCGCATTAAACCATGAAATAAGCTGCTCCCTTAACTTCTGGGAAGGCAGCATGAATTTCGGGCGGGTTTCTGTCGGAAGGGAAGGCTGATGAACTTTTGATGAACTGGGGCGGAAAGCAGACAGTCGCTCCTCTTGAATCAGCATCGTGTAAGGCTGGCCTCATTAACGAATGTCAGAGAGCGCACCCGAATCAGAGGTTTCAGGCCTCTGCTTTTTCTCTTTTAATTGCATTTTCCAGAGTTCACAGGCCAGAGTAAGCGGGGGAAATTTGTGATGGGTCAGAAATGGCTGTGGTTTGGAAAGAATTTCAGGCATCCTTCATGTGACCTCCTCCTCCTCCTCCTCCTCCTCCTCCTCGCACACAATTGTTGCTTTTAAAAGAAGCAGTGATAAATGGGGGACCGAGGGATCTGCCTTGCAGAAATCTTGCCCTCAGCCCTGCCACTTGCCAGTCCCTTCTTTGATCCGTGGGCAGGGACTGGTCAGTGCTGGGAGGGCGACGGCGGAGGGCAGGGGGCCGGCGGCCAGGCAGCCCTTGCCCCGCTTTCCCGCGGGAGCAGAGGGGCCAGAGCCTGCAGCAGCGAGGAGACCTCACGTCGTACGGTAGCAACTTCAGAGTTATTAAGCCGTGGCTCCTGTGCCATCGGCGGGGTTTGGAGTTAATCTGGAGTCGAGTCAAGGCTTGCAAGGCGCCGGGAGCAGATGGGACTCACTCCCTTAGCGGCCTGCTTGAAGATGAGGGGGGAAAACCCCCTGCGCTCCCTTGCTGACTCAGCTGGCCTAGTTAATCTTAAATAAGCCAATTAAGGCTGCATGTTAGGAATGCCTCTCAGCTGAAGGCTGCAAGATTCAGCTAGTAGTGCCCCAAATCTTAGCAGAGCGGTCCTTACCTCGAGGGTCGGTCGTGCCCCTTCAGCTCTTCCTATGCTGTGGGAGAGACCTGATTTAATTGAATCGAACCCACTGGGGAGCGAGTGGCAGCCCCAGGTTGTCCAAGAGCCAGTGGGTCTGGAGCCCAGTGGTGAGGGGAGCAGCTCAGGTCTGTCAGCCACTAGGTAAGTTTGATATGGCTCCTCTGCCTCCATTTCTCCACCTGCGCAATCAGTGATGCTCCTGAAAGGTGTAGAACATCCCAGGGTGTCCTTTGATGAACGTGCGGTAGTTGTAGCACCAAGTTAAATCAAGTGTGTGTCTTTGGGGGGTACATGTGACATATTATCACCATGCAAGAGGGGGAGCAAAGAGCTGGGCTTTTGAGCATCCCCCCGACAGCCTCATGGCGATCTCTCCGTGAAGTGGTTTTAGGGGGCCTGATGAAAAGGTGAAGCAAGGCATCCTCAGCTCCCGCCCTGTGATTCCTGACCTGATTGTGATAGGAAGTTTGACCCAGCACGAACAGGCAACTATTATCCCTGCAAAATGCCAAAACAAATTGCTTTCCTTAGGTCTGAGACCTGAAGCCAGGGCTGGCTGCAGCTCACCTCTACCTGCAGTTCCCAGGCTGCAAAAACCTGCTCTAATTAGATTGGAGAGGCAAGATGATATGTAGGGGCCTGGATTCCTACTTAGATGTTGCGCTGCAGAATAGGAGGGTGTTTACAAGAGAGGGAGAGATGGGGATTTTTTTCCTTCTCTTTGTTTTTATTATTTTAATTGTAAGAAGAAAAGTTCCCTTCAAAGAATACCTCCTTGTGAATTTATAGTCCTCCAACCCAGTATTTTATGATCTCAACAAGAAGCTCATAAAAACAAATATTTGGAGAGGGGGAGGGAAAAAAAAAAAGTATAAAAGAGGCACTGGCAAGTCTCAACTGAAAACATGGCGCGAGGTTTCCTAAGGCGAGCGTTCTCATAGATGGAGCTGGGCTGGTTCGGGAAGGGAGGATGCTTTTATGGTGTACCTTGTACTGGGGCTCTTCTCTGTGTTGGTGAGTCAGGAAACTTGGCAGCAGAGGGCCATCCTGCCAAGGCAGGGGGGAGCAACTCGCTCGGAGGAGGTGTGTGTCTGGGGGCTGTGAGTGTTCGTGTTGTGGCAGGGAGGGGATGTGTGTGTGAAAAGCTCAGTGCTCAGCATTTCTGCAGGGATTCAGGAAAATGGATTTGGTTTCTGAACCCTGTCCAGCTCCAGATGGTCAAAGAGAGCATGGTGCTCAGCAGAAGGTCCTCTTCTAGATGGGGACAGGCTCTCTGCTGCCTGTGTGGGGCACAGGTGTCGCTTCTTAAAGACAGTGAAGGTCAGAAATGGCAGGGTAGTACACACTAAAAAGCATGGAAACACTTAAAACCTGATATCTGGTCTTCCTCCTGCAGTCTCAATTTCCATTTGAGGAAGGGGGAGTTATTTTTTTTTAAATTAAAATAACTTTTCTTTTTCCTTTTGCCCTCATCCTCCCCAAAGACTGCGCTGTATTTAAGGAGGGGTTTTCACACTTTCTGGTTCAGCAGCCTCCAGGCACCTTCCCCTTCTGTGCTGCTGGAAAGGAGCAGGCTTCGCTCTGCAAAAGCCCTCTTGGCAGGTCGGGTGTCCTGAGCACGCCCAGGCCGCACGGCTCGGCTGCCGGTGCTCTGGGGAAACGTAGCGCCAAAGATGCAGTTTTCTACCATCTAGATAAAATCACGGCTCCTTTCAGGCATGTTACAGCCAGTGAGGAACACGGTTCAATCCTCTTCTCTTTAGCCCGGCGTTGATCATTTTCCTGTGTTTAGTCTGCCACGTTTCTGTGCTGGATTAGAGTCCCCTCGCTGTCCCCATGAAAGCAGATAAGCTGCAACCAAACCACCTCCTGGTCTGTGCCTGCGCCCTTTGGGGTTCTTCCTCCCTTTACAGCTTCTGGGCTATTCCTACCTTTGCAGCATCCTTTTCAAATCACAAACCTCAGTACCCAACACAATCAGTATGGGCTGGATAAAAGCAAGCCCTTCTGTCCCTCCTCACCCCCCATCACCAAGACATTAGGGGCTCATTCACCCATTTGCTACAGGGTTGTACTGGGACCTTGGAGTTGCTTGTGTGCTCTGACTGGCTAAGGGGCATTCTAATGTGCGCCTAGAACCTCTGCTCCAAAATGGGGGGTGTTGTGGGCAACTGTCCTGCTGGAGCCAGCAGTGGAGAGAGGTGGCCTGCAAGCCATGGCAGCAGTGCTTGCTGCTCTCCAGAGCTGCTCTTCTAAGGCCATGAAAGGATGTTGTCCCTAAAGGGGCATTAAGGACCCGCTCCTGAAACAACAGTATGTGTTTCTTTTTTTTTTTTTTTTTTTTTTTTAAACTCATAGTCAGTTTAAAGATGTGTAAGAGTGTGGCTCTTTCACAATTTGTGCTTTGGAAATGGGGAAAGTGTAATACTTCCCCTACACTTGCCGAAATTCGCTGGGTTTTTCCAAAACAAGAAATTTACCTCCTGGCCAAGGTCCAGATTGGAAAATTTAAGAAGTGTAAATATTTCTGAGCATGTGGGGGGGGCTTGGTTTTGGGTTTGTGTTTGTTTTTTTTTGTTTGTTTGTTTTTTAATATTGCATAGAGTAGCTGCCCTTTCTCCCTGACTCCTTGCGGTGCTGCCATGGGGTGTACCCCTTTGAGGAGGCACGAGCTGACACGATTCTTCTTGGTTTTCCCCACTGCCAACATGGGGGCTGTGACAGAAACCTCAGAGGAGGACAGCCTGTGTCATACTGGCTGTGGGCACACTGGGATAGGTGAGGCTGGGAGCAGCGGGGAGGCCGGGCAGGGCTATGGCAGAAACCATCTGTGCATTTCCATGCATGTATGCAGACGTGCGCACATACAGAGCCATGCCGATGGGTGCTCATCCCTGCGCCGCACCGATATGCATATAGGAAGAAAGAAGTTTCTTATCCACACATGTCCTCAGAAATATTAATTGTTGACTGTAAGCTGTTGGGAGATGACTGCATGAGTCCATCCCTTTGCTGGTAGACTCATTTCCCCCGCATCCTTCCACCCCTGCATTTTAGAGAGGAAAGGGATTTATGAAAAGACAGCGCTGTGGAAAAAAAACTTCCTTAGAGACACAGGCTAGATAATCTGGGAAAGGCTTGAGTAATGAAGCTTTTTGTGGGCTAATAGAATAAAACTGCTCCACAAAAGTATTATTGTTGGGAACATGAGGCTGAAAAGGGAATGATTCATGTGAAATATGGGATGTGCCTGTATTTCATATGAATCAGTGCTATGCAAAGTGGGAGAAGGCTGGGGCAAGATGAGCACCCGAGACCTGCCCCTAAGCATGGAAAAGATAAAACACCTTTATTAAAGACCTCGGCAGGAGGTAGTAAGGAGGGTGAGATAGACTTGGGAAAATCACAGGATGGAGAGTCGCCAGGGCTAACAAGAAAGCCATATTAGAAGCCTGGATGATTGCTGATAGAGCTATGATTAAGGTCACGCAGGCAGAATTTCCCGTGATTTTCCATGCAAGCCGAAACAAATCTCTTCACCTCTCTGCACCTACACTACCTCATCTAGGAACATGAGAAAAGAAACTGCTGCTGAAAAGGAGCTTTGTGGGCGAAATGTGCAGTTTACCGGGAGCTACTACTTCGGAGGAGACTTAGCGGAAGAGATTGGGAAGGAGAGAATCTGTGATCTAGTAATCTTTTTTTTTTTTTTTTTTTTTTCCCCTCTTTTAAGGAGAAATGATTCCCATCCACTCTATTTAATGTTTCACAGGGAGCAGAACTTGTGCTCCTGACTCACTAAGGGCTTTTGAAACCCACCCCTAATTTCTTCCCTGACGTTGCTACTGGCTGAGGTGATGGAAGAGAAGTAGGAGGTTTGGCTTTCGTGACCTCTTTGCTTTCTTTCTGCCTTGCTGGAGACCTCATGGTAGTGCTGAGGTTATCCAGTGTGGCATGCAAGCTGTAGGCCCCAGGGGACTGACAGGGCCAAAAAACTGCTGTGTTTCCTCTTGCCGTACCTTTGAACGTGTGCCTGTATATCGTGGCTGAGCTGTTCCTGCCTCTGACAGTCCCCTGAGGTACTGCATTGCTGTATTCGGAGAGGGACTTTCTGTCACACACTATATTTAGGCTGTGGATTTGCATTGTTAACTTGTGGGTCTTAATGAGCAGGCGGTTTGCTCGTTGCACCAAGCACTTGCCTCTCATGGGTTGTGTCCCTGCATTGTGTGGTTGAGGATGCTGCAATAGGGGAGAGAAAATAAACACCTGGGTAAAAACCTGTTTGACCTCTAGATAGAAGAGAGGCACCCTTTGTTTTTAACAAAAGAAAAAGAAAGGGAAAAAGAAAAGAAAAAGAAAAAACCCAAACCTTCTGTATCACAAGTAGGACATCCACATATCCAAGCCCTTTGGCAGGTTATGTGTAACTTCTATGGCTATAACCCACTTGGGGGTCCCTGTGGCGTTTTGCTTCTTGGCGGTAGCACAAATACGATGCCACCAGGCAGGGCTGGGGCTGCCTGGGGAGATCCCTGACTGCCAGGACTACCCCTTTCCTGCACACTCATGGCTTGGACTGCTTTGCAGGATCTCTCGCTAAAACAAAATGGTCTGGGTGACAAAATGGAAAAACTGGTCACCAATGATTCACAGATAGATCCTAAAAATATATGGCTATTGTTCCTTTCCTTATGACCCAGCTGGGATGAGTTGTTTTATAGAGGAAGCAGGAAGATAAACAAACAATTCCAGCATGCGATGGTGAAGGCTGTGGTCCAGGTTTTTTTCAGCTGCTTGAATTTGACTCCTGTATCCTCCTTTGCCATCAGGCTCCCCCTCTCCAACTCCCTCTCTGAACAGGAGGGCTGGGAAAGCTGGCCGAGGACACTCCCGTCGAATGCAGGGCTGGGATACTGCATGTAGGGACGCGCTGGGGCACTTAGGCCACGATGCCTCTCCTCTCCAGGTCACTGATTCAGATGTGGGTCACCAGGGCTGGGGAAATGATGCATTGCAATGCTGCCTTGCCATGTGGTATGGCTCCAGGAGTGGGAAGCTGCCACAGATGGGAAGTCCCACTGGTGGCTGTCACCGATCTGGATGTGGTCCCGCCACAGCACCTGGAAGTCCACCAATGCTGCTGGCAATGTCTGATGAGATGTTCATGTGAAATTATCTTGCTGACCCCAGCCTGGCTATATGGCTCCCATTTTCTGTGCTAATGGGGATATTCCTGCCTGGCCCAAGCTGAGCCACCCCTTTCTTCCCACCTCCCAGCCTGGCTGTCACCCTGCTCAGCACTTTAACCCTGTGACCTCTAGCTTGGTCTTTCTGAGCATAGGGAGGAAGGAAGCATGGCACTCATTAAGCTAAAAAAACAATCCAAACCAAAGTATATTTTAGGTGGCATGAACTCGTGGGCATCAGGATATGAACCATTGCTTGGGAGGAAGCTCCTTTTAGCAGCAGGTTGATCTGTAACAGCTCATTTCAGGTTTGGTGGTGGGGTTTTTTTGGTACCGTCTTTGACCTACTGGCTCCATTCAGAGGATGCTGGTCCCTTGTGTAATCGCACATGCCTGCATTTCTACACGTTTCCTAAATCGCAGTCAGTGATGTAGCTCAGAGCCTCATATGGCCTTGATTTGTCCCCCTGACATTACACAAAATAAGAAAAATATGGAGTGAGGCAGCACTGCTCTTCAGTAATCAGCTCTGCAGCCGGTGGTAATCAACTCAGCTCCTTGGGTTTCTGTGGAGTTACACCCTTACGCACCAGAAACGGTGCGACCCCTCACACGCGAGGGGTTTCTCTGAAACCTGTCTCAGTGTCAGGCCTCGCACAAGGACCCAGCCAGCAATATTTAATTTTGCAAGCACTGCGCTCAGCCGTCACTTTGCTTTCCTTGCAAGTTGGCTGTCCTCAGCAGAGCAGGAACGGGATGAGCAGGAACCGCACATGTGTCTCAGGGCCGCCCCAGTGCCACTTCATTGTATTTTGGCTGGGTGATGGCTGGGAGGCACCGGAGGGAATTAAGCTGCCTCAGCAGCTGCAGTCTCGGTGTTTTCTCTCTGACAGTCGCTCGCCAGCCGGGGAGATAAAGCCAGCGTGATTGGTTTTTTCGGGGTGATGGGGAGAGAAGCCTGTGCAATAACCTCAGCCCCAAGCACCCCCTCAGCTCCGAGCACATCTGTGATCCGAGTCTGGAGCAGGAGTTTGGTCAGTGGTTTCCCGACAGGTTGCACCACACTGGGTTTGCCAGCACAGGGCCCAGCTCTGCTGCTGAAGAAGCTGCTCTTAAGCTTGGTTTAAATGGGTGAATTTAGGATGCAGGCTGCCCGGCCTGGGGGTGTGCCTGTGTACCCTGTTGCATTTGGACAGGAGCAGTCAGGCTTTGGCAGATTTGCCCTTAGCCCTCAATAAAACTAAAGAACACCAAAGCATATTCTTTCAAAGTATAGATGTTTGTGAGTCCGTAATGTTGTTTTCATTATGTCACGTGAAAAAGAACCTGCTGCTCTGAATTATTTTTAATAGCAAGGTTTGCTGCTTCAGTATGTTGGCAGTCTACGTGCCAGGTCGGGCTGAGCTGCTGGGCAGGTGTCTGACCCCTCCAGCAGAGTCTAAGCCTTCATCACGCAGTACTCCTGCTGATTTGATAATCTCCAACGCATTTCAACTCTTCCTAAAGACGGACATGTGACACCTTTCTAATGGCATCTGGAGTGCTATCACCTTCCCCGCAGCTTCAGACACCTGTAGGGGTTCGTGCTGTCACCCGATCACCGGCTAGGTCAGCGTGATCTACTGGGTATGCTGCTAGCGTCAGGCTAGTCCAGGGAGGGAAAATAGGGGAAACTGGAAAGGCCCCTCATGGTCCCTGTCTGAGAACCTCAATCAGCCCTCAGGACCTCCTGTCCTGGTCCACCTCTACCAGAGCTGCAAGTGCAAGGTGGGCTTGGGGAGCAGGTCATGGGATTGGGAAAGGTAGGGGAGAAGCCATCATCCTGACACGGTGCCTGTGTGTCTCAGGCAGTGTGGGCACCTCAGGGAAGGAGGCTGACGGGTCCATGCCCTTCCAACTGGAAGGGAACAAAAGCACCTTTCCATCAAGCTCCATTATGGTGGATTTGAGGTAAAAGTGAGACAGTTCTTCACCAAAAGGCATGACAAGTGGCTGTCCTCGCTCAGTGTTTGATCCCAGCCTTTCTCCTGTCTCTGTCTCCCTGCTCCTTTCACTGGGCACCTGGAAAGGGCTGACTAATGAAGATATGCAGATGTTCATCAACTTCTGCATTATGCAGCACGTGGCTAAAAATAGCCAAGGTTGCAGGTCCAGGCACGGCTCTGCTGGGACAGATTTGTCCCCCAGTGTCATGGCAACAGATCTCAAAATGTGAATGGCAGGACGGTGGCAGTGTGGCGATGCTCCACCAGCACACAGGATGACCTTGGAGAAGTGGGAAGCAGCAAGGCAGGCCATAGTTGCCAGCAGCCGCTTGCAGGAGTCCCTCCTACCACCCCCTTCCCCAGCCTGCAGCCATCAGGTCCTGGTTGGCAGAAAAGAAGAGGCGTGTAAAGAAGGGTGGACTAAAATAAGGAAAACAAGCATTGTTGCATTTGCATTTAGGTGACAAAGATAATATAGGAAAAATTACAGCAGGGAGTGATCTGTGCTTCTCGTTTGTAGCTGTGAGAAGTGCCTGTACTTCTCTTTTTCAGGATTTTTTTCTGTTCTGCTTGTTTTTAGGTTAGCAATATGCTGCCTGTTAGGTGTGGTGCTCCAGATTCTTGTTGGAAGTCTCTGGTCCATTCAAGTAGGCTGAGGTTTCTTTAGGAGATGGAGTTTGTTGAAAGTGTTATAAATGCTGTTCCGACCAAAAAGAACAAAGGTCCATCCTCAGCTCCTTGGCAATAGCTGTCTTAGCACTTCACAGCTCTGATGTTTGTCACGTTGTCAAATGGTCTCTGCGGACTGACAGGTAAAACTTCACTGTTTAATGGGAAAGAAAAGGAGACAGAAACTGAACTGAGATAAATAATTAGGGCACTTTTGTAAATTTCTTTGCTCCAAGTGACCCTAAAAAAAAAAAAAAGAGCTTTAGCTTGCAAAAACTTGTTGGATGCATCTTTGCTTCCCACTCTGTTTTCACCCGAGGAACACATGTGACACGACGACTCTCAGTTTTCAGAGGATGTTTGAGATTTTTTTTTTCAGGAGCTTGAGGTTTTTCATAATCTCAGCTCTGAATACGTTACATGGCCTGGCTTGAAGTGGGCCCAGCATCAGGCCATCTCGGGCCCTTTTGAAAACTCTGCATGGGTACCCACAACCAGATAATGCAAACCACCAGCTCTGCAAAAGCACCTTCACCCTGGCTTCAGGGTGACTTACGCATAAGGGCTTTTACTGAGATGGCCACGAGTACTTGATGTGTTCATTTGAGTAGGGGAAGTGGTGTAGGAAAATTGAAATGGAAAGGGGTACAGGCCCAAATGCTTGGGTACGGGAGAGGAACTGAAGTATAGCCACATTTTGCAGAAGTCTCTCTCTCCACCCATGTTTGTGCTCA
Organism: Vanellus vanellus; assembly: GCF_965231255.1. Classification (NCBI taxonomy): domain Eukaryota; kingdom Metazoa; phylum Chordata; class Aves; order Charadriiformes; family Charadriidae; genus Vanellus; species Vanellus vanellus. Next base: position 19,647,991 of record NC_138907.1, read on the forward strand.
GCGCTGTGACTCCTCCTGCACAGAGAGGTGCTCTCCTCTGTGGAGCTGGGTCCAAGTCACAGGTTGGAAACCGTGACTTTTGAGACTGCTGAGATTGGTTCAGTCGAGTGAAACGACAGAAACCATTCAGGAAAAATATAATCCAGATTTGGGGTTAAATTCTATGTGCAAATTCTCAGATTTCTTGAATTTAGGTATGCTGAATTTTCTTTTAGGCGGGCCCATTTGTCAATGAGGCTGAAGAAAAGTCCCCGCTTTATTCTGTCAACCTCTTTTATGGGAAAGTTAAACAAATACGCTGCAGAAAGAGAGCCTTGTCTCCAAGGGAGGGACCTCCCCTTTCTCACAGTGCAATCTTGGGCAGGTGTCCCACTTCCCTGTTTGGGACTGCGCAGGAAGGATGGAAGGGGAAGCGTAATAAAAGCAATCAAATCAAACGTAGTCATGAAGCACAGTCACCAGCATTACTTCTGGGACTGGGCATCCCCAAACTCCCATTCTGATACCAGAGCAGATTTAACAAGGGGTGTTAAATGATGAACTGCTTGAAATGAAAAGTCTCTGTCTCTGGTGTAATAAGCACTGCAAGAAAAAACATGCTGCAAGGATCAGACATGTGCAGGATTCAGATGGGTCTCCAGCAGCTCTATCTCTTCAGCTGCTGCATGAGAGTGTTTCTGCCTACGACCCTTGAGAAAATCACTCATGGAGGTGCAGTTTCTCTTGGCTCGAGCAGATCATACTTGTCGTGTCCTGGAAAATGCTGACATCCCTCAGCCCGTGACCAGAGGCAGCAGCTTGGTCCAGCTTTGCATCTTTGCCTGCTTATTTGGGTGACCAGAGCATGGCTCAGAGCTGGCGTTACCCTGGAGCAGCAGCGCAGCACCTCCCTGTGCTTTCTCACTCATGTTTTCCACTGCTGGATGGCCTTTAACAAAGCAGAGCTCAATTCCCACAAAATCCAGATTTTTCCCTGTGATACCAGCCTCTTCCCTTTGATAACAGGGGCCTGTTGAGATAGGAACCGTGTGTGAAATCGTGCCCGGGGCCCCGGGCAGGGCAGGCGAGGAGCTGTGTTGCCCTAACAGGCACCCACGGGAAGGGTGACGGAGCAGGCAGAACCGCTGCAGAAGTCTCCAGGCACCAACAGCCCACCCTGCCTTCTCAGGCATCATCCCTCACAGCAGTTGCGATGTGCAAGTATTAACCGGGGCACGGCTTTGGCTGCTCATTAAGCTGCTCATCGAACTACTGGTGGCTGCCAAGTTGGGTCGTGGCCTTCTGGTGCTCCCTCTGCAGAGGCTCTGCGACCACCCACACTTCACCCATCGGTATTCCTCAACCAAGGCAGTGGATGCAAGGACGACCTGCATGCTCTCCTCCTTGCCCCAAGCTGGCCTTGCACATACCCTCCCCAGTTGGAGGACCATGGGTCTCCAGCTCCAAGGCCAGCAATGTGGACGTGCCCTGCAGAAGGTGCTGCTCTTTGCAAAGCATCGCTGTAGACTTTCCTCCACCACTCCAAAAGATGTGGCTATTGCTAGGGTAAAATTGTTCTTCATCCATTTCCCAGGAGCAGGCACTATTTCCAGCTGGATTTTGAGCTGTGGCCGCCCCACAGGGGGAGCACACAGAGCCCCAGCACCAGTGACCACTCGGTGCTGGCAGGAGCAAGGCAGCTGTGGTGGCTATTAGAAGCTATCATCAGTCTTCAGCCAGGGTGGCTCCGAGACAAGGAAGTGATTAGGAAATGGGAACGTGAGTGATAAGTCATCTATCAAATGGACTTATTAACCTAAATGTGTCAGAGAAGTTTCCACTGAAAGGAGAATTATTTTTTTTTTTATTTAGTTTGAGATGATTTAAGTATGGAGAAAGAGAGTAATTTGTAATTTGTTTTGTTTTTTTTTTTAATGTAAGCAATATTGCTTATCAAAGCTTCAGATACCACATGCTTATTTCTTCAGCTGCCTCCAGCTTGAAAACAGCTAGCAGTAAAGAAGGGCAAATTGAGACTGCAGGAAGAAGAGGGTGAAGAGAGTCTAACTTTTCACAGAAACTCTCATCCCAGGGATCATTAGGTGTTTTCTAAGAGACTAGCACCGCTGCACCACTCTCCTCCTGCCTCTTGCTTTCTCTGCCTACACAGTCTCTCGCAGGCAGATGCGTTTGCACTGCCTGTGCCCCGAGCTGGGAGGACGTGAGCCAGCTCAGACTGAAAGCCACGTAGCCGCGGTTAGCTTGGTTCCCGTCCAGCTGGCTTGGCGTACCGAAAGAGCACGCGTGTGTCTGCCGGCAAGGACTGCAGATAAAGCTGTGTTGCCTTTTGATGGCAGGGAGATACGATATGGGACCTATAGTTCTGCTAGGAAAACGCATCCAGCTCTGGGAGCAGCTCCGATAGACAAGCACTGGTTAATCTTGCAGTCTTTCTAAGGTAAGATGTTGCTGCCCACCCTGCTCGAGATGACCACATCTACAGCAGATGACGTTGCTGAGTGCAGTCTGTGCGTGCGATGCTGTTGCAGCAGTGACTCAGTACACTGATGTTAGCTTAAAGCAGGAGGAGGTTGCCTGTATGAGGAGGACATGATGGAGAGCAGTGGCTGAGGGGATGGTACCAGGTCTGTGCGCGCATAGGTTTTTCCAGCTGCACCTCTGCTTGCTGAAGAAATTACTGCATCTGATTGCTCATCACTGACCTCCCCTAAATATTTTGATTCCTTTAGATCTGCTCAAGGTGTGGCTATCTGTAAAGGATCCCAAGCAATTTGAACCACATTTGCATAAATAGCCAAGTTCTTGGGTTTTTGCTCTCTTTTGAGAGAAGTGGCTTAGGCAGTGTTCCCATGAGTAGCTTAGTGAGCAGATCTGAGATGGTGATAACCTCCAGCAAGGAGGTTGTGAAGAGCAGACAGAGCTGGACTAGCTGCTCTTTGACTGCATGTACGCAGCCCACAGCTTGGACCATCATCTCAGCACTGCAGTACAGACAGCACCTGTGGCCCCAGGACCTCAAGGAAAGACTTTGGAGAGCAGTAGGCGATGTTTTCCTCCTGTGCCAACACTGCTGGTGGCTGCACCTCACATGACCATGAGGGTGGGTCGGCCTCATGCTCCCAGGTACAAGTGTCTGTGCGATCCCTTAAGAATGGGATGCTGGTCCATTTATCGAGGCCAATCAATCTCTTCTGTAAAGAAAATGATAGGGCCTTTAAAACAACCATATAAAATGAGCAGAAGAGACAGCAGTGAACCACCTGCCTCCAGGAAGAACGACCATAAGTGTGAGGCTGTTAATAGGAGTGGTGTGCTGCTTTTCACGCACACAGTGTCTGCTGTATAAAACCAAATGAGATGACAGTTCCGAGTTTGATTTTATTTCTTCTCACTTTAAAATATCCTGGGTGAGAGTCTTTATATCGAGGTGTCTCAGTGCATGAGATATTGAAGGAAAATCAGTGAGTTTTGAGGTCTGGTGTGCCACATCAGTAATTTCTCACAGCCAAAATCTGCTAAATTCAGATCCGCATCTGGATGTAATGTTCTCAAATTAATTTCTGCTTGTAATCTAGGACTTCAGTTTGGCCATTGTAGGGAGGTTTTTAAGATGGCCCATCTTGGGAGAGGAGATCCTCTCCTAAACTTCAGGGATATTCATACCTGGGGTCTTGATTTCAGCCCAGTCCTTGTTTCAGATCTCTCTGCACAGGACAAGAGCCTAATTTCTTGTCTCTTAAGAGAAGAAAAAGCAGAAGCTTCCACGGTTTTCCTCCATCAGGCTTTATTCTGTGTAACACACTTAACTGAAGTCAATCAGCTTTCTGCTTTCAGTGGCAACCAGGACCTGCTGCCTCCCTATCAGGAGCAGGTGGCTGGTGGTCCCTGTCCATCATGCAGGATGCCCTTGTGTGGCCACCATCACTGCTCTTGCTCCTGCGGCAGCTGTGTGCCCTACAAGATACACGTGGGTGATGAGTGGTGTTCCTTCTGTGGAGGGCAGGACTGTGCAGAGGGGGCCACTGCCAAGGTACGAGGCCCCCAGGGCTGAACACTTGCTTCAAAGTCACAAGGCTGTGAGAAATCAAGCAGTGCTGGACCACTCCAGCCCAGTGCAACAATATACTATGAAACCAAGAAAGAGAATGAAGTTGGAAAGGCTGGAGCCAATTCTTGTTGTACCCCTTGCAAATTCATTCCTTCCCCAAGCAGCAAAAAATAACCTAGCTCCTCCACTCCCACAAAATCCAATCATTTTTTATAAGCAAATACCAAAAGCAAATCAAAATATTTTGGAGGTCCTGAAATGTTGATTCACCTCATGTTCCAGCCATAAAGGAAATAAAGGGCTAGAGATCAAAACTGTTTTCATGGTCTTGTCTAAAATGGGAAAAGAAATCATGGCAACTCAAATGTGTTTAGATAAACATTGCCTCTAGTTTTGAGTTTATGCCTGGCTACCATGTTACTTTATGGGTGTTAATTTCTGTCAGCATTAGAGGCATGGTTGCTGTTGGTCTTCTGCTGGCTAAGGCTTTTTTGTCCAACATCAACAAGACCAAGAGAGACCTGACCTAGGTCTGCCGGACCAAGGAACCCTCTCGGGCTTTTCAGAGCTGAGGTCTGCAAGGTGCTGCCATGGATTTGGGTGCTTGTTGGAGCTCGGTTTGACATTTGAACTCTCTCATTGGTTGTATTTGTTCTTGAGGGCAGCCACCTCTCAGGGTTTCTGCAGACCACACGGGTATGTAGTGGCTTGCGTCAATACTGCTGGAGGCTGAGTCCCTCTGGAGCAGCCTGGCTGCACCCACACTGCATAGCTCTTGGCTTAGCTCTTTCCTGGTCCAGAAGTATCGGCCTTGACACATCATTATTATTTTCCTGTGGGTTTTTTTTTTCCTTTTTTTTTCTTCCTCAAAAGCTCAAAGAAATTTGTGTCGGGGTGTTGTAACCAGACAGGCTGGTGCTTTCATAACGTGATGCTAATGGTATGTTGCATGCTTAGGGTTATTGTGTGCAAAAATTCAGAAGAGGTTAGTACGGAGGGTCCCAGACGAGCACTGAAGGGCCAGCCCAGAAGAAGCGACAAAAACTGGGGCCTTCCATATCTGCAATGCCTGCCTCATGGGAAATATGGGGTAACAGTCCCATCAGCTGTGCTCATTTTTCCTTCTGGAAAGAAGTACTTTGAGCAAACTACAAACAGGTTGCCCAGAGAGGCGGTAGATGCCCCGTCCCTGGAAACATTCAAGGTGAGGTTGGACGGGGCTCTGAGCAACCTGATCTACTTGAAGTTGTCCCTGCTCATCTGGGGGGGATTAGACTGGATGACCTTTAAAGGTCCCTTCCAACCCCAACTATTCTATGATTCTATGAATGTGTAGTATGGATGATCACAGACTTAGGGCCTGGAACAGAGGTAGGAAACTAAGTTATCTGTTAGTGTAGACACACTTATTTACATTTTAAGCCAGAATTGTATTGATGGGTTTCTAACAAAAGTGGGGGAAATTGGATTAGTCTTCTGGATTCAGTGGCCGTGTTGGAAGAATTCAGCAAGAGGAAAGGAGGAGGAAGTGACTTATTCCTCCTGAAAAGGTAGTGCGGTGAAATACAGTGTGAAGTTCAGCAGTGGTAAATATAGCTAAATCAATTGAGTTTAGTTCATATCCTGAGAGCCATAAACGTACACAGGTGAAATTTTATGAGCTTTTAAAAAGAACTTTATGAGCTTAGAGGGAGAAGCAGTATAATTTGAAACTAGCAATGGAAAAATAATGTAATATGGATTGTGGCATACCTAGAAAAACCTGTTAACTTAACCTACAGAAGGACCATAAAGCATAAACAAGGAGAAGAGACCTAGGGATTTCTTTTATTCTTCTCCAGGACCTTGATCCAATCCTCTTTCGAAGCTGTGGTGCCCATTGAAATTATTCTCTGGGCAGTCCAGGAGTCTAAAGGACTAATGTGCCAGTGTCTCAAAGGAAAAAAGTGAAAAAGAGGGAAACATGCAAGTCTTTGGTAGGTGCTGCTAGTTCTCCATCACTGAACCCTCTGGTTTTCCTCCTGGGGACCAGAGGTTGGCCCTCTGCACACTTGATAAGAAGCAATGTTCTAAGACATTTAAAGATGCCTGGTCTTGTCTACTTGGTATAAGAAGGGTAGCCTGGTGTGAGAGATTTGAAGACCAAAATATGCTGTCTCCAGAAGCTCTTCTTTTATGACCAAATTAAGTGCCTTTAAGAGCAGCAGACTGATAGCAGCAGAGGAAGGCTCAGAGTTGTGCAGGCTCCCTCATCTAACTCTGGCGTTTAAGAGACCAGGACAGATGTTCCCCTGACCACTGACCCCTCCTGGGTTCCTGCTGAGCTCTGTTAATGCCTGGAGCTGTCAGTGATATCTCCTGCTCTATGCTGTGTTTCACCAGAGGTTATCTGTTCCTCTGGATCACAAGTCGGTCTGAGGAAGATTTTGGGGAGGGGAGCTCACTTGTGGCTTAGCTCAGTGACGGTCTGGTCAGCTGTGCCATCAGCTTCTGTTCAGCTGGATGGTATAGTGAGATAGGGCTGAGAGCTATCCCTGATAATTGCCAAGCTGGCTGATCAGTTTTAAGTAGCAGCATTTCCACAAGTTCAAATAACCCAACATTAAGGGTGAGTAGGATGCTACGTGAGTGGTTTGCTTTGATTTGGTGATGTCCTACTTGCTCCTGACAGTGCTTCCTTAGACCTCTTACTCTTTTGAGTGTGGTGAGACAGGCTGTGCCCTAGAGAGTTGCACATCAAAGGAGAAGTCTTTGTGACTAACCAAGCCCGTCTGGTTCAAAATCAGATATTTAGGAGTGAATTTTCAGCTGACAGCTAGATCTAGAGCAGTAATTAGGGCAAGAGCCTATGGTTGACCTCTTCTCACAGGCAAAAATTTATGCTAGAACAGGAGTAGCCATCCAGGACTGCATTTGAGACACTGTCTTCTGAAGCAAAGGCTTTGTTCTAAATAAAACATTTCCCTCATGTCACTAATCAGATCTGGCTTTGATAGAAAAGTCATCAACAGAATCCTCGTATGGTGCTAATAGCTAAACTTTGCCTTCCTCAGTTGTGTTTGGTTATAGATATATATATATTTAAAGCTTCTCTTGTTAATGCATCAAGTATGTGTAAGCAATTAACAGAAGATTGTGTTTGATTACAGCTTACAAGAAAGTCTCCAGAGAAGTTAGTATTCGTTACTCAGTGAGCAGCCCTTTCAGCCACCAATGGTGACCTTGGCAGAGGGTCCTGGAGACCACAGAATTAATTGAGAAAGTTTTAATAAAGGCTGGTGCATGGAAAAAAAATTTCCATATGACTAGTGCATTGTTTGCTGGTGACGATACGTTTGGCAGATACCTATCCCGTTACAAATTCAGATACTGTGTTCATTGCCGAGCTGTGCTTTCAGGGTAGATTTGATGACATGCTAGAGAAAGGCAGCTTTGGAAAATGTTCTTTGATATATTCTGAAAGATGTTTTGCAGTTTGACAAAAGTGTAGAATCACTTAATGGGAGTCTGTTGTATTTAGCCAGATGCTTTCTTGGAATAGTATTTTTCCATGGCATCATAGTTACAGAAGTGGTTGTGAGCACATTCACTAACTCATGCGGCCTGAATGAGTTTTCTTAATAAAAAATAGCCTTATGCATTGATTCCGTTTGCTGTTGTTCCTTCAGTCATAGTTTGCTGCTTTCTGATAAAGCTCCACGTCTTTGAACTCATTGAGCCCAAAGAAGGGGGCAGAGGAGAGATGTTAGTGTGGTCGTAACTTCCTGCGCAGGCATGGCTAAGCTTCAGGAAGGGGTTGGAGCTCCTTAGATAACACTATGGAAGTACAAAGGGCTTGCACAAATCACTTACGTGGGCCGTCTTTCCACAGTGATCACATCACACATCACAGATCAGCAAATGAAGTGATATGTATTATCAGGTGCTAATTTTCCCCAAAGTGACAGTATACTTACTGAAAACAAAGACTGAAAGGAGCCTTCGTGCCATAACTTCTCTTTCTCTTTATCAGAGTATGTTGAAGGGACTGCAGCATTATCTCTCCTCGTGAAGTCGTAATTAAGCAGTTATATCAATATCTGTTCAGAGATCCTGGCCTCTGTAATTATAGGACTGTGTCTTCTTGAAACATGTGGACCATCACTGTAGGGAACCCTGAGCAGTCTTAGAGAACTTGAGGTTTTAATCAAAGCCCATTGAAGTCTTTGAGATCCTTTGTGCTGATTTGGATGGGTTTTAGATTAAACTCTTGAAATCCAACAAGTTTAGGTGAATAGGCACGAGTAACAAGAAGTTGTTTCTCAAAAGCTCATTTTGTCATCAACAGAATAAACACACTGCAGATGCTCAAGATGCACAATTTAAGCAAGTTGTTTTTTTTTTTTTTATCAGAGAAAACCTTTTTCTCAAAAATACTGAAACTTTGAGGCTTCTACCAACTTCAAGCAAAGCTGTCCCCACTTTCCCATCTCTCTTCCGACTGAAAACTACTTTTTTCTTACTATGTAAGGTAAAATTAAATGTACTGTTAGCACAGTGCAGAAAAATCTACTCCAAAGGGGACAGAAACCCAAAAATGCAGGCTAGATTGGCAGCCAGCATGTAACTGGCAAGTAAGCAGCCTGCTCCTATAGTGTGGGTTCAAAGTTATCCTCTGGTTGGGCTTTTACACTTATTTTTGTTAATGTTCTCCTCAAACAACACTGATAGGGTAGAGAGGAGCCAAATTATCCCGCCTGAACACCTGAGAACTCTGGATCTGGAAGCAAATGGGGGCGTTGGCGCCAGCTCTCTGTTGGTGTGATGGATGAGACGGCAGTCAGGTCTGCGTGGTTTTCGGGGGCTTGGGCCTGAGCCCGGCGCTGAACTTTGCCTTTTAGGAAAGGCCAGCTCTTCCCTGCCGTCCCACCACGCGCCGGGCGGTGGGACGAGCCAGGCGACAGGGACAAAGCGTCACAGAGCACAATGAAGAGTGTTAATATGAGTAATTATTGCAGTATGTCACTGTGCTATTTTAAGGCTGCTCGCTGCATGCCAAAGAGTGCTCTGGGCAGGGTTTTCATTACAAAATCCTGCCAAAGCACTTCCTGAGGGGATCGTGATAAATATAGATAGTGGAGAGACGGTCTGAATCCATTGCAGCGAATAGCAGTGGTGCACATGCCTTAGGGTCCTGAAGGCTCATAAAGCAGAAGATACTTGAGTTGGCTGAGGTCCCTGAATAATTTGGCTGACTCCAGTGAGGGATTTTCAGGTAGCCTTTTGATATGGTATATAAGATACACTAGGGAATCAGGTCCCAGCTCTCCCTACCAGTGCTGCGGGGGTCACTTTTATTTCTGGCCCTTGATTAATCATGATGGATCCCTGTCAGATGTTTTAGGCCAACCGCTTCTCTCTTTTATTACACAGCTTCATGGTTGACCATCTGTAGAACATTGCTCTTTGCATCGTGTCATGGCAGAAAAATAAAGAACAAAGGAAAAATGTCTGGCTGGTTTTAAACCCTCCCTTTATAGCGGGACAATTCCCAATTGCACAAGTACACGAGCAGCAGTGCCGCTAGTTTTCCAAGCAGCTTTATGTTCTCCTCACTGTCCTCAGGGCTACCAGAGGTGCCTAACCCAAGTGCTGTATCTGCAGTGTTGTCTAAGAACTACTGAGTCACCCCGACCATTAATTTCCCAAGGCTGCCAGACCTTGACTTTGTAATAAAGTAATGCAAAGTACATGTACATTGTAGTACATGGGGGTCCGAGCAGGGTCACCTCGCCTGGACCAGGCGGTCTGGTAGCCCTGATGCTGCTGCAGTGGGGACCACTGTGAGCCACTGATCCCATGCGTGCAGCAAAGGTTGTGATGGCTTTGGCCTCTCGAAGAAGAGTGGCAGCACTTCTGATGCAAAGTGGCACACCTCATGGGATGGTTGTGCTTTTCATAAAGGCTGATTTCAACACCAGTCCTGCTGGGCAACACTCAAAGGTGCCAGGAGGTGTTTTGTGTCTCAGTAGGGTAGTGGAGTTGGGGGACAAAAGCGTCCTTATGGTGATGTGGGAGTGGAGACATGGCGGACTGTACTACTTCTGCATGGAAACCTGTAGTCCCTCCTTCAGGCTTTGTCTCCGGGGGCTGGTGTAACTTGTTTCCCCATGTTGTTGTTGGTTGTGGGCTGTTGCCAGAGTGTGAGATCAGTGTTGTATGCGCTTGTCCTGGGTTTCTCCTCCTGCTTGGCACCAGCGTGCCCTCTCCTGCTCCAGACCTGGTGTCCAAGGTTGTGGAGTCTAACTTCAGGAGATCTTATGCATTTCTTAAGTTGAATATTGATTTTCTTTGAAACTTTCTCATCTCTATGCCTGTGGGACTCTCCCATGGAATGTTCCTCCAAGAGAGGCCTTTGAGTCCTCTCCCCATCCTGGCCTCATAAGTGATTTAATCTCCTCTCCCAGCAGAAACCAAGGAGCTTGCTCAACAGATGAAGTCATGAGGAGCAGTGAGAAAAGCTAACGAAGGGGGCCCATTCCTCCTGCAAGCAAAAAGCCCTGTCCGTTCAGGGACAGCAAAATGCCCCTTCTATAATAATTCCCTGCTGTATTTTCTCTTCTCCCCTCATTTCCCCTAATGTCCTGGCTCCAGAAGCCACCTGAGAGAGCTCCAGGGAAGGCCCTGGTGGGTTCCTTTCTGCCAGCTGCCTTCTCTCATTCTTCCATCCCAACCAGGTGCATGTTTCATCACCTCTGCACCACACAGGGCTCTCCCTGGAGCATGCACAGGGAATGGAAACGTAGCAGCAAGTTAAAACTTCCCATAGCTTCTGACAACTGTGTTATGTGTTTTGTATGCTTTTCCAGAAAATACCTGTGTGCTTTGAAAATAATATTGCCATGATGGCTTTAAATGCTTGAGGAGAAGTAAAATACCAGTCATCAAACTGAGAGGGGACGTTGTGCATCAGCAGCAAATGAACTTTGGTGTCTGTATCTAATAGACCTCCTAGCTCTGTGGGCTGAGGGAGGAAAGACACAAACTTCATAGTTATTTTCAGTTCTTTTTCTTTAAGGGGTAAGGCTATCATAAATTCAAAATTGCCTGTACTAGATAAGGGAGGTGTGTGTGTGTATGTGGTTACTGATGTTGATTATTATTTTATTATTAATGACAAGAAACCTGGGTCAAAGTCAAAGCCCATCTCTTATCTCCTGTATAATTGCAGGGGTAAAACAAAACCGCCTTGTTAAAGTATGAGAGATGCTAATTTGCTCATAAGTTTGTTACACAGCAACGCAGACCAGTTATCTAGTAATAAGTCTGAACAAAAATGCAGGAAAGGGTGTTCTAGTGAGGTGATGCCTCTTTGCAGCATCTGCATTGCTTTGGTTGTAAAGAATAACAAGCGACTTTGCAATAGGGAAAATGTCTACTCCAGCAGTTTTGCTCCTCTGGAGAGAACTCCCTGTACCTGCCCGGAGAGCTGGATCAGTTGACTGCTACCTACTCTATTTAATCATCTGTTTTTGTGAGTGCTGAGAGCTGGAAAACAGGAATAACAACATGTTTAGAGGTCTGATCCTTTCTCATGACCCACAAGGACTGTTTCCACCGCTCATTCCAAAGGGAGAGTTGCAGGTAGCGGAAGTGGAAAAAGTTATGAGGAAAGATAGCTGTGAAGGTTTGGTTTGGACATGTCCATCTGAGCTAAAAACAACGATTATTTCCACTTCCCACCCTCATTGTCCCAAACAGCACACCGACCTGAGGCTGCATGTGAAGACATGCTTTTGACATACTTCTCTGTAGTGCACATAAGACAAGTTGAATGGGAAGGGAAGATTTGGGGTTCCCATGTATTTCCACCCTAAACCTATCCTGTTCTCTTAGCTCCCTTCTCCTCTCCAATGCGTGCCTCGATCCCTCTGCACTGTGCTTCAAAGGAGCAGTTTAAAAAATGATGAGTTATTCCAAGCCCCAGAAGTTACCACCTCTTAGCCACAACTATAAAAAAACAAGACCAACCGTGGCAAAGAATGTGCACCAAATGAAACGCTGCCAGAGTAGATCCTGGGACCTTTTACACTAGCGTCATTCCTATTTCACTTCCATTTTATCCCTTGGTTTCACACAACCGGACTGATGCAGGGGTGGGCCAGGTTTCAGGCGCAGAGAACTGGTTTTGGTGAGAAACCCTGACTGTCGCCACAGGACACTGGTGACCTTCAGACTTGCGTAATTGCTAGGCCTACAGCCGTCTGTGACTGAGAAGAAAAGCTTCTTGAATAGAAAATTCCAATCATTGACCTCATCGGGACAAAATTAATATTTTTTTGGGGGAAAAAACCCAACAGTAAAGAGCTGCAATTGGGAAGCACAACCTTGAACTGTGACCAAACGGGAATTGGAAAAACCTGGAAGTTACGAATGAATGTCATATTTTTCCCTTATACAAAATTTAGTATTGCCCCTAGAGACTGCTGATTTGTCTTTATTTCACAAAGCTTATAGCAGCAGACCTCAAAGCTGCATTTTTTAACATTTTGATTTATAGAGCCTACAAATTTCCCAGCAGCACTGTCCTCGTAGCGAATCCAAGCCTCCTGCCAGCACTCCCACTTCTCCTAGTGGCCTGTGCTAGACCCCCTGGAGCTCCTCCGAGACCCTTGGGGACCTGTAAGCAATAAGGTGAACACCTCTGTCCTCAAGCTCTGAAGTAACATCCCAGTTTGAGGTTTCTTTTGTAACACTAATAGACTGCGTGGAACTTTGGATTTTATTGGAGAACGTGGTGCTTTGCCTCCATCGTCACCTGCCTAGGAGAGCAATATATTGCTTAAGAGCAGCAAGTAGGGAAGCAACAGCTGCTGTTACAGCTCAGCATCCTGAAAACTCCCTGGGGATAGAGAGCTCCTCCCCAAGCAGAGTACAAACTATGTTTGAAATGCCTTTTTTTTTTTTTTTTTAATTAAAAAATACCGTTCTGATTCGCCTTTGGCACAGCATGGATTCCCTACAGGCTGAGTGGTTTCTATCCAACTGAAACACATGTTTAACAATGAGAACATCCCCCACCAGTTTTTTAAGCAAAACACCTAGTGAATCTGTTGGTGTGGGAGTTGACTTGGTGCAGACAAGCCTGGAGCTTGTCTGGGACATCGGAGTCCATTTTCCAAGTCACCGTTACTTCAAGGCAGTGACACCGGCTTGATCACAGCCGCTCATTTCTCTCCACCAAACTGACCCAGAGCCAAGCACAGCACAGGAAAGTTTCCCCAAAGCCATGTAGCTCATGCTGCTGGGGACGACTAGTTTGAAACCCCATGTATGTCCAGTTTAATCAAGACTCTTCTCGTCTGAGAGTGCTGGGGATCGAGAACAAGGCTGAGTTCCCATGGAAATCACCCCAATGACTTGCTGTGGGTCCTTGTCCAAGCCATGTAACTTCTCAGTGCTTTGGTTTCCCCAGTTGTAAAACTTAAGTAAAAACTTCGAGGTGTTGTCTGACAAAAAGCTGTAAGAGTCTGGGGAACTTTCATTCCCTCTGCTACGACAACGTAGAATAACCCACTTCAATTAACTGCACTGCATTTCAAGCATTAGTCAATATTTGTATACCTACAGGAACATGTTAAATACTATATACGCGCTATACAGTGTTACCTCCATTGTTTTCTCACTTGCAATTCTTTAGATTCCACCCCACCCCCCCATCTCTTTTTTTTTCCTCCTACTCTCCCCTTTTGGCTAGTAGTATGCGTAGAGAAGATACAGGAAGGGCCGAAGAACAGCAGCAGAACATGTGAATAATTGTAGCTCTTCGTGTACTGGGGTGATCCATGCGAGGTTCACATGCAAGCACTGGTTCCTTAAACCGTGTAGAAATGTAGAGTTCAGGTTGCTGCTCAACTCTTAGGACGGCAGAATCACCTAATAAGGAGACTGATTCTGGAATTACTGCTCTGAGAAACATCCTCTTTGCAATTGATTTTCAGACCAAAGTCTGAAAGTGGTGAGTAACTTTTCTCTCTTCCTCATGTCACTTCAGAAAACCATTGTCAAAAGCCATACCAAACCCCAGATGAACCTACAGCTCCTGCCCTGTTCTGTTTGAAGGCTTCAGTTCTTTTGATCTCTCTGGGGCGACAGCCTGGCTGCAGTCCATGTGTTTTTTTCTACAACAACAGAAACCGGTGAGTGCTTTGTTCAGCACAGTGGTGGTAAAGGTCCAAGTGGAAGCAAATCTGGCTTTGTGTGTTGTGGAAGCCCCAGCCAGGGGTGAGGTTTCTCACAGGGGCGGGAGGGAACGGCTGCACAAAGCAGCGTTAGATCTTGTATGGCTCTGGCAGTCCGGCCAGTGTGGTGTTCAGCTCCGTGGGTACTACTGCTGCGTGGAAACTACAAAGGCCACACTTCCAGACAGATGGGTATCTTTCCAGTCATTAGGTAACTAACCTTGCTAGCACCCTGTAGAGACTGGGAGAAGAACACGGCCCCAAACATACATAACCTGACATACACAACATTCGCCAGGGGAGAGATTCTGCCAGAAAATTCCTCAGTGATACCAACTTGCACATCTGAAGCTAAGTGCCTGCACCTGTATTGAAGGAGACTGTAGTCAACCAGCAGCCTGTTTATCAGAAGACCTGAGTACCCATTATTTTTGTTGTCATCAGTAAGAGCTAAATGTTCCTAAAATGGATCAAAGGAAGTCAGACGAGGGGACTGACGAAACATGCGCATTTAGTGGCCTGAGTGCAGGGACACTGCACCCCGCTCATCCTCCAGGCCACTGGACAAGCCTTGAGTGACTCTGCAGCTCCTGCAACCGGAGAGCAGCCGAAGCTCACTGCCTGCGGATGCAAACGGTTGAGATCTCGCTTCAGCAAGCTCTCACTGCACCCTGGCAGCCTGCTCCACCTGCAGACACGCGTTGATTGTGGTGGCCAAAGGCTTTGTCTTTCATTAAGGGGTTTTGGTAGAAAAGTCTGTGATGCTTTTTCCAGTCACAATAGGTTGTCCCGGTACAGTCAACCTGCTTCATTGCTGTCTTGCATACTCATGTGCATTGGGGTGAGCTTGGCTTTAGGTGCATTTTCAGAATTTTTTTTTCTTCAGCTGTGCTTTTCCCTTCCATCGGTAGGGCATCGCAGCCCTCCACCCCTCTGCCGTGAGCTCTGCCTTCTGCAGTCTGGTCCTTGCCTAATCAAGGGAGGCAGCTTTCCTGTTGTTACTGTTGAAGCTGCAATAAATAGCATATCCATTTCTCCATTTATCCGCTTTTTGAAATCCAGCCTGTAATGCCAGCAATAATTATTCTGTTTCTATATTTAGAGATCATCAGCACCTCATGAATATCAAATTGTACTGTTATTATCTCTGTACAATATGGGCCAGTCTCCTATCAGTGTAAACATTTATAACAGTGATTATCGGTAGGACTGCTAGAGATCCCAAAATAGACAAGGCTGAACAGGAGTCTGCCATTATTTGTTTACTGGGGAATGCAGGGAGAGACACAGAGGAGGCCGCTGAAGGTCTGATAGCACAGAGCCCATCTACCACTGGCGTGGGAAGGCTGCTGCACAGGGAACTCTACCTGGTGGGACCATTAGGAGCAAGTGAGGAGAGTCCTCTGAGCCCAAGCACCATCTTAAATCCTCGGCACTGGGCTGCCATCCGCACAGACATGCTGCCCCACAAGCAGATTCCTTTGAACACTTCCTTAGGGTTTGTTTTCAGTGTCTTTCCTTGTCCAGGAGAAGGTGATGTTTAAAGCTCCAGTCTGACCAGTTTGGTAAACCATAGAAACTTAATTTCCAAATTACAGATTCAACTAATTTTACTGTCAGTATTAGCTGGCCGGGGGGAAATTGTTGATGTCTCTTCTTCTGTGCCAGGGAACGGCTGTGTCTGAAGGCGTTTGCCCCCCCCCGAGGCAGCGCTTGCTGTTGGCTTGAAATGAAACTGTGCTCTGAGCTCAGGCAAATGGCAGGATGCACAGACAGGAGGGTGGTGAGAGACTGCTGGTAAATGTTAAGGGCATGGGTGAATGCCAATGGGGTTTTGCACTCACTCGCTTGTTTGTTTTTTTTTTTTTTATTTTGATGGACGTGCCGCATTGCATTGAGAAGGGCTGATCTAAGCCTCTGTCAAACAGCTGAAGCTCAGTGGATCTGGCTGCCTCCTAAGAGACCTTTTCTCCCCTCTGAATCTCCAGCTGAGGAGGCTCCCAGGGGATGGTCACTCCCCACCATCATCCTTCAGAGCTGTCAGGATGCTTCAGCAGCTCAGCTCTTGGCATGGTTTTCCAACCCTTGCTTGCCCTGACGTGGCCCCAAGTGGTGTATACTCTTTTCCATCCAGATTCATACCTCCCCACCACAAAGGCTTTACTGTCATTAATAACTGCAATGCTTAATCGAGTTACCCTTTTCTTTCCCTCACTTTTCCATAGAATTATTGCTCTAGGGTGTTTAGAGTTTGTGGCTCTGTTGCCACCTGGGCATGGCTAGGCAGAGCCACCTCCTGGCAGGACGGTAAGCAGAGCTCCCAATCTGTTGGTCCAGTACTCACTTGCCTACTGTCAGTGCCCTGTCCCCAGCCTGCAGGCTGAGAGAGCGGGGTTACAGCTCAGTACGTAACTCTTTCCACCCAAAAAGGGCGTACCTATGCCACGTGAAACCTGTTTTGTACATAAACTGGGGGTGCTCAAGCACAGGTAAGAGAAAAGGGTGGCTGGTTCGTTACTAGGAGCTCGGCATGAGGGTGACCGTGCAACCCAAGGGTGGGCAGGTCAGCTGCTCAGAGACAGGGCTGGTGACACTGAGGGACACCAGGAAAATGGTAAAACCTTCTGAGAACAGTTGATGCCGTGAAATTGCAGGTCCTGTTATCCCATGGTATTTTATTCTAAGACATTGGGATACACACACCCAAGCATATCCTTTAGTTTCTAGCTCCAAACCTTTAGTAACACCAAACCCAGGCCCCAGCATTGTATTTTCTGATCTGGATAGAAAAAAGTTAGTAAATAAAACTGGCTTCTTATCAATTCCTCGTCCCTGAAAGTGCTGTAATACACCCACCCAACAGTTTCTGTCCTAGCTAATTTCTAGAATCAGGTCTCTTTTCAGAGAAACCTCTGCCAGAAGAGGACATGACTAAGCAAGGGAGGAAGCTCAACTGCAGCAAAATGTGAGTGAAACAGAAAATAATCACTGAGTAAACTAGTGCTTGTTCGTTCAGCGAGGGAAACAAATCTAGATCATTCTCTGCAGTTTGGGAGAGATCTTGCTGCCTCTAGCACAGCCGGCCTGGAGAGGCAAACAATGTACAACACAGGAGTTAAGGGCACCAGGGCTGTGCATGGCACCTAACGCTTTCATCTCTTGCACAAGGGGATGTGTCCTTCCAACAAGAGAACTCTTGTATGCATGTTTATGCCGCGAGAAAGCTGTCTATGTTTGGTTTGGAAAAGCTACGCTTGCTTAACAAAACCTGAATTTATCCCTGTAATCCTTCCCTGCATCTCCATGGCCAGATTGGAGCAGCCTGTGGAAAAAATTCCTGTCTATTTTCAGAAATAGATAAAAGCATTCAGATTACAGAGTGCAAATCTCAGCTCGAAACGGCTGGAAAAATCCATTCAGCGCCACTGTCGCTGACCCCCACGACCTCTCCAAGTAATGAATTTCAGTCGCCTGTGCCTCTCCCCCGCGCTGCCTCCTTCTCCTCCTGCCGCCACCGCCGCTGCCGGAACCGCCTGCGCTCCCAGCATCTGCAAAATGTCAGCCTTGCATCCCACTGTTTATCCCATGGGGAACGGGGAGGGAGGCGTTACGTGAAAGAGCGGAGTTTGTGGAAATTATTATTGATCTCGCTGCTCGAGACCGTTAGTGGGTTCTTTTTAGTCTGGTGTTCGTGTGGCTCACAAATTTTGGCAGAGCGCTGGCGCACCAAGGAAGAAGTGCTCTTTGCTGCAAAAATAAAAATGCCAGGAATCTGCCTCTTTGCCCACACTCATCTCAGGGCTCTTCTTGCTGCTACACTGGGAGCTGGGTACAGTGTCATCCCCTCCACCGCTGGGAGCTCCCACAGCAAATGAGCCTTTAGCATCACTTATTAGTTCATGAGATTGAAGATTCAACGGAGGAGATTACTGCTCATTTAGAAGGATTGTGTGCTTTAGGTAGCCCCTGAGGCTTGATGAATTCCTGCTCCTGGTGGATTAGCTGCCCTGTTAGCAAGCAAAATATTAAACGCAACTGCAGCAAGCTTACATCTCGCTCATATTTTGCTTATGGATTACAGGGCGAGTCTTCATAATTAATGCCAAGGAAGAAGACATCCAGATGGACCATGGCTTTTGAAAGATTAACCTCGATGGGTTTTCTTTTTTTAATTTAAAAATTTGTTTTTCTTTCTGTGATGTTCAGAGCAGACCTGGGATGCTGATAGCTTTGTGCCTGGCTCATCAAGGCGTCTAACAGAAATCCTGCGGTCCTCCCTTGGGATTCACCCAGCTGCCGACCATCGCACTTGTGCCTCCTCTGATAAAACTGGGCCGAATCCTGGGAGGTTCTGAGCAACCCCTTTTGGAGCTGAGGGTACTTCAGATATCTTTCCTTCTGTTTCAGGATGACGAGCAGGATAGGAAAATCTAAAGGAGCAGTGCGTGGCAAAATGAGATGTTGGAGATACCACCTGCTCTGATGATGAGTAGACGGCTAGGGCTGATAACACTCCTGTGTGTTGCTCCTAGGCCTGCAGATGAGCGAGGACTTGGGGGAAACAGCTCACTTCACTAGGAAACTTATATCCAGTTTGCAACAGTGATGAGAGGGTTTTTTATCTAGTCTGTATACAGCGAGGCATAGAACTGAACACACTGCTAGTGAAATATGTGAATAGGGGACAAGGTATACTGGCAGCTCATGACTACACCCACGTGATATTTGGTTCTTAAACGGCCTTAAAATACTTTGAGATCTTTATTGAAAGACTTCAACAAGGCAGCAAGTGCGATACAAGCACAAGTTATGCATCTATTGTATGTGCGTGGCAAGCTGGATTTATGTCTGTGTACATGCACATGTGTGTGTACTTGCACGCGTGTCCTTCAAAGTCTAAACACAGCTCAACTGAACACACAAGTGAAGAAAAATGGAGACTATATGTATACATATATATATGTGCGTTCCTTGTATATTGAGTACAAGGGCCAAAATACACTGGAAAACACAACACACATATTACACTCTGCCTACAAGTCTAATGCTAAGATCAGAATTTGTTTTATCCCACTGCCTTATTTTTAAGGCCTAGAGAAACATTCACACTAGCCAAAATAATCTCGCCTTTGAGCTCGCTTCACTATTTTCCACATTTTTCAACCAGCTGTCAGAGGAGACTTTCAGCATTTGTAAGTGGCTGTTGAAATTTTAAAAAATGCTGGAATTGCGCCATTTTGAAAAATGCAAAATTGCTCTTCTTGGAAGATATTATAGACTTTTTTTAATCACCTCTAACAAAGTCTATATTGTTATTGAAAATAGTATATCTGAAGCAAGGTATATAACTTCATTACTCAGATAATGGTAGACAAACAGGGATACCACAGGAAAGGCCATTATTCCCTATAATGGTTAATTTCATTCCCCTTAAAGTAGTCATGAAGGGATACATATTGATTCAAGGTTACTGTATCTACTTATGTGGAATACAGGTTGAATACATAAGCCTAAACTATATCTATACCTAAAATTGAAGGCGTTCATTAGAAAGTGGAACCAAATTGCAGGTTGTAACAAATTTATTTTAAATGTCTTCAGAAGATCTGGAGGTATTCCTGTAGTGATCGTAAGCCTGAGAACTGTAACAATGCCTTCTCCAAGTGAAAGCCTAACCTGTTAAGAGAAAATGAATGTGGAAATCCAGAAAAAGATTCAACTCTGACCCATTTGGAAGATAAAATAAGCCTGTGATATCCTGTTCGTTCACCAGGGAGTCATACTTATCATTGAATTGTTACAGCTAGCCAGAATACAGGTATTTATATATTCTGTATGATCCAAGTGCTTAAAATTGCTTTTGACTGTTGACTTCAGCGGAGATGAATGAAAGAAATTTATAGGACCGCTGCAATCCAGGCTCTTCCCGCTGTGTGTAATGACCCCAGGAATATCTCCTGCGTACATCCCTCCCATCCGTTCCAGGAGATCCCAGGGCATTGGGCAAACCCTACAGCAGAGAGGTCACCGCAGCCACCGCTGCTGAGCTCCCCCACCGCCCGCTGCCAGCTGATGGCTGCTCAACAGGAAACAGCTACACGGCACAGGCGGCTTGTAGAGCCATTTGGATGGGCGCCTTCTGGAAAAAAGGGGGAGAAGAAAGGGAAAAAAAAGAGAGAAAAGAACAAAACTAAAAAGAAACGCTTCAATACAAGTGGGAAAGATGAGTCCTGTTCCTCACTGAAATTGTCCAGACAGTCTTACCTCTGTCCATGTCACGCGATGTGTTTGGACAGCCAGGAGAATGGCTGGATGTGTTATCCAAACACTGAACAACGCTCTTAACAGCTCTGCTGTGACACTGACCAGTCAACATGGTTTCCCTTGGACATCAGCCGCACATGATGGAGGGAGAAATGAGCAAATCTGCCTGGATACACGCCCATGGACAATTTGTGTTGCCTCTTTGCTGCTGCTTGGACTATCTCTGTCTTTTCCACGTAGTGTCCTCCTTCAGTCCTGACTCCTGTCCTGCTGCTGCTTGCTTTGGAGTCAAGGCCATGTACTGTTTTAATGGGGGTTTTCAGGAAAGGAAATAGCGCCTCCTTTTTCTTACAGAGAAGATAGGTATAAAGAGTCTCAGAAGGATTCTCTTAGGTTTTCTGATTATGTTTCTAGGTTTAGGATAGGCACAAAGTATAAATTAGTCAGGCAAAAGGCTGTAATATGCAAAACCTGGAAAATACCCAAATCCTTCACACTTAGATTTTCCATGTACAGCTTCCCAATCATTTCTAACTCCACAGTTTCATCTCTAAGAGTAATGCCTAGTTTTGAACTTAGCTAAATGTGGCGAAGAATCCAGCCTAGAGCTAACTGAATTAGTACCCAGCCCTTGGGTATTTCAGTAAGCTCCAGATAGACAGTAAGACAGAATGGAAGGGGAGAGCAATAGATTTTGTAATTAAAAAGCTGTCAGTCTCCTAAAGTTGACTAAATGAGTTAAATCATCTAGGCCTTTCAGACTGAAGATCAACATATACATCTTCAGCCCCAAATAATTTCTAAGCAGTTGCAAATGATGGCATATATGTAGAAATACCTCTGATGGTAAATACTGCCTTGGGCACAACCTACTCTGCATGAAGCAGCAGCCTCCAAATAGTTTGAAACTATAGTACCGGGCAGAGCAGGTTACAGCAACCCAACAGACAGGAGACATAAGGTTCCAACCTCCAAACTGGGATGATGCAATCACCCGGTCAAGCGCAACTGAGGAAATAAAACAGTTTTGGAAACCACTGTTATTCCTTTCCAGCCACCTGAGACCCTGAAACCTCAAGGACCCTTGTGCTCAGGACATACTTGATGTGGACACCTGACTTACGATAGTGTCTTAGAGGAAACAGCATCACAGTTGCACAGGAAAATGGTCTGTCCTTTGTGTACCTGGATTACTTTAACAACAGGCCATAAAGCAGCCTGGAATAATTCTTCTTCCACCTCTGCCTGTAGGCTCTACAAGGAGGTAGGAGTGTAGTAAGACTAAGTGCAGTGCAGGAGGGTAGACCACACTCGAACGCCAGTTGATAACTGGATGTGGGTTGATGGCACTCTGCTGCCTAAACTCCTGCCTCGCAGCTCCATGCCACATGGCCTGCTTCATCCCAAGGGTGGTGTGGAGCATCAGCATGTGTTATCACCAGGTCGTTGGGTGCTTGCGCAGGCAGCTGAGAGCTCTTCTATACTGACAGCAAAGTTGGGGTCCTCCATTGCTACCTTGGGTAGGACTGCTCACTGATCCTGACCCCAGGTGAGGTGCTGGACCCATGGGGCTCTCCCTGGGGGAACTTTTCACTAGAGAGAGGGAAGGGAGGGAAGTGGACCCCTGCCAATGGATCTGAAAAAGAGGGGTCTCTTGCTCATTATCTGGATATATATTGCCATTACTGGTTTTGCCTGGCTTTATGACTGCACTCCCTCTTGCCTAATAAAGATCTGGGAATGCAAGTGAGAGGTGGAAATCCATCTCTTTAAGAGCTCTCAGGGAGGGTATGTTTAGTTTTCTCAGGTTTCTAAGTGGAGACTGGAATTTAGTCCTTTATCAAGAGGGGCCGTGGGTATATTAAATCCAGACGTTTTCTCTGCTGTTAACCACCTGGCAGAAAGGTTACGCTAATTACATCAGATGTATTTTCTCAAATTTTCCTGCTTCTATTAAGAGCGTGAGGCTTATGTCAGAGGAACTAGTCTGACCGCTGGGAAGTGCAGCCTGTCTTATCCACGTCTCAGTTCTCAGATTAACCAAGTGACAGAGAGACCCTCATGGGAGGCATGGTGTGGAGACAGAAATGGGCAGGTCGTGAGAGACGAGCGTGGCAGAAATGATCCGATTCTGTTACTGCAGAGCTCAAGGTCTGTAGGTATGGGGCAGTGAGTTGACAGGCACTGTGCCAGTATGCAGCATGCAAGACTATGTAGCTTGGACCTTGGCTTAATAGGAGCAATGAAAGTAACATTTACGCTGTGCAAATGGTTCTCTACCTTCCTCCTAATGCTTAACAGACATTGTTTGGTGTTGTCATTGTGAGAATGATGGGAATGGTGAAGCAGTTGTTGGCTTGGTCTGGGGAGGGAGGAAGAGAAAAGAACAGGAGGTGGGACAGAGGCCGTGTTTATAACACTAAAGATCATAGAATCATAGAATGGTTTAGGTTGGAAAGGACCTTAAAGATCATTGAGTTCCAACCCCCCTGCCATAGGCAGGGACACCTCCCACTAGACCAGGTTGCCCAAGGCCACGTCCAGCCTGGCCTTGAACACCTCCAGGGATGGGGCCTCAAGAACCTCTCCGGGCAACCTGTTCCAGTGCCTTACCACCCTCAAAATGATAATTTTCTTCCTAATGTTTAATCTAAACCTGCCCTCTTCCAGTTTACAGCCATTCCCCCTTGTCCTATCACTACATGCCCTAGTAAAAAGTCCTTCCACAGCTCTCCTGTAGGACCGCTTTAGATGAGCCTTCATATTCTCCAACAAATCTCTGCCCCTCTAGCAGATGCTGCAGTGTGGCTAGCCATCATCTCGAGCCCTGTGGTATCATCCATGCAAACTGGAATGTTTTGCCTTTTATTACTTTTCCTTGTGTAGTATTTTATAGTTTTTTGCTAAGGGTGCCTCAAAACTCAGACATGTTAAGCTTTGGGCCAGGCTTTGGTGGAAACTTACAGTGCGAGAATTTTCCTGGGAAGCAGCAGCGTTCATTTTTATCTCCAACCAAAACCAAATGGCCCAGAAGTGACAGTGGCAAAATCAGTTTTTGGTAGAAAAGAAAATCATTGTCTCGAAAGAGAGAAGCACAATAAAAAGTCACAGTTAAAAAGGGAAAAAAGTAAAATATGATTTGATCTTGTTCTTTCAAGATGAGACTCAGGCATGAAACTGCATTGTGGGCTGAAACTCTTACATTTAATGACAGATCTTCTGACATGCTCCCACCAGATGCTTCTGTAGATTGGAAATGAGCAACAGGGAAGAAATATGGTATTTTCTTACATGATGCAACAAGATGTTGTACTTCCTGGCCACATATAAAATGAATTTACAACGGAAACATGCCAGAAATGCCTGAGGGTAACACTAGCCATAGCAGAACACAGAGTCTTTTTTTCTTTATCCAGCACTGAATAATGGGACTGAATGTCATTTTTCTTAAAACAACCTCAGGACGGGTGGCTGGAGAGTGAGATCAAGGTTCCCCGTTTCACAGGGCACATCGGGAAAAAGTTATTGTGTAATCCCATCTATATGCACATACGTCTTCTGTCACACACACTGAGATAACTCTCAGGGTTATTTATTTCAACAGATCCCTACAGTGATGACACTATGAAATTAATATTATTACTATGAATAATTGCATCATTTTCTCTGATTCTAGTTATTCTTGTTTCCTGCTAATACATGCATGCCAATGCTATTCATTGCCAGAGTGACTGGAAACTTTTCACATGGTTTGCAGTGGATAGTTTTAAGGTCCTCCAAGCAAAGGGGAAAAATCCACCTTGACTCTTTTTGGCTTTGAAACTATGCAACAGATTTGCAAAATATTTCAGCACAGGGCTACCAGGTCCCTGCCAAGGTCACTGTAACCTATAAAAACACTCCCACTGATTTCATTAGGCTTTACATTACACTGAAAAGAGCAGAGCAATCAGAGCTGCCTATTAGTACAAAGCATGGAAAAGAGGGATAGCCAATCTCATAATGCGTGTTCAATAGTAAATTGACCTGCACCGGGACCCGTGTGTCTCAGAGGGCTGAATGGCAGCGCTCAGCGGTAGGTGATGAAGAGCCAGGCAAGGAAAGGGATGGATTCAGGTGCTAGTTACAACAGTGCAAATCTCCCTTTCCGCATAAGCAATGCTTTACACTTTACACAGGGAACAGGAGAAAACACCACTGGGCAGTAGGCTGAGAGACCTGGAAGATCTTAATGCCTTAGTTAGGGCTCTTTGCCTTAGTGTCTACTCTTCCACACTGATGCACATATGCTTTCCTAACCACAATGCTATCCAAAGCCTCCATCTTGGTTAACATTTCATCATTCACACTCCGGGAATTATCATTTCCTCTAGACATGCTGACAAAGCTCATTGTTTATTGCTCACAGCATGTCAGAACTGCTGGTTTTGCTTTGGACTGCAAGATGTTTGGAAAGCCACATGCTTTTTCTGAAGCCGTCTCAGTCCTCTCTGTGCCAGCCTCAGCTGCTGCATTCGCCTTCACCCAGAGCACCAGATCCTGTCCATGATGAGCCAGAGCAGAGCAAAGCATCAGCTTGAGACTGACCAAACAGCACTGGATTTCATGTAATCATGGCCAAATTCTTCCTGGCAGCCACATGTACAGCCTTTCCATCAGTGATGCCTGGCGCTTTTCTACCTTGCTGCCCTCTGAACCCATGGATAAGCCTGTCCAAGGAGTGAGCCAGGGAGGGTGATCTGGAGATGTGCCCGTTGTGTCATTCCCCCCACCCAGGGGAGCTTACAGCTCTTCCAGGCAGCAGTATTGCCCATGGAGGGATTATAACGGGGGAGGAGGCCATGCACCACCCCTTCTGGAAAAGGAAGCGATCTTCAGCAATGGTCCTGTGCTCTAGGTCTCCCCATCCAGAAATGGGGACAACACCTGGCTGCTCACTGACCTGTTAGAACACTGCAGTCACGAATGGTTGCTAAAGGTTGCAGTTGGAGAAATGCAGATCATTATTTATTAGTTACTGCATTTCATATGACAGGACATACATTTTCCATAAATTCCTGAAATCTAAACTAACACAGAAAACACAGGACTAGTCCTACATATCTGTACAACGTTACCTCTGGCTGCACAGCTGAGCCCTCGTTTCAGTCCAGGAGGAGTGAGAGCTGAGTTTTTGATGAAGGCTCAATTTCTATCTTGCAGGAAAAGTCCTGAACCACACAACCTGGTCACCCCAGCTAAAACTTCTCCTGGACGACGTGTCCTGCTCACAGCAGTACTGCAGGCAGGAGAGAAGACACACAGCACGGGAGCTGCCTGGGGCTCCTGCCCGTGAGCTGAAACCACCCAAAGGCAGGCAGGGAGGCCTTCTGCCTGCCCAGAGACAACAAATGGCCCAGGTGGAAAGAGGGCAGCTGCATGTGATGAGTGGAGGCACAGCAGCTGGAATGGACCCAAGAGCTGCAAGTCCAGCACAGCAGCAGCCAGGGGCTGTCCTCAGCATGTAGCAATTCTACAGGGACGCACAGGGTGATGGCAGCACTCCTCATTACATGGGCCAGATGTGCTCGAAGGCACAGGGCACATCCTCTGCAGTGTGGAGGTCCCTCTGCAACCAGTGATTGCTCCCAAGGTTGGGTTGCTCCCTTGTGGTAACCCCGAAGGAACTAGTCCAGCCTACGGAGGTAGTAAGGTGAGGTGATGGGTTTGTTATCACTGGGAAATCAACAAGTGGTTTGAACAGTTTTTTTGAGAGTGCAGAAAACTCCTGAGGGTCACTGGTGCTGATGACAAACAGCAGCTTGACCATGAATACCATAGACAGGTGTGTGCTACTGGGAGCACTGCCTGTCCTTGCTCCCCACCAGCACCTCACTCGGTCTCACTTTGCTGCCTTGGCCTGACAAGCCCCTGCAGATGTGACCTGTCTCTTGGAGCTTGTTATCCCATGTTTTATTCGCATCACACTGGACCTGCCCAGGTGATTAAACAAAAGGCATCTTTATATTATTGTTGTTGTTTTTACTGTGCAATTGCTATGATGTCCTTTATTAGGTCTTTGCTTTTCCTGTGAGGAGTAATCTCTGGAAACTTGGATAGGATCCTTTGGCTCACACTAGAAAAGGTAATAAAATCCTGGGAACCCAAAATACTTCTCTGTTGTTTTCACCAAACATCTTTTCCCATCTTGAAAAAATGTGCTTCTCTGTTCTGAATTGTTTCCTGATTTAGGGAAAATGTCTTCCTAACCTGCCAGCTTTCCTCCTGTCCAGCAGACCCGGGCATTTGAAAGGCTGTGACCCAGTGCTCAGAGGACTCCACAGACCTTCCTTCTACTCCCCACCACACTTCTGACTCTCCCTACAGTTACAAGGAAGCCACTTATTTCCTCATTGCTCTCGGTTCTCCATCTGCCTCCTTATGATATAATATTTACTTACCTTTTCAAAGCATTTTAAATCTCCGTAGGAATGCATTATAAAAGTGCATTAGTGTTATTACTATTCTCCGTTGTATAACTTGGAGAAATGGCTTACGTAAGGCTGGCTCCTCTGTCCCCTCTCTGACCCTCATCCATTGTCCCGGTGCTGCTGTCTCCTCCCAAGACAGCAATGATTAAGCTCCAGTTTCCCAGTATCCCCCTCAGGCTCCTGCCCAGACCTTGGGGAATAACCATCCAGTCCCCTCTCTCTACATTGGTCCAGAGATGGGCAGCTTTGGATTCAAAGGTTCTGCTGCTTCTCTCCCCGCATCTCTCTGTTGAACATGCCTGCATTAGAGACCCAATATAAGTTTTCAGAGGCTTCAGAATGACTTGTATGATCTCAAAGCCTCTTTTTCTGGCATCTCTGAAGCACCCCATCAACAAAAAACTTGCATATTTCCTTACAACTATGACATGAGTTTTATCGGGAGGACATTTTTAACCTTTTATGCCCATGCTCTCTCAGGCTCAGCTTTCACAAACCAAGTGGGTAGGACCATAAGAGCAGTCAAGTAGTAACCTAAAGTAGAAAAAGTAGAATGTATTCAGATGTTATGGTGGGAAGACTTAAGCTCCGGATCAGAATGACATAGCTGAATGCTGATGTGCTACTGACTGTGACCTGCTTTCTCTGCAACAGCGTTTTTCTTTTTAGTAGGTAAGTTACATTTTTTTGTTCCTTTTATTTACTGTCATGCCCAAACACCTATTTTCAATGAGATAAAAGGCTGTCAAAACAGCAGGTACTTGAACTAACAACACCGTGTAGGATCTTTCGCTAAACGGGCTGGCGACAGGAATCTGAAGGGTGCAAACTAGCGAGACTCCTCCATGCTCTTCCTCCTCTTTCTCCTTTCCTGAAGGATATCGGTCCACATCCTTACCATTCTACGTGAAACATCTGCCAGGTTTCATGCCAGAGGTGACTGCATTTCAGAGACAAGCAAATGTACTGCTGTATTGCTGCCAGATACTGATCTCATGTACATTAGCCTTGGCTTTTCAAACAGCTCCATTGGACTTCAGTGGTGCAGCTCCAGCCTGACCCCAACATAAGAGATCTGACTGAGCCCATTCCACCATTTTTTGGCATTCAAAAAATGTAAAGTATGTGTCTTATAATGATGTACCCATACATTCTACCATCCTGTTAACTCCTGTCTCACACAGGCTCTCTCTCTCTCCTAGCCAATTATTTAGACAAGAACTGGTGACTAATAGAAGCAATTTGTAGGAAACATGCTGTTCCCAAGTGACCAACAGCAAATTGCTAATGACTGACATTAGAATGACCGTTCTCCAAAGAGGAATAGTTGAAAGCCCACTGTGCACAGCACCGACCACATTTAACAACAAACCACCCCCTGCTGATACTGACACCTGCCATTTATCCTGGCTACTGCTTGCCTCCTTTCTCTGGTACATCTGTAAGAGCAGTTACGCCGAAATGCAACAACCATGTATTTGTTTACACAAACATGAAAAGTGATTTAAAACACTTTGGTAATGTGACCTTATAAACTTGATGGACAAAATATTAAAAATACGAACGCCCTATAGGGAGCAATTCTGCAGTGCTCAGGAGATGGATCATAGGGCTTAATAGATTGTTTCCATCTCTGAAATTTCTAAGTCATGATAAATGGAATTTCTTAGTATTTGAAACAAGAGACGGGCACATTTAAAAAGACTGGAGAGGACTGCAGTGTAAAATCTTTGCACTATAAAAAAGGCAGCCTTGAGTTTTATTGCCCCTGCAGGGAGTCTCCTGTGAACCAAACAGCAACTAAATCAAATAAACATTTCTGACTTAAATCCATCTTCTCTTTAGCTTTGGGGAGTTAAAAAACCCCAGTAATTTATTGAATTGCCTTTCATGGTTATACCTGCAGATGCCTTTTGAATTTGATAGCAAAAACATTTAAACTCGTAGTGTTTCCCAAATCAGCTAAATCCATTATATCACCCATGCCAGTTACTATATTTGTAGGGCAGTAAACAGTGGCCTTTATTGTTTGCTGTTCATGGGGCTGTGCATAAGAACGAGCTTAGTCTGTCTCCAGAGATATACACCTACCTTACTGGCACCAGAAATATTATACCAGCTTAAATCAGTGCAAGCTTTCCATGCTGTCATTGCCTCCCCTGTTTTGATTTGGTGACGGTAATCTCTACTCACTGCTGTGCTGATACCCTTTGAGTCAAGGCCCCTTCTCTACTTCTGCTGTTTCTGAAAAAAATTAACAAGTGCAGCTTAGGCATGTTATGAACAGTTAGCGAATTTCCACACCTAAGAGGGTATGTGGGCTCAGATATCTGGTTTCCTTTGCAAACAGATAGAGAGGTGAAAATCCTTATGTGGTCTTGTCATATCCTTATCTTGAACCCTCCCAGAAAAGTATGAAAATGAAGGCAAGAAGGGGAACGATCCAGACATCAAGTAATTTAGCTCTTCTCGCAGGCAGTGAAATTTGCTTAGAAAACCCAAGAGAGAGGAAAAATCCAGGTGGATATGGAGTACTGCAGATTCGGCAAATGAGCCGTATGAGGAGTGTTAAGGGAAGAGCACAGGGATTAGGGCAGAGCCATCCTAAAGGGTTTTAGGAGCAAACACAGTAGAGGCCCTGATGATGGTAGCTGCACTGCTCTCTGGGGAAGAGGTCTTTGGGGAAACCATCTCATGACCTCCCACCTCTTGCATTTACGATCCCTTCTTACCTTTCCCTTTCTGTCACACAATCCTTTCCTCTTCCTCTTCCTCTTCCTCTTCCTCTTCCTCTTCCTCTTCCTCTTCCTCTTCCTCTTCCTCTTCCTCTTCCCAGTCCTTCAATTTACCATTTTATAATGTCTCTGGGGTTAATTCTGCAATTGTTTACATGGAATAGGACCATTAGGAAAGCATTTAACATGTTCTGATGTGATTTAGGAGGTGGAAATAGCCATGTGAACAGCAGGCTCTTGGCAGACCCATAAGTGGCCTGTGGGTCACAATTTGAAAACCTTTTGATGCAAGCACAGGTCAGGCCATTTAGCAACAAGAGCTGCTAGAGAGTCTCCTCATTCAAGTGACAGAGGCTTTTGCAAGGAACAGAACATGAGTTTCCTTTCTGCTGTTTTTTGGCAGTTCTAGGGAGGCACGACTGGCTGCTTAAAGATATTTTCCATACTGCTTATCTTTTTTTCCTTTTGAGTCCCACACAGTCTATCATTTCCCTCGGCTCAGATACAGGCCCCAAGGGGACTTAGTCTGTGAGTAAAACGCAGAACTGAGCTATAGTGATTAAAAACCAAAATGTTTTAGGCATACTGATGCCGTTCGTGACACTGGTGTCAAATGCTTTCCCCTCCTCTCTGTCTCCCCTCTCTGAGTGGCTTGTTATGAGCTGCAGGATGCCACTTGTCATCCAGGAGAGCTATGCCAACACAGGATGGATGGAAGGGTCAAATCACATCACTGAAAACATTTTGTAACGCCTACCCCAGCTATAGCCAAAAAAATTGCCTTTCATGTGTTACTATCAACGTCTTAAATTCTTCATTCCATACTTTTCCAAGTCCTGTCAGTGGAATGATGGTAGCTTGTCTCGTTTCCTGTTTTCACATTCCATTTCTCAGGTGCTTACCACAACTAGAAAGTCTGAATCATTTTTAATTTCACCCCCTTCCAAAAAGGTTTTCATTTATTCCCCCTCCCCCCCCCCCCCCCCCCGCCTTGTAGTCAACTCTATTTTTTCAGCCTGTTTTTCCATGTGAATATTGCTTATGTGGCCATGATGGCTTTCAATCAGGCTGCAAGTCTCCCTCCAACAGCTCTTGAACTGTTTTGACAAATTTACCTTAAATTTGATGGAAGGGCAGTGGTCTCAGAAACAATCACGTTCCTACAAGATCTGTTAATACAGAAATACAGACAGCATGCCAGAGGAGCAAGAACTAAATTCATGCCCCCACTGAGCAAACATTATTGTTTCTCTTGGCAACTGGTACTCACTGGCCAGTCCACACCTACTGCTTCTTGCTTTGCGGGGCTGTCATCCGTGGTGTGGGGAGGAGATGAAATTAATGCAGTGGGGACAGAGGTGGGCAGAGGGATAGAGGGAGCAAGTTTGTGGGAAATCAGGCCTGCCTGCTTCCAGCTCTCCCCACAGGTATTGTTTTGTGGCTAAATTAAGTCAATATTGTTTTATTTCAAACATGTTGAAAGCTTGACTTCAGCTTTAAATGGCATTATTTTTGTGGAGGTAAAGGCAGTACCTTGGTATTATTTTAACAAAGCCTTCTGAAATGCACGTACATTTCCAGTCAGCCGGATTCTTCCTTTTTTGCTGAATACTGAACATTCTTTTCTTCCCCTCACTGTTGTCTTTGGCTGTAGAAATTGTACTTTCCACTTTCACAAAAACTGTGGGGGCATTATGAATGCCTATATTTTTCTTGAGCAGACTTTTTGCTTTCTAACAAAACGGTTACACTAACTTACCTCATGCAAGTTCAGCGTTAAGTATATGATTGTAAAGCACAAGGTGCTTATCTACTTTGCCTGTGTAGTTGCAATTGAAAATTAAATTCTCCTTTGTATTTTCTAATAGTGTGCTATGGGGAATGGTTGAAAAGATGTCATGTTCTTCTTCAGTCAGCTGCATGTCAATGTGATAGACAAAACGATTTCTTTACAAACAGTACAAAACTGCTTTGGGGTCCTTACAGAAAACAGGAATACAATTACTCGTTATTATCTGTCTGAGAAAATTGTTTTCTCCGTAGTTATAAGTAAAATATCTTAACTGAAGTTTGTATAGCCAGATGTTGGCATTGTAAGAAGGAGAGCTGTATAGTGTTTCACATTTTCTAATCAAATTACGGACTTTGATTACTATCTCCTGACAGCACTCTCAGCAAGAAGAAAGTGTTGTTATTCCTACTACATTGATAAGGAGAGTGAAGTGATTTGTCCAGGGTCACCCTGGAAGTGGCAGTCAGATTCTGGGCTGCAGTAAGATTCTGGCCCGCGTTTTGGTGCTCAGAGATAAACGCTAGACTGCCAAAGCTCCTTACTTAAATACAAAATCTTCAAGATTTTATTAACCCATTTTAGCACGGATTTCTTCCATACAGAGTGCTTTAACCTGAGAGACAATTAACCGTGTGCATTTTTGCCCGTTATCAGTTTATGAAACTAATGAAAAAAGCCAAGACTTCCCTGCATTACAAATGTCAAAAGCCACACATAGATACGACTGCAGTTTCACCTTTCTCACCTTCCTACACAACAGCAGTACAGTAATTTGGGGACAACTTTCCATTTAGCATTCCACGGCTGTACTAGGAGGCCTATTGTAGATGCCATCACTGCAGATGCCCTGTTTCTATTCAAACTTTTGAGGCTGCCTAGGAGCCTGGCCACGAGTCACTGGCTGACAGCCCAAGTCACATGTTCCCCTTGGAGCCATTCTGCCTATGTTATTTCTTTCATCCTAAGGTCCTGCACTCAGGTACTTGAAACTCTGCAGTTTGCCTTCCTCTTGTCCTTATTTTTAGGAGGCACCAGTGAGGATTCATTTCACCGAGCCTTAACTATCCGATCAGTAAGAGTGCTACCAAAGTCAGCCATTTCAGCTCCCCATGTGCTGAGCTGTCTTAGACATCCCTTTTAGGATGGAATAGGTCACTTTTTGGAGCTGCCCAGAGGGGAGAACCTTGATGACTAAGGCTGACTAAATGACTGGTTTATAGTTAGCAAAAGTCAGGTGAGCTGAATCACCCGACAAACAGCCTCCTGACACAAGAGACAGTGGAATCTAATTGGAAGTTGTCTTCATCTCTTCAGCTAAGACATTTTGAAGGATTAGGGATGCTATTAGTACTTTTACTTAAGATCTTGTCCAGACCAGTTTTGAGATTGCACAAGGTCTTTGGGAAGCCCATTCCAGTGCTTGACCATCCTGATTTTGCAGAATTCCTTCTTAACGTCTAATTGGGATGTCTCTTGCTGCAATACAGGACCAATGCCTCTCATCTCTTTGCTGTGCACCTCTGAAAAGAGTCTGGCTTCACTTTCTCAATAACCTTCCATCAGTGGAAGACAACAGCTAAGTCCCCCCTTTGCCCCTACTTCTCCAGGCTGAATGAACAAACGAGATCACTCAAAAGGTATGACAATGGAATTTCCAACATTTTTATTACTTTTAGGATGAGATTCCCAGAAGGGTCATTCCCTAATTTTTTTATTTCAAGTACTGACCAAGTTGATGAATGATTCTCAGCTCTGCATTGTCTATTCAGACAATGAATTCTCACTGAATGATGGTAGGAACTTCAGAAGAGCTGGTGTTGTCCTCAAAACTAACTGCTGTAGAAAAGAGGGATCCTGCCAGGGGACTAGGCATGGGGCAATATATCCCTAAATGGGTATGGGATCCGATTTTGCCCTGGTATTTGTACTTTGCAGGAGTTTTGCAGAGGGGCGTGCTTGCCCATGTATGTGAAATTGTTGTGGGGTCAGAAAGAGATCCTGGGTCGCTTTGGTCCTAATCCAACAGCTCCGGTCAGCCAGCCATGGGCTCACTTTGGTTTTACACAAGCATAAAACTTTACTTAAAACCTCCTGGAGTTTTCCTTCTTGGATCAGGGGTTTCACCAGATTTGTTTACCTTATAAATCATACATGTGGAAAGAGTATAAAAAGGTTAACTGCGGCAAGTGTGAGCGGCAGTAAAGCATGGTGCAATAAGAGCTGAAAATATTGTCAGTTTCAGAGAAAGTTAAGAGCCATCTCCTTATGGCAGTGGAAATCATGCCACAATCATTTTCCGCTTCTCTCACACTTGACAGGCTATTTTATGACAAAATCCACAGCTAACAGTAGTAGGGTTTTCCCCTTCGCACAGCACTGTTGGGCCGATGAATCATTGTCCTTTTTTAGCTAATAACTAAATTAAGATGACTGCTTTTTCTGCCCAAGCGCCCGAAGCCATCCTCTCCCACCTGCTGCCCCACGGGAGCGGCAGCACGGCTCCGTGCACCCCAACAGGCCTGGCTGAAACCCACTTTTGAGCCGAGACGAGGCCCAAGCTGCCGGCTGGGGACCTGCAGGGCGGCCCCGGCTTTTGGGGGAGAGGAGGCCGAGGGCAGCAGGGCTGAGCCCCAGGGCGGTGGGGTGCTCCTGTGAGGGACAGGGCCTGCCGCCCCCGGGCCCACAGCTCCCTCAGCCACCTGGTCGCTCCCTGGGCCTGTGTGTACGTGTGTAAGGAGTGTGTGTGTGTAAGGCGTGTGGGGGTGCGGGGGGGGAGGAGGGGGGGAGGAGTGAGGTGGCTGCTGCCCCTTTAAGGAAGGCCGGGGCCGGGAGCGCTGCCATGGCAACGGCTTGACAGCCGTGACCGGAAGTGATTGAGGGGTCAGAGGTCGCCGGAGGCAGTGGGAACATGGCGGCGGCGGCCCTGGCGACGCTGGGCGCTAGCGGCGGCGCGGCCGCGCTCTCCGGGGCGGCGGCTCCTTGAGCGGGGCGGAGAGCTGAGCTGAGTGGAGCGGAGCCGAGCTTCCTCCCGCCGCGGCGCTGCCCCGTCTCAGGTGAGGGCGGGCGGGTACGGGTGGTCCTGCGGCGGGCCGGGCCGCTCTGCTGGCGGCGGGTTGACCCCCGCGGCGCGGCGCGGCGGGACTGACCAGCGGCTCCGTATTTCCGCCGCTGGCCC
This sequence comes from Vanellus vanellus, assembly GCF_965231255.1. Lineage (NCBI taxonomy): Eukaryota > Metazoa > Chordata > Aves > Charadriiformes > Charadriidae > Vanellus > Vanellus vanellus. The sequence goes on from NC_138907.1 coordinate 19,682,695, forward strand.
GGCCTCGCCGGTTGTTTTCTCGCCGAAGGGCGGCCTGCCGGACTCTGACCCGCCTCCCGTTTCTCCGCAGGCATGGTCGCCGCGCTGTAGGAGGGCTGGGAGCCGCGGCGATGCCAGAGGAGGAGCCGCTGGAGGAGAGCGCTTGAGCTTGTCTGGGGATACGTTCAGTGTGTGTGGAACGTGTACGTTACCCGAAACCTTGGTTTCAGTACTGCTGGTTTTATTACATCTAGAGGAATAAACGGAGGCTTGTTGTTATAATCCCATCCTTAGTATCCTTCCCTTTGGAAAAAGTAGAGGTTCTTGTTATGACTTGCACATACACAGAAGTCAGTCAGTTTTTGCCAACTGTAGCTGGGTGGTTTTCCCAGTTTACTGTGCCTGTCGTCACTTCTCCCGTTGATATTGGCGTGCACGCTGCTGTCTCGGCTAGGTTTGCCCTCTGGCAAAGCTAAACTTTGACCTGAATGGTCTCTTGAGTAAGAAGTGCAGGGTGAGTGTCAGAACAAGGCATGTAACGTTTCACAACCAGGCTGTTCAGAACATAACTGTGGCTGCAGAAAGCTGCATACGAAAAATAAATACTAGAATTAAACTATGTGTGCAGCTTCGCATTGGTGCTTGCGTGTAGTCGTTGTGACACAATACTTGGTAGTCACCAGACTTTTTTAATCTTCCCTTATGCTAATGCACGGAGTGGACTATGCTCGCACGGTGGGTAGCATATTTTGCTTATTGATTGCTAAGTATTACAATATCTCATTTACTTCAGGTTAGCTGTCTCTTGTTTTGGAGACACCACCTGCTCTCTGCTTTTGGACCACTGGACTTTTCAGTAGTGATTACCACAGCAATACTTTAATATTTCTCAAGCACAGACTTAGTCTACTGTAAAGTGGAGAGATTAACAGATGGTCTTCCCCCCCCCCTTCTTACTTTACAAATGGGGAAACTAGGATAAAAAAAGGAGGAAAGCCGAAGTATGTCTTAAATTGAACACAGAAATCTGAAATGAGGTGGTTAACTTTGTAATCAGATTTTACAGTATTTCATACTCTGAATGTAAACCTTCACTGGCAGCTGTAATATCTGGCTCCTCAGCAAATCGAGGTACAGTTTAACAGTGTGAATACATAGTTTGGTCGATGTGTGGGCTGCAGCTGAAGAGTGTGGTCTCACTCCTTTGCTGTCACTGGCCATGGGTTACTGCTACTCTCTTTGTAGTGGATTTAGTGGTTGGATGGTTGCAGGGACAGTTGATCTAACAGTTTCATGGGGATGGCTTTCTGGAACCTATTCTAGTGAGTGTTTGATCTGATATGAATGAAAGCTGTTTTTCCTCCTGTACTAATGTAAACCAGCTGTGGGTTAAGTATAATGCGAAACTATCTCGAGAAACCAAATCTCAAATTGGTCATTCAGAAAATAAGGATTACACTTCTGAATAGTTTGGATTAAAAAAAGAAAAGTCAGCCATGTATGTGGAATATGTGGTAAGAGTGAAGGAACTTTCCCATCTTTCCAGAGTCTTTTCTCCGTTTACTTCTTGCCAAAGAGCTTCTGTGCTAAAAAAAGGGAAGCCTCTTGCAAAGCCTTATTTAAACCTCACGGGCTGGTCCACCATGTGTACTCAGTGAGGCAGGAATCTTGAAGGAAAAACATTGTATCCTACTGTGAAAGCCACATTGAAGTTGCACAGGGAAACCTTGATTCTGTTATGTTCCAGCTCCTCAATCTCGATGAATTTTGCTTTCATGGAGTTCCCTACTCTCCTCACAAAAGCAATATGAAAAGAAAACCGGAATTGTCATGAGACAACATCTTCACATCCGCCTGGGGTTTTAGCAATGTTAGGGTTACTTAATGCAGCAAATCCTTTCTCCAGTCTCTCAGGTGGCAGGTTGTCATGTGTTTCAACTTTTCCTGCAGAGTCTCTGCTTCTTCAGCAGCTATTTTTAATAATGCCAGGCTGGATTCTTAATCACCTGAACTGTCTCAGGGGCAAATCCTCTTGTCCTTCTGCTGGCTTTCTGTTAGATTCTGTCCCTGTACATTTTCTAACTCTTAATTTTTGTTTAGACAGTCTCATTTATGTCCATCCTATCCTGTAACTTGTCCTGTCCTTCAGTGTGCTGCTGCCCCCCACTCCTCCCACCTCTGCTTTGCCAAAACGCACCTTTTCCTTTTGTTCGCTGCTTCTTCCAGCTGCTTGTGACATGAAGAGTCTTTGTCTCAGTTTATGCTTTCGTCCTACCTAGTCATCAGGTACAAACGATCTTTGTTTTCCTCTGTCTTTCTTTCCTTATTTTATTCTCTTGTTCTCCACTTACAGTCTTGTTCAAGGTTGTCCATTCCATGCTCCCGTGTTTTTTCGGATTGTGGTGTTGAGAGCACACAGACAAGACTCCTCATGTTCTGTACCTGGTATTGAGTTCCACAATCTTTAATGCTTTATTAACTGTGAACTGAGGAGAGCTGGCCTGTCTGCGTTGCATGTGTGGTGTTTGGTCAACACTTAAAGCTAAGAGAGGGGAAAGTGGAACCTTTAGAGAGTTGACTTTTTGAAACAGTTCCCTGCTCACTGTGTGCAAAGGCTTGCAGTTTGGTTTTACGTGGCTTTTTGTTGACCAGGCCAAAAAATAAATTGCTTCTGAAAGACCATTCTGTGGTATAAAGTCCGTTGCTGCTGCAGGGCACAGTGAGATGCAAGAGCACAATGTTAGCAGACCTCTTGAAATGTAGACAAAATGTCTCTTCTTTATCCTAGTCTTTTTCTCTAGGTGAACTAGTTTGCTTGTGAACTTGTTTTGCTATAATAAACTTAATTTACTTAATTTCATGTGTGTATTAGGGTTTCTTATACGCTCAGGGGTTAAAAACTGAGGGAGTTTTTACTCGTCAGTACAAAATTAATTGCTCTGCTAGATTCACCCACTATGCTTTCATGAGTTTGAGAAAATGAATTTGCCTGTAATCTGACATCAGGCATATTTTTGGGTGTTTCTTTTTCCCCCTCCCCTTTGGTATATTCTTTGGTATGATACGTGCTATTTATGTTATTTTAAGTATTGAGGGAGCAGGTACTGCTTTCATTCCAGTGATTCTGAAAGGTATTGCTTAAACTCAATAAGAAATCACTTGAGATTATGGTGGTTTTGTCCTTTTTAAGGCATCCAGCATATCTTATGGTTGAATGAAACCTGTATCTATTTGCTCTTCTCTTTTGATGGCAGCTTCAGAGTGGCCATGAAGGCTAAATTATTTAATAGACTGCCTATATGAGTCCGTATGAAGCAGTTATGTGGCTCACCACACATTGCTTGTAGAAAGATAATTAATTTTTCTTGAAAATGCTCTAGTCTTTTATAAAATTACTGTTGGAATCATGGAAGTTTTCCTATAAACTACTGTCTCCCCAGACATGCTCATAGTTCCTGGGTGCTGTAATATATGAATCATAGATTGTTTTGTACTCCATCACCAAATCATTTGAAACCACAGAGCTGTCTGTAGGCAGAAGAGTCAAAAGATAACCAAAACCCCAAGCTTTTACAGGATAACAAGAAATAAAACACAACCGAGCCATTCATTGCTCTTGCTAAACCAAAGACAAACAGTAGCAGACAGTGCAGATACTGACAAGTACATGCAATCATGATTTTTAAACAGGAATGGAGTTACTTGATTTCCTGAAATCCTGTTAGTTTCATCAAACTGGTCATGGTTGTCGCATATCAAGATTTAACTACTCAAAGTAACCAGCATTTATTATGGTTATACATGAAACAAACATACAGAACTGGGGCTAGTGTGTGAGTGTGTGGTTTGTTTTTTTTTTCCCCCTTTTAACTTTTCAGTATGATAATGTTTCCAACCAAATATAAATGCTAATTGTGAATAACAGAAAATATGCGGTGTGACCTTTCAAATCTATTAGGAAGTCCCTCTCTGGTGTTTGAAGGTAAAAATGTTACTGTCTTGCTGCACGTGAAAGCATGTGTGAAAGGCCTCATATGGCCACTGATGTAGTTTTAACAGCGATAAAAGTGCTGAGAATCCTCTGTTCAGCTTGATCAGCTCTTGGAGAAACAGAAGCAGTAGATAAAAGATTCAAAACACTTTTTTTTTCTCAAAGAAAATTCTTTAAGTAATTAATTCCACATCACTTGGTAATTTTGCTCTTAGGTTTCATTATGGTTACCCTTATCTAGTGTTGGTATTGATTTTTAACATCGATTTGCCCAATCTCCACACAAGCAATGATCTACAGCCTGCATTTGTTCAGATCAAGTATTAGCATTATGTGTTTGAATTCAGAAGATAATTGCATATCTTGCAAATTACCCAATGGCTGTTTCATCTTGAAACATTTAGAAATCCATTTTAGTTTCTCGTAATTATAATGTTTTAGTCAGACAGCAATCTAAACTTAGGACAGCACTTTGGCAGTGATATGCTTGTTTTTCTAAAATGAGCACAGTTTCTGTGGTTGAATTTTCCTTTCATTTAAATATAGATTTTAATCAGTGTAGGCCAAACTTTTCCAACCATGTTTAAAATTAGCTCAAGCCATATTTTAAAATGTATGTTCTCCTAATGTGATTTAATTTATGTAGAAAAATGTATGCAGAAGTGAATTTTTTTTAAGCTGATTAATGCTTTTGAAGTGTTTTTACAATTTATTTGCAAAAAAACGTTTATACACTGGCTCAAAGACAACTTGATACTAGTAGTCTAATAAATATCACTGAAAGCACTTCATGCTGTGCTTCTGAAATTTGAAAGGTAGCTGTTCAGAAAGAAACTGTACATTCTACTAATCAAACAGCTAAGTTACATCAAAACAAAGCAAAATGCTTGCTTTTCTTCTAGACTTCCATGCAGGCGTTGTTTTGGAGATGACTGAAGTTTTCATTGGTCATCTTGTACTTCTTTAGGCAGGGTACAGTTACCATTTTCATTTGGTAAGGTGAAGTTGTAAATAGATGCATAGCAGGTGTTAAGCTTTGTGTAGATGATATTCAACATTGTATATATTTTGAAATAGACGTGGAAACAAGTCAATGAAATCTATAAGGTGGTTTTTACAACTCCCCGAGTTACTACTAAACATTTGGTAGTTTCAGCTGCTGGAAAAGTATTTAAAAAAAAAACAAGCAAAAAGATCCCCAAAAGTGTTAACAATCTTCTATCCCTGTTTTTACCCAAATGCAGGATAAAAGGTCTTTGCTGTACTCAGATAGTTTTCCAGTTGGCAGAGTGTTCAGAGATCAAGGGAGTCAATCTGTCAGCAGACTTCCCTTCAGGTAGACCATTTCTACTGATCACAGGTAGGGAGAGACGCTTTCATAGAGAAACAGGAGGACAAATGTCACAAGAGGGAGATGAGTTGTGTGGACTTCTGTGTTATGTGGAATGCAGCATGTTTTTATGCTGGTTAGCTTTGACACACTGTTTCTTTAGTGAAAATGATGTAGAAAAGAAATTCTGTCCTGGTGTGGGCATGGAACTGTGAGAAATCTTAGTTTTTCAAATGCTTTATGTTATTATTCAGATCCTAGAAGGACTAAATTCTTCTAGTTTTTAATACTTAATCTTAGAGTAATCATGCGTTGGTTCAGCTGATCAGTTCCATTTGCTATGAATATCATGTTTGTTACTGTGATTTGAATGATCTGCTAGACTGTAAAGAATGTTGGTTTTGAAAAAGCTGATAATACTATAGCAATAGTAAACAATGGCAAATTTATCAATGACTGGTAAAGCTTCCTTTTTTTTTCCAGTTGCTGCAGGTTGTGCTATTATTTTTAAGAAACTTAAACAGGACAAATACTTTTTAATTTCGCTCAACAATTTTTTTCATAACCAGAACTAATTCTTACCCAGAATTCGCGTGGTACAGTGGCAATTTCTCAAGCATTCAGGTCACTGAATAGCAGTTACATGTTTTGTGCTCATTGAAAAACAACTCTCTGGTAAGATAAAGCCATGAGACAGTGGTGACCACATGCTGATCCGTAGAAGTTAACTTTTCAAAGTGAACCAACCTGCAAACTGGCTTTCAGGCTATGGTCAGAACTTGGACCTTGTTCTTCGTTCTGCTGTGTACATTTTCTAGATTGTGTATCAGCCGGAGTTGGGGGCCATGTGCTCCAGGGAAGTCATCGCTAGGTTCTTTAATAAAACCAAGGACAACTTCAAAAGATTTCCCAAAGAGCAAAACAAGAAACAAGTAGAAGAAATACTTACCTATTAAGTCTCTGTTGGGAGTCAGTCCTTTTTTTTTTTTTTTTTTTTTTTTTTTTTTAAACTCTCCACTAATGGAAAACCTCTTTCTCTTGAGTACAACATTTTAGAAAGTGTGAGGTAATACTCTCATGCCAAACTTATTGAGCCAATCTGTAGAGTCTGGTAAGGTAAGGCTAATCATTTCCTTTCAGCCTCCTGGTCTTCCCTCTTCAGTGTGAAAACACCACTAAATCTGTCAACTTAACTAGTGAATTCTCCTACAAAGAAAACAGTTTTAGCAATTTCTTTCAAGGTCTCTTGCCCAGGTCAGTAGATTTGTCCTTAGGACAAGTAAAAATGATGCACTGCCAGTGACCTAATTGTGTGTAATTCATCATCAGATAGTGGAAACAATTAATGTTCTGGGAACTGGCATGAATTTCACATTTGGAAAGGGGGTGTGTTGTTTGGTTTAATCTCTTTTAAATAATTGCAGACTGTCTAGGAAGATGGAATGTAATGTTCTGAGTATGTTTGATCTTTAGAAACTTTGGGGGTAGACTGGTTTAGAAAAGGATTGGTCTTACTGAATTTTGTGCTCTCTCCAAGAGATGGATAGATTTTGCACTAGGGTTTCCTTAAAAAAATACTTGTGTGTCAATCTGATTTACAAGAAGTGTTTTGCAGTCTCATCTATTTCCAACCATTGAAAGTGACAAAGGGTGTGTCTTTCCCAAAATTATGTCTTCGCTTATGTGTTCTTCTATTAGGAACATAGGGTTAAAATTTTCACTTGAATAGCAAGTTTGAAATAAAACCCTGACAGTTATCCACTATTTCCAGATCTTGCATGGGTCTACTATTTGTTACAAAATGGATACTTTATTTTCATAGATGGTTGTATCTTTAGATCCTAATTTCCAAAATTGACTTAGAATAGTAATTTTTGTAAAAATTTTCTTTGCAGAAGGCTTTTTTTTTACTTATGTTGTAATAAAGGTAGTATTGCACTTATTGTATCTCAGTCCTACTCTGAAGAAAGAATCTTGATCTCTTTCCTAAATATTGAGAAGCCTTTGGTTTTGCACCTCTGTTGGATACAGGGTTAGATGTTGAACAGTGTCAGCTCCACTAAATAATAAAAAAATCCCACTTTAAGACACTGCTTTAACTGAATAACACATCTCATTCAGATTTTGACAGTGAGTAAGAGAGCTGTTTGTCTATCTTGGCTGCCACCTTAATAGTTTTTGAATGACAAATGCCTGCAATGATGTCAAGGGTTAAACAGCTATATTTTTTGTATGTTCTTTTTACAGTAGGTCATTGAAAGACCTTGAGAGATGACTGGTCTGTAAAATTGAGACAAAGGCTCTGTAGTTATGGTAGTATGGAAATTAAATATAGGCAGAAGCAAATGTGGCTTGAGTGGTCACAATAGGGATGTTGCTAAAATGATTGTTGATAGCACAGGAATACATATTATCTTTTGTCTAAAGGGAAAATAGCTAAAATTATGTGTGTTTTTCGTTAAAGTAATTACAGTAGGCTAGTCTATTGAAGAACAATATGAGGTGATAAGCAACACCCTTGTGCAGCAGAATATCTTTGAAAATACACTAATAGCAGTTATTTTGAATTAATGAAAGAACCTTATGAAAAGTTTAGAGGATTTAGTAAGCTTTGATTGTGTCAGTCACATGTTAGTAAGATTTTCTTATGGTCTGCTTTCTCTCTGTGCCTTTGCAGCTTGGCAGACCATCGCCCTTCCGTAACAGTACTATGCCCCTCAATTGGCTAGAGCAAATACTTCCCTTTTTTTTTTTTAAGGGAGGCCTTAGGTTATTTCCATGTTGCCTGCAGCCCCAAGTGTGTTCAGAGTCTTGTTTGTTTTATACGTAGACAGTTGTATTTCCTATGTCCCATCATTTCTCACTGTGTCTTGAAGTGCAGAATTAGCTGAAAAAGGCATATTTAGGACAGGCTTTTGCTGAAGTTTAGAAATGTGTCATTTATTCATAAACATAAAATAAGCAAACCTTAAAATTTAGGGAAACAGTCTGGTAGCTTTGGATTTTTATATGTATTCTATACGTATGGTATTAACACAGATAATGTTTACTAGGAGTATCACAAAAAGACACATTGGCTAGGAGATACCCCAAAAATGGAAAATAGTTGCAAAATATTGTTGTACATTGAGATCCATGGGCTGTAGAATATTTTAGAATGAAAATTTTCAGCAGTACTGAAAATGTTACTCTTCTGCCAGATCAGATCATTTTAATAGCATGACAAGAGGAAAGAAATTATCAGTAGGTATTTCTTCATCACTTGAAAACTGCTGTTACTGCTGTAGCTCTCCAGCCATTTAGGTAAGTGTTTACAACCTTTACAGGGATAACGTTACAGACTTTAGAGCAAATACTTTTGTTTGGCCTCAATATCCTGTGAAGATACCAGATTTTTCCATGTGGGACCCTAGTTCTTCTGCATGCAACTGGTGCAAGTCTCCTAGCTCTTAAGAACTTGAAATTTAATGTTAGTATGGAGAAGTGGCTCACCCTTAGGAGTTACATCTTCATTTGTGAGACCTCAATGTCTCTCCTTCTCTTGAGAAAGGTTATGGTATGATTTTCTGCCAATTTCAATGTTTCAAGTAAAGTTATCAAGAACTTGCATTTCTGGTTGGGGAGCTATTTGATATCGAACCATCGATCTCTTGTTCCTGAACTAGATGAACTAGTTTTCTTCTTAACATCTCTCCCTTAAGCTGAAACTTACTAAGAGCTGTCAGGCTTCCACCAGGCATGTACTGAAGAGCTAGAACATAAAAGTGAAGTTCATGTTGGAAAGAGATCTGGAGAGAAGCAAAGTTGTGGGCAAGCATTTTTCCTTTTTCCAAATGTTAAGCTACAGCCATGTTAATAATATTTCTACAAAAACATTATTGGGCTAATTTAAAGCAAAACTCTAGAACTGTTATATCCCACATGGCATGAAACATTCCTGCTTTTTTTTTTTTTTTTCCTGGTGTATTAACTTCTTACACAGAAAGGAAATGAATTTTAGAAAGAATGTTATACATAAGCCATTTGAGACATTCTCTGTTAAGGAAATACCAGCTGTCAAGAAAGATGCAGCCAACGTTGAGTTATATTAAAAACATTGTAAAAGAAATATTTGTCAAGGAAAAGTGGATTAATTAAAACATCTTAACTATTTTTGCTCTGGAAGATTAGGGAAGTTCTATTGAAGCCTCTTCTAAACGCAACCATTTTTAAAATACACCAATTTATTGAATAGGAAGTTGAGTTATGAGAGTTGTTCCCTAATGCAGAATAAAGAAATTTTCTGACTACAATGTAACTGGGGGGGAAGGGGGGGGAGGGAGCAAGGCTTGGAGTCATAATACTTTATTGCTTTCAAATTCTATAAGCTTGCTTTCATTGATTCTTCTTGATGGACAGAATTTATATCAAAAAGAAAATAGGTTACACTTTAGGATTTCCATATTAACATTTTCATTTGAAAAGTGGTTCTTTTATGAGCAATTAATAGCACTAGGAAGCATTATTTTGCTTCTGTAGAGGAAAATAGCAAAGTGCACATAAAAAGGAACCTGAATCAGGCATGTGAAATACTAAATATGATAGGATTTACTCTTTCTTTAATCCAATCTAGCCTGCTGGCTTTAAGGAGTTGTACACTTAATATGTAGATTTACTGTAACAGCTTGAAACAAGCTTTTGGTTTAATTACCACTTTACTCTTTTGTTTCCCCATTAATCTGTTGATGCTATCAGATCTACCTTGAAATGCAGCAAATACAGAAACAGTCATGTCTGTTACCTTTCTAGATAATGCTCCTTTTTTTTTTTTTATTCACGTAAAGAGGTTAAAGGGGCTTATGTGACCTACTTAAATGTTGAGGTTTTGATTTTTAGAAAAACATAAATATGGTACATGGGAATGCTAGGTCTTCCTCATTTTAAGATATGCTACCTTTTGTTATAATTATTTTCTGGAAATTCATGAAGGTCAGTGTGTTTTCTTTTGTTCCTTGAAAATATTAAAATCACATTTCTCAAGTTACATGATTGCTATTAGAGGCGAGCAGCTGTTGTTCCCCAAAATTCTCTTCACACTAGGCTCGCGATCTTAGACTTTGTTAAAATACCAACAGGAACATAAGTACCAAATGATACACAGACTAAATTTTTTTAATATCACCCACATCTCCACATTTGAATTGAAAGTTTGTAATTCCATTAGCACATTACCTTTTTTCCCCTTAAACTTACTGTTCAGGATGACTTGTATTTTAGGAATGCCTTAAAGATTTAAGGAACGTGGTCTGTAGAACCCATTTTACTTGTTGCACATACTGGCTGTTGTATACTGAACTGAGTAAGGGATTGGAGAAGATGGTCATCTGAAGGTTTCTTTTGTTAAATGCCACTCTGAAGAACTGGATTTTGCTTTTTACCTGATAAGCAAGACAGATAACATTATTATTAACAAAAACTAATTGTGATCCTTGTGTTGAAAAGTAAGTTTTCAATTTGGACACCTACAAAATAAAGGATGCCAAGCTTTCACAGCTGTAACTGAAGTTAATAGCAACTGTGAATTGTGCTTGTGTTGTACCGCACAGTAACAAATATTCTGAAAAAAATTAGTCTGGAAACAGTCCAGATTAGGCAGACACAGTTCTTATATTTTGCTGTGGATCTTGAGTTATAAAAATATAAATAGAATCTGTTGTGAAAATAAATTATTGACATATAACACTTTCAGATAGTGGTATAATAAGCATAATACAGAGGAAAAAGGGCCATTTTGATTTAGGTTTTTAATAGCTTAGGCTAATTTTAGCACTGCACTATGAGAAGGGGAAAAGAAGTACAGAGTAGTTTCTCCCTGTTAACCCTGCTGTCAAAGCACGTTCATTGGATGAGGCAGGGTTCCTAATTGAAAAAAACCAAATAAACCAGCTGGGAAGGAACAGCCTTAATTCTGGTGTTTTATAATTTCTGTATGTTTGATTGTGCAGCTTCAGTATTCGGAATGTTTTTTGAGTGTAATATGAAGGTAACAGTTCACTAACAGCTGTGGATGTAGCAAATTGTAATTATGCTGCAGATGACCCATCACTGAAGGTGGGGTTCTCCCTTGAGTAAATTCTGATGGTGCTGTGTCTGACCTCAATACTTTTCAAGCAGAAACTAACTATTGGATGTTAGACTTGCACAGAATCACTTCATCTGTAGTCTGAGACTATGCTTTGCTGGCAATCTGTTTTATCGTATGCAAAATGATAGATATCTGAGATCAATGCTGACTCTAAAGAGAAGTAAGTAGACTGAGCTCCTGAATGTAGTATCAGGACCACAAATCATGTCAGGGCTAGGAAAAAAAATCTGTCAGTATTCCAAGTTACTTCTATAAAGCAGTTAACATTATCATAAATGGTTCTGCAGTTTGACTGAATTATACAGATCCTACTTTATGTTTCTCACTTAAATCTTGCTTTTGTCCAGAGTGAAATAGTTCTTTGTGTATTTATGTATGCATGATCGAGCATATCGTTATTGTTCCGAGGAGAAGTAAGAGGAAAATAGCCTCTTCTAATCTGCCAATTCACACTGAAATTTTCTTTATAGTAACTCTAGTGAAAATTGTATTAGCCATCTAGGACCACTTTTTTCAATTTCAGCCTGATGCCTCTGCAATCAAGATGAAGGATGTTGATCAGGGTGCCTTTCTTCTGAGAAATTAATGCTGAACCACTATGCATTGATTGACTTGTACTGTCTAATTGATGATAGACAGATTTGCCCATCTTTGTTGGCTTTCACAGTGCAGTTAGGCCTAAAAATGTACTTGAAGTTATTTGATGTAAATATATCTTAGTCTTTCATGATATTTAATGTCAGACAAAGCTTATTTGATGAACTGGCAGACATCTTTACAGGTGGAAAACTTGGAGAGATGCATTTTGAATGAGGTCTGAAGCTTGGAGTTTTAGTTTTATCCTAGTTTAACTTATTTGGTGGTCAGTTAAATCTTTCCTTGGGCTGTTGATTGAGGACACAGTAATCCTCTTTATGGATATATCTGATTACAAATTACAATTAATGAACTGAATTACCTGCCAGTGAGAAATAATACTCCTTTATGCAATTTTAAAGTAAGAACTTGGGGGTGGGAAAGTTGTTATTGCTGGAAAGTATATTTCTGTTATCTGTCCTGCATAATAGAAAGTGTCTAAACTATATTATCAAAATGTGTAACGACTTTACCAAAATTGCAGATTGTGGATGTTTTTTAATAGGGCATCTTGCAGCTGAGTTGAGCTGGTTCTTAAAGCATAGAAAAACTTACTTCAGTTATGATATATCTTGATGTAATTTTCTGTCTGTGTGTTTGATATCTTTATCTGACAGTATAGAAGCTAGGGATGGAAAGTTATAAAGCAAAATTATTTGACTGCATTAAGTGTTATGGGACAATTGATGAGTCCCATTAGCCATGTTGTGTTGAACTGCAGCCAGCCATTTTGAAATATTTTAAATCCCTAGCATTCCTGAGCAATTGGAGGAGAATCCTTTTCTGATATTCCTTCTAAAATGGATTGTCGTTTATTTTTGGTTTAGTTTGATCTAAGAATTTCAGTGGAATATCAGGAAATTATTACATTTTTCTGTAGTGACTAATGCAGTCAAACGTGACTTGAAGCTTGGAGTCTGTTACCAGTAAAAAAGGCTTACGATTATGCTGTTAGAGGTTTTAGATCACTTTAAATTTCTTATTTCCCGTGAAATACCTAAAATCCCACCAGTACAAGTCATAAGCTTTTTCTCTATACACCTTAATTGTATTTTTGGGATGGAGAATCCTGCAAGAGCAATCTTCTGCAAAGCTAATTTTGTTTTGCAAGTTCTTCTTTGTTCTGTTCATTATGCTTGTGTTGATGCTTTTCCATTGCCAAATCCCTTCAGAGCTTCCAGTTTATCAACATTTTGAGATGCAGAAAGTGATTGATCGGAGTGTCTTTGTGCTGTATGGTTTGAAGATAAGATGTAGCAGCTGCCCAACAGAAGCCTGAAGCAATGCCAGGACATATATGCTGAATTTACTAGAATGGCTTTCTCTACTTTATTTCTTGCTCTGTCACCATTAATCTCTTTCTTCTTTGCCACAACATTAGTTATTAAAAATTCTGACATCCTAAGAAATGCTTATCAAATAACTTCTCATCTGTTTGTCTATTATATCTTTGTTACATGCTGCAGAATACTGTAAATTGCTCTGGAAAACACTGTGAAAAAGTAATGGCTTAATATAAATAAGTGAAAAGGATCTTTCAGCTGTTGCTCACGTCTTCTAGTCTACCTAGATATTTGATATTGGGTCCTCTTACCAAAATGTGGAGTGAGAGAGAGAGAGAAATGCTGGAAGATCAGTGAACTTTTTTGTTTTGTTTTGCCTTTTCCTAAAGTAAATTGGACTGTTTTGTTAGGCCATACTATGACACAGAACTATTGAGACCTTATACACATTCTAAAAAGCTTTAAAATTGGAAACAGTTTCACCTGTTTCCCTCCTCTCATTTATTTTTGGCAATGATTGGTATGAAAATGCCATTCTTGATCTTCATGTTTTGTCTTTTAACCTCTGTTAGTTTTTCTCTCAGCCTTACAATATTGCAAAAACAACATTACAAGCTAAATTATTTGCTTCATGAAGTTTGAACTGTTTGAAATGGAGCTGAGGACTGATGATTTTTTAAGTGACTTCACAGTCTCTTAATTTTGCAGCTAGCAGGGAAATATTTTCAGAAGCTTTGGCATAATTCAGAGTTTCCTAAAAGTTGACCTTAGTTATTCTGGTTTGAGTTAGGACCGGAACCAAAGGAATTATTCTAGTGGTTAAAGACAAAAACCTCCTCATGCTGAATTTGGAGGGCCATAAGCTCTATTTCTTCTTGTTGTAGAAACCCTGTGCAGCAGCTAAAGGGACACTCAGGGGCTTAACTTCCCAGCTAATAAGGACACTCTGGATGCTTACAGAAAATTTTAGGGTTGAGTCCCTGCACAAATACATACTAGACATAACTGGAGAGAGTTCAGTGAAGGGCCACGAGGATGATGAAGGAACTGGAGTATCTGATGTATGAGGAAAGGCTGAGAGAGGTGAGACCGTTCAGCCTGGAGAAGGCTCAGGGAGGGGGATCTTACCAATGTATGTAAATATCTGAAGGGAGAGTGCGAAGAGGACAGAGCCAGGCTCTTCTCAGTGGTGCCCAGTGGCAGGACCAGAGGCAATGGGCATAAACTGAAACATAGGGGTTTCCTCCTGAACATCAGAAAACACATTTTTGCTGGGGGAAGGTGGGGTGTGTCAGTGAACAGTGGCCCAGGTTGCCCAAGGAGCTTATGGAGTCTCCCTCAGAGAGATTCATAAGCTGACTAGACATGTTCTTGGGGAACTGGCTGTAGGTGGTCCTGCTTGAGCAGGAGGGTTGGACCAGATAACCTTCAGAGGTTCCTTCCAACCTCAGCCATTCTGTGTGATTCTCTTGCGCAAATGTCATACGGTCTTTCTTGGTTTGAGATCACCTATAGGTGATGCGTAGGGGAAGATGATTCCTCTTAAAATAAAAGATAACTTATGTATTCCTTTAAAGCTCTCATCAGCTTCAGAGGAGGTAAACACTTAATTTAAACTACATTGCAGCATAAGGGTGTTATTTGGGAAATGAGGTTCCTTTCCTCTTTCAAGCCTCAAGAATCTTGTGAATTGAGAACTGAAGTGGTAGTTTTAGTTACTGTTAGAGCAATTTAAATGTACATCGTAACGAAGCCACCATAGGAAAATAATTTTCTTTCCTGATGGAGGAAGGACAGAAGCACTTGCTGTGTACTCTGTTTTGCTATAGGCTGTTTCTCCTCTTGTGTAATGGTCTTGTGCTATAAGAAGGGAGAGATGCACTTTAAACACAGGAAAATGTGGTTGTTAAGCCACAAAAAAATAAGAGGTTTCAAGAGCATGCATAGTTTCAAAAACAGTTTCTCTCATTCTTGATTTTGCTTTCATTTTGAGAGTGACAGTTTAAAAAGAAAAAAGATAAAGCTACTTTCCTTTAGGTGACGGAAGTCTGCTTGTCACTTTTGTAATGAAAATTCCAAAACCATTTTGAAATGCTTGTTTATTTTCACGAGTTTGGAGCGGCTCTAAATTCATTGACTTCACAACGTGCCTGTACATTTTAATTGGCCTTCTTGACACACATTTTGTTGTTAAATGAAACATTTTTATTGGCACAAATATATTTGCCCCACCTATTTTCATTTGCTAGTGGTGGGAAAGGTAACATTAAAGGCTGTTTAAAATATATGAAGTGAGTTCTGGGGTCATTCCCCACCTGTTGTTTATTTTGGTTTATGCAGGAACAATGAAAAGGAATCATGTAGGTGAAGTTCTCTCACCTAAGTAGTGGTTTTGGAGAGTAACATCACTGTATCCTGCAGGTGTAGATTTAGACAATTCACACATCAACAGGTTTGGTTGGCTTCTTCAAGCAAACTTGGGACTTCTGGGGTAACGAACAGTGAATGTTGGCAAGAAAGGTCACTTTTTAGCTTTAAAGTAACCTAGAGTACATTGTACTGAATTACTGAACAAAAGACAGTAAATACAGAAAATCTTTGATTAACTTCTCCTTTTCAAAGTGTCTTGACCTTTATTGAGTTCCCCTAGCTGACATTTTTAGAAGACTTTTCGTACTATTTCCTTTCATTATAAAGGGTTTATTTGCATATTTGCTCCCACATATTTCATTGTCATCTTTTCTGCCATTTGATTTTCTTCAGCTACAACGGTATCTACATTTCATATCAGCATGGTTACTGTAGTAGTGTAGTGTTATAGTCCTTTTTTATATAAAATTCTAGAAATGTATTTCTGTAAGTAGATATTATCTTTGTAAGCAAAAGAAAAATAAAGCAAACATGAGTGAAAGAAAAAAAAGCAAAGGTGATAAGCACCTACAGAAACATTTGAAAGACAGCATAATATATCCAATTTAGGAGTAAATCAGGAGTAAATCACATAGGATTCACATCATATATCTTTCTATTTTTAGTTTTGAAATTATTAGCTGCATTTTCTATTTAAGGGTAATGACATATTTAGTCAGACTTAATGCAAGTGAATCATAGTATTGCATTGTTATTGTATAAAGTAGTGATTGCTTGTTGTGTTTCTTACACTTCGTGTTTTGGACAGGAAAAAAACCCACTTCTCTGTGCTCTAAAAGTTGCTCAGACATTTCATAGTCTGTGGTGGTGATGAATAAATTATACTTTAAGTAATGCAGGCAACAGCAATAAATATTCTCATTTTGTTAGACTACACTTCTCCAGTTGGCATCTTTCTTTCCTTTTCTTTACACCCCCTGCAGTGTTAGCAATGTGGGCTGAATAAGATTACAAATAATCTTTTGACAAGGAGTCATTGCAGACTTGATCTTTTTACATGATTGTTCATACTGGTTCTACTGTCTAAGCTGGTGGCTCCCAGCTGTTCTTTAAAGGTCATGCCAGCAGTGCCTGTTAATATGGCTGTGTCCTTCCTTTCCCCAGTTCCTGTCCCACTGTTGCTGCAGCGAGATGGGAACTTCCTTCAACAGTTAAAGGCTGGTTAAATCTTAGCCGTTGGCACCCTGGATGGCTGGCTAGCTCAACAAGATCTTCCTGGCTTGGAGAGACAGCTTCTCAAGAGCATCCCTTGCTTTATAACAACTGTATGAACAAATCCCAGATGTAAGATCTAATTTTCTCCTTACTACTTTCTTCCTCTTTAATACTGTGTTGCCTGAAGCCTTTAAGTTGCTTTACACAGTCCGAGGTGCTGTTCACAGCTAACAATGCTTTTTAGGAAGATATTCCATAAAATAGGAACTTTTTCTTAAAACAAGATACAGAGTTTAGTGTCTTTAGTTTTATTTTAAAGATTCCAGGAGAGGGTGGAGGGTGGTGATGAGAATCACTGGTTGTTTGCCGTTAAGAAGGTTACAGGCTTTTAATTATCTCGCTTCTGACTGACTACCTGCTACTGATAGTTGAGTGAAACGGAGAGTGGGTTTTGTACCTTTGTTGCTCAAATGGGCAAGTTGTCTGGTTATTGCCAGTCCCTCTCCTTTATGGATTTGGGTACTCAGCAACAGTGAAGAAGGCTTTAAAGATTGCTGATGGAACAAAGGGATTAGGTCTGTTTATACAGAAGACAGGATCAGCCTGGTAATGAATGAATAATGTTGAGAAGGATATAAGCCCATGTATTTTATGGCTTAAGGTAAAGGTTAACAGAGGCTAAGAATAAACTTGCCATCACTGCCTACTGCAGGCTTTCTTCCTGCACCTTCTTATGAAGTGCATGGTTCAAGACGCTGTCAGACAGGATGACTGGGTGGACTGCTGCTGATTCAGTTTGGCAATTTCTGTGTTTTTTCCACTGGTCATTTCTTTCTTCAACACCATACAAGATAACAAAGTCTCTAGGTCAAGCCACTGTAAATATTTATTCTCTGTAAATGTTGTTCTGTTAAACACAATTCAGATCTGAGTTTATAGAATCCTTTCTTTCTTCAGCCTGGGCAATTTTCCAATTTTCTGAGGGCAAGCAGCCCAGCAAAAACTCCTTCAGACAATTCCTCATCTTTCTCCTTTTTCCAGAATGAAAATCCAAAAATATCAGCAGTGGGGGCCAAAATAACAAAGGAAAAGTGGGTGTTGCCACTTCTTGCCAGGTTTTTTGTAAATGTTCCTCTCCTTCCCTCTCCCAGAATAATAACAAAACTTCCCAAAGAATCCACAAAATAAACCAGACTCTTTTCAGTCTCTGATCTAATTCAGAGTAGGTGCCATAATGAAAATGCTAGAGAAAAGTAATGTAAAGGGTATACTTTTTATATGACTATTGACATTTTATTCCTCATCTGTTAAGGTTGCAACAAGTTCTAAGGCATATGCTAGGTCGGTGATGATGCTTAGCTGTTGCTCTTGTTTCTAGGGTATCAATTGGGTTGATGCTAGTTGCTCTTTTACTTGATTCCGAGGCATTTTAACTGGGACGTGAGTGGATAGATCCTGAGTTTAGGACAGACTGGATGAAGTACTGTTATGAAGAACTGGAAAGGCAGGGGATACAAGCTCCAGAGAGAGTGATCCTAGGCTAGAGGTTCTCTGATCCATGCCCGCTTGTTCCTCCTTCAGCGTCAGTGACATAATCAGAAGTAGTAGGTCGGGTGAGGTGTTAAGCAGACCAGAGCTGGGATTAGAAACCAATGCTGTGCTGGCAGAATGAATTAATACAACTGAAGGGCCACAAAGACCACTGCTGAGAAGCAGGATCAGAAACTAAGACTGAGGGACAGGAAGCGGGTTTTTAGAGCAATAATCTGGATGTTATCTGCAGCTATAGAATAGCAGCTTGGGTTTCTTCTATACCAGATGTGTGTGGCAACCATTAATAGAGTTCACAAGGTCAGTTCTTTGACTTGGGGAATGCTGGTGGCTGGCTGCAGCTTGATTGTCTGTCTTGAGTCACACGTGCTACTGTAGAAAACATTTCTACAGGTCGTTCTTAATTTAGTTGAAATTCTTGGAGTTACAATGAATTCACTATTGGGGGAGTTTAAAGAGATATTTTTTTTTTTCCCAATGGTGTTTTAGATCAACAACTCATTGAACTTAATCATGTTCATATGTGTGATAGGAAAGAACAATTTCTTCATCAGTGGATTTACTAGAGGAAGTTCTGCTGCCTGGGTTTGTGCATTCAGACTCTGTGAGACTGCTGCCTTTTGATCTGTCAGATCTACACGATTGATCTATGTAATGCAATGACTATGTATGAACTGTGCCGTGACACATTCAAAGAGCTAATAATTGATTCCTTGAAACCATTTCTACCCATGTGAGTCATGGTGGAACTTGTGACCTCCCTAAGATGTTTTTTGAGGATCCTAATTTTGACCATTCTCCAAAGGGCAGGGGTCTATGAAGTAGTTCCAGGTCAATGACCATCAGACTGGAATTCATAAGCCACAGAGAACAGCCAACCCAAACTGAGACGTAGTCTGGAATCTGAGGACCGTTTCTGTCTAAGAAAAGAGCTTCTCAGTTCCTGTGGTTCTGCTTCTGTTTTGATTGCTAATGTAGTTTCGGTTTATTTTAGAGAGTGCAAAAGCTAGAAAATTTGATTCATCGAGTCCAGGCAATGTCTCATTGGAGGACTCCTGGAAAACCGCATTTATTCTGGAGACAAACATGGTGTCATTTCAGTAGCAGAATCACTTTGTGAGCCTCCTGGAAAAAAACATTTTGCACGAGGACTCAATTTTTCTTGTTCTGAATTAATTCAAACAAATTACCCTGCAGACTCTATTTGTTGTTGACTTTTCTTGAGCCCTATTCAGAATCAAGGCAATCTGAGTGTTGTTTAGAAGCTGCAAAGGTTGTAAACGTGTGAACAGGTAAACGTATCGAGCGGAGCACTGTGCCTCAGTCTTCTGAGACGCTAGGAAGATCAGTGTCCTTTAGAGCTGCCAGTAAGTTTGTTGACCTGGAACAGCACAGCAGCTTGCTTTTCTTGCTTTAATTAGGTGGTGATTTAAGATATTTACAGAGGAAAGAGGGTAATTTGCTTTACTTAAGCAAATTGATAGTAGGGGTGTTGAGGATCTTTCTTCATCGATAGGTTTTTTTTTCCCTTCTGTGTCTGAACAATCCCAAGTTTTTGGTTTCTCAAGTGCAGGAGCACAGATAGAAGGCTGGCTCAGAGCATCAGGGAGGGAACTAAGACATAAATCCAAATAACCTTATTGGGATTTTGACACATGTGCTTTCCAGCTGATTGAGAACATAGCCACGAGAAGAACGTGCTTGGGAATTTTCCACCTGCCCATTTGACGTAGGACAAGAAAGAAACCATTCATTTCCTGACAGCGTGTCTGAAAACTAGAAATGGAATGGTTATTTAATGTGTTTGGTTTCTTTGGCAGTCTGATTCATGTTTTTTGAATGCTTGTAGTTGCCAGTTCTTGATGCAATATGTGGGTTTTTTTTAAATTCCATGAATAAAAAGATGCAACAGACAAATCTTCAGGGTGTCAGAGCGTACTGTGGTCTATTCTCTGTTTTGTTTTCCCTCTAATAGAAGGATAAATAAAAGTATTTTGAGGCCTGTCCTCTTCCATCAAGCCTCTGGGAAAGAAAACAGAAAGGGGGAGGGGGAAACGACTAAGCATGGAAAATTTTATGAAATTGCTCATGGGCTTCCCTTTCATGTGAAATTTCCCTGAAATTTTACCCATGACTCACTTCCTTCTTGATTCCTTTTTAAGTCCATAGTTTGGGCTGGTTTGTTTTGTTTTGTTTTAAGACAAGTAGGTAGCTTTTTCCTGCCCAGTGTGATGTGGATTTTGCAAAGGTGTGTATTCAGTGTTGAAGTTACTCTGTGTCTTCTGGGTGCTTAGACATTGCCGTCTATTCTCCATAGGGATAGATGCCCTCTCTTTCTCTAACTTCTCTTTACAGCCAATGGGCAAAGACAGGAAGCAAGGAATGCACTTCCAAAGAAAACAGATATTAATCAGAGGTTTATTGTGTGAGGGAAGAGGTGGTGGGAAGTAGGATGTTTTACTTTAGCAGATGTCTATTGATGGTTGCAAAGGTCTTGTATTGACAGAATGTCAATGAGAGTATCTGTTAATGGTTTCATAGCCTCTGACTTGCAGAGTTCAGTTCATGCTGATGCACACTGTTTCTGCTGGATATGGACTTCTCTAGAACTCATTCCCTGAAATGCCACCTGGCACCTTCTACAGTGGTCAGGGCAGCTCGAAAACTTGCATGACTAATTCCTTTTTACTGGAGAAACAGAAGTACTGTCCAGTGGGAAAGATGTAAAAGGCTGATAGAATGCCAGAGTCCTTTACCAACTTATAGTCATTGCCACTCATAAAAGAAGTTCTATGGAATCCATAAATACTTTAATTACTGTGAATACATCTAGTCTGACCAAACTCTTGGATGTGCTTAAAGCTCTACAGCACAACTTTTCTGACAAGGGGAAAAAATCAAGACTCCTGGTGTTCTTCTAGTACCTGTAAGATAGGGCTTACTTCTTTTGTAGAAATACCCACAATAATATGTTTTTCTAGTGCAATTAAAGTTTAGTATAACCATGCAATGCATCTGAAGCATTGTAAACCCTTGAAGATCTTGGCAGCATTTCTTGGAATGTCTTATTTCATAAAGGTTTGTATGATCTGATCACCAAACTATCTGAATGTTCCTTGCAGTGAATTAAGGCCTGTCCTCTTTCCCCCTCCTCTCCCCGCCCCCTTCCAGATTTCAGATAAACCGTATCATTTACAGGACCTGAGTCTGTTGAAAAAGCATGTGATCTCCCTTGTGAAACAAATGAAATGATTTAAATTCTAAATGATTAATTTGTTGTTGTTAAATAAAGCGTAAATAGTAGAAGTGAAATTGCCTGCAGAGGTTAATCCAGTGTTGATCTACACGTTGGTAGTATCTTTGATTTACATGAACACATACTACTTTTTCTGTCACTAGCTCTTTCCTTTAGATAAACTTAGAAGGAACCAAATTGAGAGCCCTGAGTGAAGAATGTCACTTACTCTTTAATTAGAAACATACCTGCCTGTCCTGCTCATAAGCAGTGCAGTCTTCCTAATATGAAAAAGGAGCTTATTTTGTAGAGAAAGTAAACTGACTTCTTAGCTTGGCTTTTCCCATATCCCTAATAGCATAATTTCTTCTAGTTGGATAAATTACTACATCTGAAACAAGTTTGGGATACTTGAACAGAAGACTTAAGAACAAACTGAAAACTGAAATCCAAAATAAGACTGAAGTAGAATAATAAAAAAAAAACCAACCCAAAACTATCCCCACAGACCCTTCCCACCCCAATACAACTAGAGAAATCTTCTCTGAATTAACTTACAGCTATTATGTCGTAGGAACCTGCAAAGTGGCAATTTCCTCGACTGCGGCAATGCTGGCTTAGTTCCCCTTTCTAAAACGAAGGGAGTTTTCCATCCAGGAATAGGTAGATGTATTGCAGCTGATGTTCGATTTAGGTGTATTTATGCATTTCCACGTGTCGAGTGTAAATTCTTAACTTGTTTTGAAGTATCAGTACATCTAAGTATGGATATATGCTATTTAGATGTTTGTCCGATGGGAACCCTGAGCAAAAACTTGCTGTGTTTGATTTTTACAATCCTGTTCTTGTCTCTGAACGCACCAATAGCTGTAAGTATTTGTTGAAAGGCTAAGTTCTTATAAATTAGATGCATGCTCAGAAAGTCCCTCAATAAACTAGGCAAACTAAATTTCCCAGCTTGGTCGCTGTTTACTCTTTTAAATGATGAGTAATTAGACTGGAGACAAATGTGGGTGTTCCTGAGTTGGGAGCTAAACTATCCAGTGAATATAGTTGTCATGACAAAACGAAGAAAACTTTTGGAATCAAAGTGACACTTCAAATGTTACTACTTTAATGACTGTACTAAATAGTCCATTATTATGGACTGCTAGCCTATTACCAATGGGCTTTATATATATATATAAAAAGCGTGTGTATGGGGCAGGAGGTTGGGGTACTCATGGCATTAGCAATAGATTCCATCCTTGGGACTATTAGAGGGTAATGGGTTAACCTCACAGCACAGTGAGTAGGGAATCTTGCTCTCTGATATGTGTTTTATCATCTATAGGTTACTTTTATAAAAACGTGTAACTTCTGAAAACAGGGAACGTTGTAGTGGTCACAGCTGTGCTTGCCCAGTGCGTACCTGGCAAAGGATGGTTTTTGAATACATATGATTATATGGAAAATAAATTTGGTTGGTCAAATTCATAGTGTTTGTAATGTGTTTTACTTAGGGGTTCATGATATATTGTTACATTTGTCCTATTTATCTAAACGAAGACAAGTTTCATGGTTAGCTTGCAATTATCTTTATGGAAACAAAATTATTAAATCAAAATATGGGTCGCATAGTAGCGGGAGGTGTTAGATATCCACATGCTGGTATTTTCAAACAGGGCAAGCTTTTGGAAGGTTGTTCTAGACAAACTATTGTTGGCTAAGTGAGCTGAATTGAATAGTCTTCCAGAAATATTTGATTAAATGATCTAATGGTATCGTCTGGCTTGAAACTTTGAGGAGGACAAGCCCATGACAATTAAAATATAGTTTGAATCTAACACAACTTTTTCCACGTGTCTTCTGGTGGCATTGATGGAAGAATAGTCTTTTGTATACGTCAGCAGCAACAGACTGAAAGAAAACTGAAGAGAGAGCTATTTTGCAAAAGCACTTCACTTTGCAAATATTTTTTTTCATTGCTGAAGTTTGTTGTGACTCTGCACATGTTTGGTCACTTCTTGTATATGTAAAGAGAAAAATGGCAATTTTCACCGTGGGTTCTTATACTTTTCATATGTAAATGTTAGTGAGTCTGACCTGAGTCTTGAACTGATCTCTAAAACAGCTTGAAAGGACTAAACTTAATTATTTGCTGAAACTGTGTTCAAAACTACAAGCTTTGTGGTTGTATGGCAATAGTTGTATGTTCTTGTAGGAAAACCTTTACTCCTAACAGGAAACTCTTCCAGGGCATCCTGTACCCTATTCCTTCCCTCCCTTTTCTCAGAAGAAAAACTTGAAAAAAAATATTGCCTGCATCCTATTTTGCATTTGGATGGTTCTAATGTCACAAAGACGTGAGGAGAGTGAGGCATCCCTGAGGTTAAGTGTCTCTTTTAGCTTTTCCTACTGTGATTGCAAATTTTACCCAGAAGTTCTGAAATATTAACCCCCTGTAGATCAAACCTCCATGAAAATAAGCTGTGTCTATATTTGCTGCTTCACAGGAAGAGAAAGTGTTTTGGTTTTTTTTTTTTGTGAAATTAGATTATAGGATCAGCCCGCTGAATGGAGCGAGATGGGATGGGGAATTGAGGGGAAATAATTCCAGTGACCCAACTTAAGGCACTTATGTAAATACCCAAAATTAAATGAAGGAAATCCTTCTTTGGCGGATTGGTACTAGGCTTGGTGATTTCAAAATTGCATAAGGTAGTTTTGATCCAGGATTTTAAAAAGTCTGTACTACTTTGCTGGTATGAAGCAGAAGACAGCTAATTTCTTTTCAATTTAATCTTTTCTCTAAGATTTGAAAAAACAAAACTAAACACCAAAAAAAAAAAACCCAACCAAACCCTTACTCCAGAAACACAGTAATGTTATTGTAATATGCATACAAAAGAGGTGAAAGTTGACATAGAAAATGATTCTTAAAATTACTTCAGTTCTTTTCACTTCAGTATCTATTTAAGCTAAAACACTTGAAATATGCTCTTGAAGAAATATGCACTTGAAGAAATAAGCATGTCTTTCTCTGGAAGCTGCTTGTGGTTTAATGTTTCATCAGAATAATGGCAGCTTATATGTGCTGCCAAGAGACCATTACTTTTTCTTCTTGCGCTCAGGCTGTCCTGGTGAGATACCTTTAAGGTGAGAAAATGCATATTTAACAAATCCTGTCATCACTGCCTATTTGGTGAGTGAGCTTTGTGTGTGAAATTCCTACCCCGTTCCACCAGCTGTAATTGCTGATATTTCTATGGAGCAAAGTTTAATTTAAAAAAAAAAAAAAAAAGGAAAAGAAAAAATAGAAGGATAAAATAAAGCCTAATACTGGAATCAGATGTAATTTACAAAGACAGACTTTAAAAATGGCTTATGTAAATAACAAAGATTTTTTGATTGTAAATATTGTAGTATGTGTACAAGAAGTGTTTTGCTTTCTGCAAGGAAATCAATGGGAAGGTTCCTCTGACATTTTTAGAAACTTATTTAGAAAATGGGTTGTGCCATAATAAAACCTTGATCCTTTGAATTTTTTGTTTTTATCCCCTAATGATATTCCCTTCAAAGCACCAACTGCAGCTTTACCTCCACATCCTTTGCCTAATGGGAATATATCAAAGAGTAGCACATGCTGGGAGTAGCGCAGGGCTACACACGTGCTATTTGACCAGCCAGCTGCTTCCAAACAGAATTTATATGGCTATGTTATTTCAGTGTACTCTTTGAAAAGAGTGTAAATTTGTCATAGGAGTAAACTGGTGAAGGTGGAGGAGGATCTGAAAATCCTGGCTTTAGTGACTATTGCTAGCTTACTTTTTAGAACAGAAACTAACAAAGGTGTCACTTAATCTTTTTTTTTTTCTCCTCCTGTTCCTCATTCTCTATAGCAAAAAATCCCTAACAAATTAAAAGAGAACTTTGATTACCTAGTAAGTATGTGTAGCGATATCTTTATTAGAAACTAAATTACTGGGTACATTGCCCATAAAACTTTTCTAAATATTGATGTAGAAGGTTGTTTACATTTCTTGATATATTCAAATCCTGGGCGGAGGGGAAGTGAAGACTTAATGAGTAGTTTCATGAACATTTGTCTTCAGTATGTTTTTCTGAATACTCTGTTCTAACGTACTCATCAATACATCAAAATTAGTAATCAGATTTAATTGCTCAGCAATCCTTGACATCCCTTAGTCCAATCATTGATTCCTTTTGCCGGCATTACTTTAGTAATACATGTTTGATCGCAAAAGAAAAGATCTTTTAAAAAAGTTTTTGTGAAGGCTTCTTTTCTTACTGTAGTGGTTCAATAGAACGTTCAGCTGTGGCTGAATTGGAAAGCAAACACACGTTGTTGTAGCTTATATCTATTTTGGAAAAAAAATTTCAATATAATAAATCTTAGCTGTTGTTGAAAACTCTGTGCTCAGCAGGAATCCATCCTTCCTCAAGTTGTTTTCAAATTTTCTCCTTACTGCACTTTTGAAAACTTTTTTGCAACCAGCTCTACCCCTCCTTCCATGAGTTAGACGAGGCTTCTCGGGAAAGAGGGCTGATGGAAAACTCGGGCTCGTGTATGCCTGAGTCAGTACATTAATCTCCTGGGTTGTAATTGGCTTCAAATTGTCTTTGTTAGAAGGCATGTCATTTTGCCTTGCTTAGCTGTAACACAGGGCTTTCCAATAGCTCTAGGCTTTCCCTTGGACATAGTATGTTCCTTTATTCCCACTGCTGCGTTGTTTTGGTTCTTTCTGTCCTCTCTCTCTGGCTGTTAATCTGCGACAACAGCAGGAACAGGAGAAAATGATTTGCGTGAGAGGAAAGTTTTGAGTGTTAAGCAACCTTACGTAAAATTAAAAATGATATGTTTTAGCCTTGAAAAATTACGGTCTTCATCTAAGTTTCTTGTGTTAAATCAAGTATATAACTGATACTATAACAGCCTGGGATTTTTCTCACAGCACATTTGTAGATGCCATAGGAGCAGTTGCAAACATTTATCTTCTATTTAAACTATGAAAAATGTATTATTAATCTTTAAATAAAACAGTATAATTCTCTGTGTATTTCTGTGGGGAGCCTTTAAGGCCATCTACATATTAAGAGCTACCCTCATGGGAAGACAGTGCTATTGCATAAATTTTGATCAAAGTACAAACAAGAAATCATATTTAGTGTTAAGAGTGGAAGCACTCAAAAGTAGCGTCCGCATATGTTCCCCCTGTGAAAGTAAAAATTAGGAGTTTTTAGCAATGACAGCTTAGCTTTTTCAGAGGTGCTGTTGCCGCAGATGTTGCTCAAGGTGGACCTGCTTGAGGGGAGGACCCTTACCTTGCTTGTCACTGGGGCTCTTATTTTAGTGCCATTGTGGAGAATTAGGTTTAAGACCCGGCTCAGTATGATAGGAGTGTTTCTCGACTAGGTGCTTCCACTAGAATAAAAATTCACATACCATTCGTTCTGCCCGTGAGCTTGGAACGCAGCATCCCTGCCTGTCATCTTGGTTTTATGCCTCTGGGAAAGACAGCAAGTTGACCCAACTGCCAGTTAATTAATTCATAACACTTTAGTAAAGAGTTGGAGCAATTTTACTGTCCCTTGTTTGACCTGCCTCGTAACAACTCTAGTTTCTCTAAACAGTTTCCATGCTTCTGTTAGTATTTACTTATGCTAGCATAAATGAATAGCTTTAATAGACTCCAGGTGATTCTGTGTAATATCACGTCTTCAATCCATGTGTCGTGTCACTTGCCATCACTGCTCGTGCTTATCAAGGTGTTTGCTTTGATGGCCACGCTGGCAACAAAAATATTTCAGAGCTGAGCATCTCAGTATAGGATAAGATAGCTGTCCGTTCCATGCTCAGATGAGAAATGTCACTTAGCTCTGGGGCATAAGGATATTTCATCGTCAATGCCGTTATTTTAATGCCGGCGCTTCTGTGTTCAACTTCGTAGCTGTGCTTGTGATTTTATTTTTATTTTTTTTTTTTTTAACTTCAGCATGCCTTGCAGTCACACCAGATTTTCTTGAGGCTGTATTGTTTGAAAGCAGAGTGTCCCAGTACGTAAAGATAGACTGTCCTTTGGTTATTTGGGAGTACTGAGAGTTTCAGTGGTGTGTTTACTTTCATAAGATACAGGGAGAAGCCTCAAACTGATGAGGAAGAGGGGGAAATGGAAAGTCATAAGCACAAGTCCATGATTTATAATTTTCCCACCTCCACAATGCCCATTGCAATGAACTCATTAAAGGCATTTCAAGAGCTGTGATTGCACTTGGGAATTCTTCTGCAAATGCAACTAGAATGGTGTACATTCTTTCTCATATATATATCCTTAGCAGTTGCCCAGGTACTTCACTTATTAATCAGCACATTTTTAGCTTGAAGATAAGCTCTTCTAGCTTATGTTTCTTTGACATTAGTATACTAATCAGTAGTAGCAGATTCTTTTCAGGTATTCTGTGGTTTTGCATACTCTTTTTTTCCTAAAAGGTCATAGCACTTGGTAAAAGGGGAAACATATGCCAGGGTGTGTTCCCACTTGGAAACAATTGAGAAAATGCTAGATCGTCTTGGAAGAGAAATTCTTGTAATGAGAGAGGGGAAAAAAGAAAAAAACCAACCTTATAATGAATTGCTGAATCATTAAATCTGTGTGGCCCTAAAGAAAAGTCTAGATACAGCTGATATTAAACATGTTCCATGACTATAGAAACTGCTCTGAGAAGATTCCCGATTTAGATATTTCTGGTAGCATGATCTGTACAGCCAAATCTGGGATAATATCTTCCTTTTTTGGAAGATATCTAGTGCAAAGATTGAGTCATTGCATTTCCTCTCAGATTCCTTTTTTATTATTATTTCTTTTAAGGGGGAGAGGGGATACCAATAAACAACCTTCTCTAGACTATGTCTACCTTGTCATCTGTCTCCTTTATCTTCCACGTGGTAGTTTTGGTGTTGATCAGGATATTCTTTATCTTCTCATCCCCGAGCTGTGAGCAGTGTAGTTTCCTTAACTATCCAAACAAAGTTTTGCTTCAACATCACAGTCTTTTAAAAGTTGTTCTTTCTTTTTGTTCCTTTCCCCTATCATTTTGCAGCTTTTAAGGCGCTTTTCAACATCAGCTGTACTGAGTCGGAGACTGGAAGGGGTCAGTTGGTCTGTAACAATGCTCCAAATGTGTGTTTGGAGGCTCTTCAGCTCTTGTCAGGCTTTCCTTCTTTTCTCCCGTTTTTTTCCTAATAGTTCTTGTTAAGTTAGAGCATTGCTCACGTGTAAAATCTAGTAGTCCCTGAATAGCTATAATGGGTTATTTCCCTGAGTGGGTCACTTGCTGTTCTGTAATTATTTCATGGATACTTTAGTTTTGGATTGGCTAGCATCAATGTGTCTGTTACAGCATGTCTATCTAACAAATCTGCAACTGCCAAATGTGTTAGCAGCTGACTTGAAACTCATTCTTACTGTTAACATTGATTTGGTCTTCGTGATGGGAAATATAACACCTATTAAACCGCTTTTAATTCTTTTTTATAAGCTCCGTTCAGTTCTGGCAAACTTTATTACAAACTGAGATTCTGTTTCAAATTAGCTACTATTTTACATAATACAAAGCTGAAAATCTGAAAATCTATGTCTCAGATGTTGCTTTTTTCCATTTGTCTTTTTGCAGCTCAGTAAAGTATTGCATAAGCACTGGCCGATAACCTCCCCAGTTGCTTCTGCATTGAATTACTTTATTTAGCTTCTTATACTGGTAATTTGTTATAGGATAAAATGACCTTGCTAAATGTTCATGCAAACCACTTTGTTATTCATTTGTTAATAGCACCGGGTCCTTTGCCTCTAAACGCAAAACACTTTACAAGTAATAATCAAGCGGTCTCTCATTTCTTCCTCTGTCTTTGAGGGACCAAAGTCATTCAGGTTTAACGAGAAACATGAGTTGCTGTATGATACTATACTGGTAAAACATTTTCTGGCTTTGCGAACCCTTCGAGTTTGAAGCAAAATGTTGTGTGTTTTATAGAATCAGATTCAGTAGCCCTGGAACCAGAAGCAATGTATCTGCATCAGGCTGCTGCTGTGCATGGGCTGAGGATCCCTGCTGAGACACGGAGCTTTATTAGCTCAAGTACGGATCGTCTGACTCAGCTCTGCCTCTTCCCAGGCAAAGCATGCATCTACGCACAGCACCGTGCAGATGCGTCAAGGAAGCGTTTGCACTGTGAAGTGCAGCGCTCTGTCAGAAATGGCTTTGAAGACCTGCATCGACTTGAAGCCCTGAGGAAAGTCCCTTTGGAATTCTGTCAGAAGAGAAGCTTCCCTTTGCAGCTGGTAGAAAGAAGGAATTGCAGAGCTGAAGACGGGGTTAAAGCTGCAGTTCTTAACACTGATTTGTAATGTAATCGTAGAAATACCCAGATATGCTGTTGGCTGATCCTGCTGGTGGGCTATGCAAAAGAGATTTGAAGACTGTTCTCTAGAAGGCTCCGAAAAGCACAGCAGAACTTCATCTCTCACTGTAAGGTCTTGAAGCAGAAATGTCACTAGTTAGGAGTGGGGCAGTAGTTCGGCAATGCGTGGCTTTTGGCTGTATCGCTTTGGGCGTTCCATCTTCACCAAAACATAACAGATTGAGAACTGGATTTCATGTCCAGAAATGGATTAAATGCAAATAAACCATTTCTGCTGCTTCTAGTGGGAATGAAATGTTGGTAAATTTTCTGCAGAACTACTGCATTTTTCCTCTTTTGCTTTGAAGCCTGCCAGGTAACTGATCTATTGTTTCTACTATGCTTACCTTGGAAAGCAGCCAGCTGGGAAGCATAACTCACTAGAAAACTACAATTTATGTGGCTTTTAAAGTTGTTATAAACATGTGATATTTGCTGATGTGATGTGTAAGTATGCTGCAAAGTGCTGTGTGTTGCTGATAGAAAGGCAGCCCTGCAAAATTTCAGGTTCTCTAAAGTATGGAATTTTCCAATTAAGTGGCTAGAACATTTTTAACGTTATTTGCAAATGTTTTTTTTCTTTGGTATTTGTCTTGGAAACGTATTTTAAAAAGCCTAAGGCACTTGCACAGACTCAGAGGCTTGGCAGAGTTATATGCAATTGATAATAGCAATTTATCTTTATTATTATAAAAATACCCACAAAACAACACAGCAGTGATAAATTTGTCTGTAGTCACTGTTCTCCATCTCTAGTATAGGTACGGTTTAGCTAGAATGACTTACGTGGTAGGGAAATGAAGGTAAGTCTCTAGTTTTTCCTTTGCAACCCTTTAACTATTCTGAGAATAGATAAAATCCATAATTTGATCTTGCAGTTGATTCTAGGTGGAGCCTCACTGACTTCAGTAAGTTCGTTGTTGGGATTTTTAACATGGGGCCTGCTGAAGTTTTATATCATGTAACGTGCTGCTCAGAAATGGAATAAAGTAGTTCAGCAATTGTCATTGTTTCACAGGTGATGGGTGTTACAGTGTAAAAGATATACAAAAAAAGCTGCTTTGTTTAAAAAAAAAAAAAAACAAAAACAAAAACAAACAAACCCAAACCACGCTGTAAAATTACCCATCCAGAATCAAATTCATTTGTTGTACCTGCGTTTGTAACATATATGATAACTGGAAAAGGAGGAGTTATTTGGGTTAATATATTCTGTTCTAAAACCAAGAGAGGTTTTTGTAAAGGATGATCACAAACACAGAGGCTCTCACTGAAACTTTCTCCAAGCTGGGTACTGTGCTTAAGGCCTCTGAAAGTCTGCTTTTTCCATTCCCCCCCTTTTTATTTTCATAATTGTAGTCTGCAGAATAATATGAGTTAGCGTAAGTTTTCTGTCATGCTGTTACTATCGTAGTGATGGTCAGTGGTTTTCATAGCTCATTGAAAGGGCTGTTTTGTTCGCGTGTCTCCTGTATTTCTTGTGAGTTGTTAACTCAGTGAGAAGATTCTGTCTTGACGAGGGTAGAAGAGCCACTAGAAGTTTCATGGATGTGAGTTGCTGTTGTGTAAGAAGGCTGAGCAAAGAATTTATCTTGGAAATGGTGAACACAGCAAAGTTTTTAGAACCTTGAAAATACAGCATTTTTTAAAATTGTACATTCAGGATCCGTTGCAGTGCATATCAATAATTTGAAGAGCGTTCACTGTTCTCAGGAAGTGATTTTGGTTCAACGCCAGTGGCAGAAGTTTTAAGGTACTTCACTGAACACTCTAGTAGTTTTATCTTTGAGTAACTGTTCTTCAGCACGGAGTCCTTGATTTCTGTACCCCAGCTGAGGATTTTATTGTGCAATAGGTGCTTCTGAAATTGTAAATGCCACCCTTCCCCACCAAGAATAGCTGTGAAGTAAAGTGCTGTGATGCTCTTATGCAGGGGGAAAAAAAAAGTTGATTTATTGGTTGGTTTGTAACATCTCCAATTACAAAGTGGAATGTTTCATCTGTTTTCTTCAGAATTTTCACTTGGGTTTGTTATCCAAAGTTGGTCAGCTTTTTGGTCTGTTGTAGACTTTTAAAACGAGAGGACTTAGATTCGCCAGCTAGATTTGACCACAGGTACCTTTTTTTTTTTTGTAAAGTAGACTGGGCCTAAAGCTGACCTGCAGGTTTTACTTCCTATACCTAATAAAACTCCAGAACTGACCACTATTCCATGTTTGTTGCAAGGTTACGGGGTTTTTTGGTTTTATTTAAAGACAGGGTGAAGGGAATACAACAGCTGTTTTTCATCTGCTGAACCTATTTTTGATGACTTGTCAGGCTATGCGCTCTTTTTATGTTGGTTGCTGTTTAATACAGGTTTGTGAAGCCACAGTAATTGGAAGGATAGTACAGAGAATAATTATATGCATGGAAAGCCATGAAGAAATAATTCAAAATTATTTGTGTCTGCAATATGCATACTAAAAAAATGAGGTATCTTTTGTTAGAAAAAGCTCTTGTGCAGTTCTTCCTACAGCAGCTTAAATTTGTCAATTCATCTCGATTTTCTGAAAATAGTAAGGAATAAAAGCAAGCTACTTTTCCATAAATTGTTCTTTTTGGTTTTGTTTTTGTTTTTTTTTTTTTTTTCAGGAAGCAGCTGTAGCTGTTGCTTGATACCCTCTTATAAATGATTTTAAATACCTTAGCTCATGCTCTCATTCAAGCTTTATTGGTCTAATGGTTGTCTGGAGCAACAGTGGAAAGAGTGCAGGTAAACAAGAGTGAAAAAGCATCAGACTGATTTGATGTCTGTACCCTGACTCAATTATCTGCTCACAGTATCTAAAGGCTGTACTGCGAAGAATCTCAGCCAGGGGTTTTGCATTTGGGAAGACACAATTACTTGGAAGAGCAAATTAAATATTCTATTAAATTTTTTATTGAATTATAATAGATTAAGTCTTGGCAAATAAAAGAGATAATAAATTATAAGATGCAGCAGTCATCATATTTTATTGGTAATATTTATGGAAATTACTGATTGTTGTTGTACTTTTTATTTTGTGCATGTGTTCGCTAATATCTGCTGTACTGTTAGAGAGGGTCAGTGATGTGGTTTGTGACAGTAATTATCTTTTATTGCCCTATCCTATATTGTTTTACGATACATGTGTTAAATCTCTTAAAGGTTTTGAAATGCAAGAACTGAATAAAAGGGAAGTAGTTTTAATGGTCAAGTGCCTGTTTCTTCACGTGTTTTTTTCTGTGATAGTGATCTGTGCCATATTTGTATGTTCCTTAAAATACTGAAGTGCCAAAGAGAAAAGATAAGAAATAAAACGCAGTTCATAGGTCTGTGGAGACTGATGTAGCTTCTTACCTGTGTCGTGTGGGCTACGGATGTCTGTGCAACTAATAATTCAGCTTCTTCCTGTCATTGCTCTCATACAACCTCTGGTATTTCTTCAGTTCCTTTAACTGAGGCACAAGTGAGAAGTTACGTGATCAAAGAGATGGGGTAAGTTGTAGATCTGGAAATACAATTGAGTCAGTCTCCAAAAGCTTACTGTAAGCAATTTTCTTTTTAAAATACGGTACTACATAGAAATTAGTTTCTTGCTCTGAGTGCAAGAATCGGTAAAAATTTTCTTTGAAATGTTGTTATGAAAAAAAAAAAAACAAAACATAAAATGCTCAAACAGGAAAGCCTGGAGATTTGTTGGACTAGAAGTGTTCTGCTAGGGTGTGTCATTTCCACTGACACTTTGCCTGTCTGATGTTTTGTCACTTGGCCACCTGCTCGGTGGTTGCCAAGACCCCTGTGTTACATACCTCGCAAGCTGGGAAGGATTGTCCGGCCGCCTGCTCTCCTGTCTAGATGATTTTGTTTAATAATCTTAAAAACTAGTGAACTAGTAAAAGTTTGGGTAATTCATTTGATGGCTTGTTTAATGGATGCCTGGGGAAGCTGGCAATCTTTGTTCCCCTCTTGCCTACCTCCTTGAAGTCCAATTCACTTCACCCAGATGAAAGCTTTTAAAAATTCTTGTGAAAATTCCATCTTCTGACTTGGAAATTATGTTTCAGAATGCAAAATTGAATATGGGATATGGAATTCCATATTGAATTGAATATGGAATATGAATATGGAATTTCCAGCTCAACTCTTTGATTTGCTGTACTTAGAGGAAATGCAGAACTCAGTTAGGTCAGTTTGCAGTTGACTGCTGACTTTCTTTGCAGAACTGCTAGAGAAAAGGCATCCTCAGCTGTCTGTGTGAGTTTCTGCTTGATTTTAATTGAAGATAACGTTTACTTTTTCCACTGGTAATTGACTGAAAGAAGAATTAAACCCAATGCCTAGTACTCCCCATTCAGTTTTTGAAGACTAAGGAACATGCAGCTTTATTGCCCGTGCTGACTGAATGGAAACATACTGACCGGTAATAATACAATGTTGTTTTATTGGCACTAAAGACCATTTCTTTATTTTTTCAATAGCGTAATAAAACCTCATTTGCTGACTCCATCATACTAAGTGCTTAAAAAATCTCTCTAGTTATCAGACAGTTGGCTCTGTTTGTCAGGTAGTATTGCTTAATTCCACACTGTAGGTTAAATCTTGTTTTACGTTGACCCTGGAAGATGTATTAACCTGTTTGTACAAGAACTTTGAATTAGCCAGAAACTGTTAAGGAAATGTGAAGCGTGTGGTGAGTCTCAATGACTGTGAAACTTCTACACCTTTAATTTTAGAACCTTATTGGTTCTAACCAGACAAACTTAGTTTTCATCCTTTGCCCACTTCCAAGCCATAGAAACAGTCGTGAAGAAAAACTAGTTTTGTTGTAGAGAACAGGCTGTTTAAAACCTTTTGAAATCGTCATCATAAGCCGTGGTTTGTCTGTCATTCCAGCTGTACCTGGAACGAAAACATGTAGATGATAAGCAAAACAAGCCAAAATACGATCACAGGACAATGCCTCTGCTTTATGTTACTATGCAAATACTTTGTTTGCATAGAATATTGAAATAACTTCAAGAAAATATTCTAATAAAGATGAAGATTACAAAAGTGCAACTGTTTTGGAAAGTAATTTGTCCTGTCGTAGCCAAGAATTCTTAAAATTAACTGAAATGTAAAACAAAAATTATATTTTAAGAATTACTGTTTCCCGTTACCTGGAGACAGAGCATGTTTTCCTTCTGCTATGGCAACGAGAACATGTGAAGTACAGTACCCCAATAACTTGGAGTTCTGCCACAAAATAGATGAAGAACTACCAGCCCAGTATGAGGGTGCTGCCTTTCTCGCTCTTTGCAGCTTTCAGCCTGAATCTTAAACTAATTTTGACCGTTTCCCCACAGCTCTGACCCACACAGCAAATGGAAATGCTTTAATTGCATTGCTTTATGCATCTTAAATACTGTAAGATGCATAAAGGCCATAATGTGATAAATCCAGTGTTGAGAGTGATTGCTGGATTAGGAAGAGAGAGTTGTCAGTGGCAGTAAAGGAATACTTCTGTGCTTGAAAATCCTTGGGTTCTGTTATTCAGACTTCCCGTCGAGTCCTTTAATTCATTTCTTGGGTGTCTCATCACTGCCATGAATCAGCTCCGATTTTCTTTGAGATTTTTCACGTTTGCTTTAGATCATTTTACAGGTCCTCATTAAGTATTCCTTTCCCTTTGGGATTATTTGGATGTTTTCTAATCATGTTTTGAAGTTGCAAGCTTGTATCTTGCATTGATTTGTAGCTGTTACTTCTCTTGTTGAATGCATATTTTATATTTAGGATGGCTGATGTGGGTACCTATAAGGATACTTTGGTACCAGGCTAGATGTTTAAGGGCCTGAGAGATGCAAAAGGAGGACAACAGAGTCAATTCCCTGTTGTCTTTGGTAGTAGGTGTCTGGGAGTTCCTCAGGTGACTGACACAATGGGAAACTGGGTACTGCAGCTCTTGTAGTGCCAACATAAGTTGACACCAGTGTGCAGAGCCTGGCCTGGCCTGGCCGGACTCGTTAGCTGAGCCGGCATGCCAACCATGCAGTCCTCAGCATGATGGCTTTCGTTTCCAGCAGGCTGTATAGCCCCTTGGAGTGTGCTGCTCCTTGCCTGCTGGGTGAGCTGGTGTTGCAATGGGGGGTGTAGGAGAAGGGTATTACTGCCTTGGGATGGGAGATGTGGGATGCGGGGCTGGGAAAGGGGCTGCTCTTGGGAAGGGAAAAAGAGGAGGATACAGAGCTGAGGAAGGACAGGCAAAAGAGGGTTGGTTCAGCAAGTTGCAGCACTGTGTGAACCTGACTGTAATGCTTCAGAGACAGGGAGAATCATAGAATTGTTTGGGTTGGAAGGGACCTTAAAGATCATCTGGTTCCAACCCCCCTGCCGTGGGCAGGGACACTTTCCACTAGACCAGGTTGCTCAAAGCCCCATCTAACCTGGCCTTGAATATCTCCAGGGATGGGGCCTCCACAACTTCTCTGGGCAACCTGTTCCAGTGTCTCATCGCCCTCACAGTAAAGAATTTCTTCCTAATATCTAACCTCAATCTACCCTCTTTCAGTTTAAAACCATTATTTCTTGTCCCATTGCTATGCTCCCTGATAAAGATCCCCTCCCCATCTTTCCTGTAGGCCCCCTTCAGATACTGAAAGGCCGCAATAAGGTCCCCCCAGAGCCTTCTCTTCTCCAGACTGAACAGCCCCAACTCTCTCAGCCTGTCTTCACAGGAGAGGTGCTCCAGCCCTCTGATCATCTTCGTGGCCCTCCTCTGGACCTGCTCCAACAGGTTCATGCCCTTCTTATGTTTGGGGCCCAGAGCTGGATGCAGTACTCCAGGTGGGGTCTCACAAGAGCACTGTACCGAAGCTTTAGTGGGATACAAAGTTGTGGCTAATTATTTTGTCTGACCAGAGCTGTCTCTGTACAATTTACAAACTTGTTTGCTGTACTCCTGGCGGAGGAGGTGCTGGAGCTGGCTCCATGTGGCACTGAGTTAGAGAGGGCACATGGCTTCTGCGGTATACCGGGTCCGGTGAGTGTGTCAGGGCCAGGCTGGGGCTTCAGCCTCATCTCTCTGCCCTCCCCGCTCTAAATACACCCAGAGAAATGCTTCTGCTGAGTAGCCCGGGGCGTGTGCTGCCAGCAGCCAACGCACCCAGCAGCTTGTGTGATGGATACCCATCCTGGACTGCTGGCCACAATAAGAGTATATGTGTTTCTCAACTGACACGCGTGGGCAGATGCACTGTAAGTCATGTAACCTATTGTCTGGGCTGTAACTCCACCACGTGAACCCACAAATGAAAACCAATGGGTTGAGTGTGTTAACAATTCAACCTTGTTACTAAAATGAGCTTGCTGAGCATTGTTTTTAGAAGGGCACCTGGACGGTCACTCTCTGCTCTAAGTTCTTCAAGTTATCATAGGCTTCTTGTTTTGCAGCTTTGCTTAAATTCATTAAGAGCGAGTTGTTTTTCTGTTCTCATACCTATTCATATGGTATGTGCTTTATTGTGGTGGAGGTAACTCGGAGATGAAGTCTGTCCATTATTCTAGATAAATGCATGTGTGTATGTGTAAAGATACATAACATATTATATATAAGAAAAATATGGTATATCACACTTTAAAACTGTGCCTGTAAGAGAGAACAACGACATCAATTAAAAACACACATATCTTTTGTGTCTAGAAATAAACACCACAGTGTTTAACCCAGTGAAATGCAGTATAACTTATATATGTATATATTGTAATGTTAAACAAAATGCTGCTCTGGTGCAGCGTGAAGAAGAGAAAATTCAGAACTTCCGCAGGTCTTTGCCATAGCTCAGATACCTTCATCTTAAAAAAAAAAAAAAAAAAAAAAAAAAAAAAAATAAATTGTTTATGAGACAGTCTTTCACATAAAATACAGAAAAGATTTTTCTTAAATATTTGGCTCCGTGCTATAATTTGAGGGAAGGACCAATGTAAACTGAAAAGCTCAGCCTGTAAATAAGTGACCCAGATTGCTGTCCTAGGAGTCTAGGAGGATGACAGAGCGGTGCCTTCACTCATTAACTCTGTGGTTACCTGTGTGCAGCGGTCGAGTATTTGAAAGTGGAACGTGCGCCTCGTGTGTTGTCCGGCAGCCGCCTGGAGCCGGGATGTCTGTCTGGTGGACGTCACGGCGTCTGACTCGATGACCGGTGGCTCTGAGCCGCCTTGCAGAGGACCAGAGTGGCTGGCTGAACCTAAACAAACTTGCGTTCTCTGTCTGCTAGTGGGTTTTACATGTCTGAAAGCAGTCCCTAGATGTTTCCAGTTGTTTTGCTGTGTGTGTTCCTCAAAAAAATGCTTGACTAGATCAAGCACGTTGAATTTTTCATCCCCTCTGCTGCCTTTTGCAGTAGGTGTCAAATCTCAATATGTCAGGAGAAGGCCTTTTCTTCTAGTCCTGCTGAAAGTAATGCTTTTCTTTGCCCGTTCTGTTGTTTCTGTCCTTCTCTGGGTTTTTTTCTTTTGTCCTCTGCTAACTTTATTTCAGACTTTCCCCACGTAGGTTTGCAGTAACAAATGCAAGAAGGCGGTTGGAGCATTGTTTCTTCAGAGCAACGCTCTTCGAGGTTCCCTTGACGTTTTAAAATTGATCCTACTTAGCGTGTGCATATGTGGCCAGCTGGTTATTTAGTTCTTGCTTTTGGCAGGAAAGAGATGGCTCTGTACTCCAGGATGTAAATAATACGTGTTTGTTTGAATTTCCAATTTCATTGTTTAAAATTTTTCTGATATAGCTATCAGCAAACATTTGTATTTAGTGTTACTTTTTTTTGCTATGCTGCAGAAGTCCGGGCCTAAATACAGCTTCCTATATCTCCTTACATTAACAAATTTGCATGACCTCTTCTCTTGGCCTTCCTCCAAATATGTACAGTTAGGAAATTGTTTAAACCTAAAAGTATCCCAGAATAGAACTACTTGCTTGTTACTTGTCAACATGAAGTAGCAGAAGCAAATCCATGTGCTAGCAACACTCGCGTTGCCATTTCTTGTCTTTTGAATGCTTTGCTGTGCAAACATTATTGCTATGGACATTGCACAAAACACGCTTGAGATAAATCATGTATGTCACAGTACACGAGGCTTAATAGATTACTTTTCCATTGCTTATTTTAAAATTAAAACACCAGCTTCCTGTTTTTTCTTGTCCTGAAGTCCTGTCAATCTGAGCTCGTGTAGTTTCTAAAATAGCCTGTCAAAAAAGGAATTCAGTAAAGTGACTGAAAAGTGACTTCTACTTAACCTTTGATTTTGTAAGCAATTGGTTGAGTCCTAAATAGATGAAGGCTGTCTATTTTTAGGCCCTAATTTAGATAATTGATATTTCCACATTTGCTTTGTCATAGCTGGTAGTAGTCGCTCAATTGTGAAAGCTTGTAGCTATTACAAATGCTTGGAGGATTGCTGAGTGTTCTGCCGTAATGCATTAAGAAGCTCCATGCACTGTACATTTCAATTTATAATAAGGGAGTCTAGCTGATAGCGCAGGCACTGAAATATTTCAAGTCTAGACTACTGTCTTGAAAACCAAAGGCTATTGTCTTTTTGTGGAATAAGCTGGGAAATAAACTGACAAGGACAGCTGAAGTACAGCAGACTTTAAAAAGTCACAAATTCTGTGAATCAGGGTGAGTCGCGAGGTTTCAGCTGCTGCTTGCCTGTCCTGTTGTCATGAAAAGGGAACTGGTGTTCGAAATCAGTCTCGCAAGGTTTGAGTGTTTCTGAAGGAGGTCACAGACCCTTGTTAGATGGGGAAGATGAGCTTCTGCAACTTTGGGTTCAGCAAGAAGAAAACAAAATCGAGAAACAGAAAAACAAAGTTCCCTATCTTCAGAAAATGTGAACGTTAGTACTTCGCCAATGACAGAGATAATGGCTGAGAAGTTTAATATAACAGGTGTTCTTTTATGTGTCTCTTTTGTACCTTTGGATAATAAAAATAGCTTGCTGAAGATTTTAGAGTGGAACTACATATTGTAATAAGTGGAGGAAATTATGATGTAGATGATACTTTTATGATCCCTTCAATATCCCAGTGCACCTTACAAATCACTGTGTTTGTGAAGTTGTTCTCTTATTGCT